>NC_135220.1:7138042-7446792 GCF_052324685.1 Brachyhypopomus gauderio | reverse complement strand
AAAGGAAGCTGCAGCTCTCACACACACAAATGTCTAGTTTTGGGAAAGAGGTATAAGCATGGACGATGGAATAAAAGGCAGAAATAACTTCAGAAAACACGCAGTGAAAACACTGAAGCTGAACAAGACAACAGCAGAACAGCAGACTGTGTCTTCAAATGAGTCGTGTCTGAAGCTCCAGCACACCATGGATTTGAGGAACACTTAGTCTCTGCATTTCAGTACTGTAGACAGGGAGACAGAACAATGTCATCCATCATTAATCTCCATTTCTATTCAAATGAGCTCAATAGTACAACTTTAGTGCTCCATTACCATCTCTACCTTCAACACACACACACCCCTACACCCACAAACACACATACAAACCCATACACACACACATACAAACCCTTACATCCCCCCACACACTCTCACACCCCTCCAGCAACACACACACCCCTACACCCATAAAAACACACACACCCCTCCAGCCACACACACACACACACACACACACACACACACACTCCTCCACACACATCACTATGCAAACGCCATCACACCAGTTTTTCCATCGCCACAGGAACCTCAAGCAGATCCCAGCACAAAGACTACACTGTTCTGATCAGTTCTTGCTAGTTTATGCCAGACGTCCACCCAAGCTTTTCAGAAGCACCTCCCTCCAGAGATGTGCGGCACCCAGCCTACATTTCTGTGTGCTACCAAATGACAGGCAGTTTTACAGCTAGGCTGTACTGAAGGGTTCACTGTTTACATAGCCTGGGACAGCCATGGGTTCCTCATCCTCTCTCAGAGCAGTGACTTCAGTGACCGTCATTAGGGTCATGTGAAAAGAAACTGCTGACAGCAGCGATACATGCGTTGGAAGCACACGTTATTGGCCGTGACGAGAGGCACAGTGAACAGGCCTGTGAGGAGAAGGGCCTCGGCACCCGTGACCAGTCAAAGTAGCTCTGCTAGAACAATGTCGAATCAGTCTAAGAAAGAAGAAGATGGAAGTGTGTGTGTGTGTGTGTGTGTGTGTGTGTGTGTGTGTGTGTGTGTGTGTGTATGTGTTTTGCTGCCTGCTCCCCACTCTTGACTCTCCACACAGCTCTGCTGGGACTGCACAGCAGCAGGAGATTCTCAACCAAATACACCCCTAGAGCCTGATGTGTGTGCGACAGGGCCAGGTTGAAGTGGGCGGAGCCAGGGAGCATGGGGGCAGCTGGGACAGAGTGGCAGGGGCCAGACGGAGCAGCAGGCTGTGCGCGGGGAGCTGGCCATGCTGAATGTGTCTGCTGGCATGTCCTTGCTGTGCTGCTAGTTAAGTGAGGACTCCTCTCACACACTGATACTGTGCCCAGGAAGAGCCTGCTGAGAGGAACCATATTGTGTTGGAGGAAGCGAGACACACAGTATGAATGGAAGGAGAAGGAGGAGGGAGGGAGGGGGAGAGAGAGAAAGACACACACACACAGGGGGAAGAGAGAGAGGGGTGGAGAGGGAGAAAAGGTGAACAAGAATGGGAAGGAAGGGGAGAGAAGAGCAAAAGATTGGGGGGGGGGGGGGGGGGGGGGTGATGGAGAAATCAAGCCTGAATGGTGGTAGTGTCGGTCTGGATGACTTTCTCTCACAGAGAAGAGTCTCCTGTGTGTGGGGGCTGTTGAGAAGCCTCTGCCAGACGGCCCAGACTAAAACGTAGGCATCACTAACTAGAGGTGTGCCAAAAAATCGATTCATATATCAAAAATCGATTCTCATTTACTACGATTCAGAATCGATTTTAAATGTCCCAAAATCGATTCTAAGTCATGGTGAAGTCTCGCGTTACGTAACTACAAAATTACGTGAGACTTTACATAGCAGATTCTGGGACACACTCATGTGCGAAAAAATTTCAAAACAAATGGAGGAAAGAGATATTCAACCTGTCCCGTCTTCATTTAATATGGGTTCATTTTGGTTTTTTGCCGAATGCCAGGGAAGACCGAACTGGACACAATGTAGCTCGTGTGCAAGGCTTGTGTAACGCGGTGAGCACGGGAATGTACACACCGCGTGAAATAATATAGAGAAGGGTGAATCCAAGTGAAATAATATGGAGAAGGGTGGACCCAAGTGCCGGCTTGCAAGATCAAGACGTTTGACAGTCATCAAATATATTAGCGAGAGGGAAACGCGCACAGCGACCCAGAACGAACAAACAAAACAATGCGGAAGACTCAACGCGCAGAAGAATAGAAACAAAAACCGTGAGGGCACGGAGTAAATAGAAAATACAACGCGTGGAAAATAACACTCAACCGTAGTGAGACGGGAGAAAGAAGCAAAATAACAACAGTAACTAAAAAACAGCGCAGATAAATGCAACGTGAAAACGAAACCAAGGACGCCAGCAGACGTAACTGGCAAAAAATGCCGCAGCAAAATAAAACCCTTCCCAAAAATAAAGGCAAAACGGATAGGAAGAAATACAGGGAAAACTTGAGATTGGTCAGGAAGCGACGCAGGAGATAGAAACTCGAATAAGTAAAGAGAAAGCATAACAGAGAGAGGTGGCGAGACACCATTAAACGAAAAGCAACCACAGAGAAAGCAGGGACCTGGTTGTGTACGGTTACGCCGGTGGAACTGCATCCGAGCCAGCCCTGAGAGCTTGCAAAATGAAGCTAAAGAATTTTGGTAACACAACAAAAAGCATTTTATTTTACCAAAGCACATTATTTTTGTTAATTAATTATTTTTATTATTTTCTGTATTTGTCATTCTGTCTTGCCACGGGGGTGGGCGAAAGGGGGCGTCGCCCCCTCAGGCGAAAATCGATTTTGAATCGAATCGTGGCCCCCAAAATCGGAATCGAATTGAATCGTGAGATAGTAAACGATTCCCACCCCTATCACTAACACACGGTGACAAAACAGACAAAACAGACGAGGCTGTCCAGGGATGCCCTGGGGAACATCTCCATAAACACCTCAGCCACACACTCCTTTCATCTCCAGGCCTGTGCCGGTAGTCACATGTTCCACCACGATGCTCCAGCGACTATAAACACGGCGCTGGCCAGAGACAGCCGCCTGTTCCACGAGTCTCATTGTGTCAACAGAGGATCTCTGACAAAGAGATGGAGGGGGTTACCGCATGGTCACTGTAAAACCCTCGAGTGTTTTAAGTGTTCCGTCTTAAGACGTTATTAATGACGGTGTGCTTACGGAAAAAAAGAAAACCGCATGAGAGATGAGAATGTCTCAGACCAGGATCTCTGCTTCACAACGGAAAGATACACGCACATCTGCTAAGAGTGCTTTGTTTTTTTGCAAGCGTGAGTGCGTGTGTGTGCGTGCGTGCGTGCGTGCGTGTGTGTGTGTGTGTGTGTGTGTGTGTGTATGGGCATGTGTTTTTGAATTCAAGAACATCCCTTTTGAAACTGAGCAAAGCAACAGAGTTCTGCAGGTGCCCATCCTGGGCCGTGCGAGTTCTGCAGGTGCCCATCCTGGGCCGCGCGAGTTCTGCAGGTGCCCATCCTGGGCCGTGCGATGGAGCAAGCCAGCTGCATGAGGACGGGTCTCTTACTCCACAGCGCAGCAGCTGCCCCACTGAGCAGCCTCACTCAGAAAGTGGTGCCAGTGGTAGTGAACTAGTGCCGGAGGGTGTTCTGAGTTTGCCAACCCCTTAACCGAGCGCTTTCCCGACAGCCCACGTTTCAGTGTTTCACAGCTCATAGCGCACGTGAACCAGGCACTCTAGTGCAGTGCACACCCGTATCAGGCGTGTTCTGCTGGGAGAGAACCAGACACAGGAAGAATCTAGAGGAACCGGGCCAGGGAACACTGAAATTCACTCTAAGGGCACATGGAACAGTGCTGGGTTGGAGGTGATCTGGCCTGACGAGCTACCGGGCGGCCGTGGAGAGCAGGGAAGAGGACGTCCTCGGACCCACACACACCTTAAGGTAAGCAGCCGGGTTTATGCTCACCAGCACTGGCAAATCCAGCAGGAGAGAGGGGGAGAGAGAGAGAGTGTGTGTGTGTGAGTAAGGAGGGGTGGGGGGGAGAGACAAACCAGACACATAGGGCTCTGAAAGCAGGGAGCAGCCTGGTACAGACAGGAGACAGCACTTAATGGAGGAGCGGAGGAGAGGGTGACTGGTGATGGTGTATAGTGGGGGATGGTGGTGTATATGGGGCATTGTGGTGTATCGGAGGACGGTTGATATAAGGAGATGGTGATGTTTAAGGGGGAGGGCAGGCGGGGTATGGAGGGACGGCGGTGTATAGGGGTGGTGGTGTATTGGTGAATGGTGGTGGAGGTGAGATTCCACCATCATCGGCTGCTCTTTGGCATGTCGCACTACTGTTCACTAAACAGGAAACGAGAGACACCAGAGTGTGTGAGCACAGCCAGGGGCTTTCCTTAGCTTCACACTTTTGCTAACTTTACACTCCTCATAGGGAAATGGTTTTGCAGAAAAATAAATACATATTTGCTGGCACAATCAAAATGTGTAATATCACTAAATCACAAAAACACAATAGGAGTGGAAGGTGAGGATCTTGGTGTGTGCTTTAAATACAGAGAAAACATGCCATAAGATTGCGAGTGTTATGTCAGTGTGCCGTGAACTGCTTGTTTAACCAAGAGATAAGACTGGGTTCAGGGTAGGGCTGCCACCGCTGCAGGAACTTCAAACCCACAGACGCTTGGAAACATTCATCAGGACCTCCAGAACACTCACCTGTAGAAAGAACGCTCAACTGTATGGAGAACACTGCAGGCTGCAGTCTGACCCTTTAAGGGTGGGAACACCTCAGACACTCAAGCATATGGCAATTGTCATGAGCCTCCTTCTCACGCTCTCTCCCCCTCCATCTTTCTCTCTCTCACACCCCCCCCCAAGCATTCCAAACGCTCTACCTCCAGCTCTGGCCAAGAAAACATCACACTCAGCCTGGGGCGTACAGAACATACAGTACATTTCTGTCTGCAAAGTGAATGAGTTACTCAAACTCCCACCATTAAAGAGACACTTTCAGGCAACAAAGCCCGTGGCCACGCTGGAGCAGGTGCACTGTCTCTACCTGCGAGCCACTCTGTGGGCCGCAGGTCCTCCACAGGGCACGTCCAGGACGGAGGGGCAGCGAAGCATTGTGCTTACCGTACATTAGCATCTCCAATGGAGACGCAGCGCATCGTGAAACCGATACTCGAGAGATCTAGGCTATGGGGCAAGATAAGATCTGGAAAGACAGGGAAAAGAGAGGTAGAAAAAAAGAAGGAATAAAACAGAAGGAATGCAGGCCCAGGTGACGGCGCGGGCAGTCTGCCAGAGCCAGGCCAGACGACGGGACGGAGGGACTTCCCATAGCAGCCCAGCTATACTCCACTCACAACCATCTGCCACGCTGTCTGGAAGAGGTCGCTACTGCCGGGCAGTGCTGGGAGAAAGGCCGGCCCGGTACGGGGGAGGGCCCTCGCATGTGCGGGTGCTGGTCCAAAGGAAGATTTCGCAGAGTTCCGTGAGAAGTGAAGGACGAGCATGGTGGGAGAAGCTTGTCCTTCACTCCGTTGCCCTGTCAGCTCTGAGGCAAACGCAGGCCCCCGTGGAGAGAAGAAACACGACCAGCACCAGCACCTGTGTGTGCACCAGCACCTCAGCTTCTAAGTGTGTGTGAGAGAGATCACATTCAGGAAGGAAAAGTGAAAACCTAGCAGCTCTGAAATAAAGCTCTAACCCCACTTAATTCGCCATTAAACATTTTAGCCACAAAGCAAACTTAAGGTGCTTGTTTACCAACTAAAACCTACAGAGCTGCACTAAAACCTACAACCTGAACATTTGAATTTTAGAATGCTGTTGAATCAATGTCATCATCTAAGGAATGTACTGATTTACAGGAAAGGTCAGTTATACTGACATAAAAAGGAAGAACCCTAAAGACATGCTACAATCTCTAAAGCTGTTGCTATATAAACAAATAAATAAACAAGGCAGATGTGCATTGTTAGAAATGAAGCATGACTGGCATGATCTCACTGATTGATTCTGGCCCCTGCTAGGCCACTGTGGCTGATATCCTGTCAGCATAGCTGTGTTCTTACTCAGGCAAGCCTGTCCTCTCTACCTCGCTGAACTCGCAGCTCAGATTTCTGCCTCAGAGGCACGAACAGGCGCTACGGTGACCGTGAAGGCCCTGAGCTTTCCTCGCACGCTGCTACATCTGTACTCGATTAGCCAGGTCTGCCTGCTGAGCTGTGAGTCAGGCTCGGGAGGCGTGGCCTCTGGTGTACCCTCGACCTTACTGAGCTCCGTGGAAGAGGGCCAGGAAAACTCCTGGAACTGAGTTAAAGGAGGGTTAAAGGAGTCTGGCTGACAGGGAGGGCTTTAACTAAAGAAACGCAAGCCTTCTCCAATACAAGCACACTCAAAAACCACAGAAGAACAGAGCTGTGAAACTTTCCACACTCTCAAAAATGCCCTGAAGGTGAGCGCAGTTGAACACATTCCTCACCATCCCTGAGTCAGGAGAGCACGGAGATACAGCTCCCCTCTCACCCCAACAAAGGCCACTGATCTCACTGCCCAGGATTAAAATCATCCCACTGGTGATTATCCACTGAGGATTAGCAGAGCCACACGCACACCCAGAACGGACAGCATCGGCAGGCATGCGCCAGGTGAGTTATACTGACCAGCGTGGAGAGATTTCTGCTAAGAGCTGCATGTTGTTCTTGGCCCCCGAGCGCCGTCTGCCGAAGCGCAAGGATAGACCATCAAAAAGACAAACGACCAACAATGCACCATCTGCAGGTGTTTAGCTCTGCCCCACAACTGCCCATTGGCTGAAACGAGCCATATTAAGGCAGATTACCACCCAATTTGTGACTGCTTATATACGCTTTCAGGCTTGGGAGCTGAAGACCAATGAATTTGCAAAGAGGAAACCTTCCCCTGCCGCAAAAGCCCCGCCTCCCGTCAGGCCTGCAAGAGGCGGGGCGTCATTACCTGGTCATCTAAGAGCCAGCTCTCAGGATCCCAGTCTGAGGCAGGAGAGACCCCAACAGGACACGGGTGCTTATCTGCAGGAGGAATAGCATCAGTGCAGTTAACAGGATGCTCTGATCCCAAAAGACGCGAGTGCACAGTTGCAACACTACGCCAGCTGTCCACGTCGAGTTTCGTATGTGATCTTGGGGAAACAGAAGGAACTGAAGCCCATGTGCTTCGTGTTGTACAGGAGGCCGGATTAGGCATGTTCACGGGAACAAACACTGGCTTGAGGGATGGCTGCCTGAACTGTAATCGGATTCTAGCATAAATATCAATAATCACATATCACTACTATTTTGCCATGGATAGTATAGCAATTAAACCTAAATAGACCTAATAAACCTAATACATGTTTGTTGCATACAGTATAGCCTAGCCAGAGGAAAAAATGGGTCAAATTCCTTTGAAATAATATTTCAAAAACTTTAAATTCCTTTGAAATTCGAAGACAAGCCACATTTTGTAAGCCCCCAATTTTTGCATAATTCTGCAGCAGTACCTGCAGACACCAAACCCCTGGGTTTTAGGTAGGATCCAGCGAGACCGGGCTTGCAGACCCAGAGAGACCAGGTTTTAGGATCCAGCGAGACCGGGCTTGCAGACCCAGAGAGACCAGGTTTTAGGATCCAGAGAGACCAGGCTTGCAGACCCAGAAAGACCGGGTTTTAGGATCCAGAGACCAGCCTTGTAGACCCAGAGAGACCAGGCCTTCAGACCTGCAGGGACCAGAGCTTCAGACCTGGAGAGACCAGGTCTTAGGATCTGGAGAGACCAGGTTTTAGGGTCCGGAGAGAACAGATTTTAGGATCCAGAGAGACCTGTGCTAAACACAGATCTGAAGCACTGCTGCTATTGGCTTATAGCACACAATTACTTCACTTCTGCTCCAGTTCCTCCTGGGGCACGTTATCTGGGCTTACACACACAGGATATGGACATGGGACTAGTCTAATGTTTCTCAAGTCTGATAGGAAGTGAAAATGAGTCGTGTGGAGGGTGTATCTGACCTGCTGCACTCTCCTTCCATACACAGCGCAGATAAGAGAGGAAGGTTCCACAGAACCAGCCATGACCTGTAGTACTAAAGTTGAGGCATTGCATGAAGATTGATTAAAGAATCACTGAACTGGAAAGCAAGTCAAACAAGCTGCAGGTGTAACTACCATCACAGGTTAGAGCTTTCTCAGCAAAAGAAAAAATGTATTACCTACCAGTTATTAGTGGGAATGATCTTTCCCAATTATTACTGTGTTATTAATGGGTATACTTATATAAAAAAAAAACACTAAAGACCAACAAGAGTAACAGCCCAGCCTGTGTGCTTATAATGAGAAAATGGTGAGTAACCCAGTGTGCTTCTAGTGAGTAAAGGGTGCTTAGAGTGCCGAACAGAAAGTCGTTTTGCAGTCAGAACTGAACATTACCATGTTAATAATTTCACAGACAGGTTTATCACATGCCTGAAAGCAAACACATAACCACAGACCACTGTGTTCTCGAAAGGAATACAAGCTTCTGTTTTCCGGAAACATGCAAGCTTGTGAGATGAACCCACGTCAGGTCGTGTCTGGCCCGCCCTTAATCTCACTAAAGCAGAGAGAGTGAGAGAGAAGACACAAGTATGAGAAAATACAACGCAACAAACAGACAGATGGGACAAGTGGGTCATGCAGTCAGCAGCATCACTGGGGTGAATTACAGGATCAGCTCCAACGTCTAACAGAACGCAATCTCCCACAAAGAGCCAGAGCAGTACTGAACTGGCACCACTTCTCAAACGGGAAACGCAATAGCGCTGCAGCTGAACATGGAAGCAAAGCACAGAAGACCCTTCAGAAAGAGCTGTGCTGCAAACATCTGTGCAGTACAACAACAGTGGTGGTGCCTGTTAAAATATGTCAGTCTTAGGCCAACTATTCCTTTTGAACACTTGATGCAATAAAATGTTTCCTCATTTGAATAAACAGATTCAGAAACTTAATTTAGTTTGATTACTTAAACGTATATTAATATCATCCTTGTTCTTCAGGTGATTCACATATCAGGACTATGGTGATGCAGACCCAGACTGCTAAACCAAGGACAGACGCTGCCGTTCGGCGAGAGTGAAGCGAAACTGAAGACTCAAGTTAGGAACCGACATCTGCGTGGTGAGAAGAACGAGCTCGTCATTACACCGTTTGGTTCTACTGCAGAGAGGCGTGTCTCTGCAGCTGCACCTCCAACATGGAGTCTAAATCCACCGGGAATGCACTTGGCCTAGTACGCAGTGGTCTGACAACATTCCACTCAGCCAAACAATCATCTCTAGCACACCTCGTCTCACTCTAATCTGAGAGTGTGCCACACCTCGTCTCACTCTAATCTGAGAGTGTGCCACACCTCGTCTCACTCTAATCTGAGAGTGTGCCACACCTCGTCTCACTCTAATCTGAGAGTGTGCCACACCTCGTCTCACTCTAATCTGAGAGTGTGCCACACCTCGTCTCACTCTAATCTGAGAGTGTGCCACACCCCGTCTCACTCTAATCTGAGAGTGTGCCACACCCCGTCTCACTCTAATCTGAGAGTGTGCCACACCCCGTCTCACTCTAATCTGAGAGTGTGCCACACCCCGTCTCACTCTAATCTGAGAGTGTGCCACACCTCGTCTCACTCTAATCTGAGAGTGTGCCACACCTCGTCTCACTCTAATCTGAGAGTGTGCCACACCCCGTCTCACTCTAATCTGAGAGTGTGCCACACCCCGTCTCACTCTAATCTGAGTGTGCGCCACACCCCGTCTCACTCTAATCTGAGAGTGTGCCACACCTCGTCTCACTCTAATCTGAGTGTGCTCCACACCCCGTCTCACTCTAATCTGAGAGTGTGCCACACCCCGTCTCACTCTAATCTGAGTGTGCGCCACACCCCGTCTCACTCTAATCTGAGTGTGCCACACCTCGTCTCACTCTAATCTGAGAGTGTGCCACACCTCGTCTCCTCAACTTCAACTCCTGCAACAAATTTACAAACAAAGCAACAAACCAGTGGAGCGCGCCCCGCCACATCCCAGACTCGTGTGAGATTACGGAAGCGTTTCTCATCACCTCATCTCGATTTCGAAAAAAGCAAAAGGTGAGCATAATTCCCCATACACTCATGTATAAGAAGCATTGAAATTCTCATCTCCCCATTGATTCCAAAAGCTTTCTTGCACCCAGACGATGGAAGGCAGGGACATTTGGTTGCAACACACAAGGAATGCCAGAAGCAGACTCGTGGGAAGAGGCACAGGCCTGGGTTAAGCTGGCCCCTGTAGACATGAGCCCAAAGATCTGAGAAAGGGTCCCACCCATCTCCAGCAGCGGGCCTGCTGTGTGCTGCCCACCTCTCACTACAAGCTCATCCAAAACTAACTCGATGTACACAGGTCCAAAGGGCGTGAAAGAAGTGCCACAGTGCCGGAATAACATCACCATCTCAGGGATGACAGCTCTGAGCACACACACGCACCCCCCCAAGCACACGCACACACACACCCCCCAAGCACACGCACACGCACGCAACCCCCCCCAAGCACACGCACACGCACCCCCCAAGCACACGCACACACACGCAACCCCCCCAAGCACACGCACACGCACGCAACCCCCCCCAAGCACACGCACACACACACACAACCCCCCCAAGCACACGCACGCAACCCCCCCAAGCACACGCACACGCACGCAACCCCCCCAAGCACACGCACACGCACGCAACCCCCCCCAAGCACACGCACACGCACGCAACCCCCCCCAAGCACACGCACACGCACGCAACCCCCCCAAGCACACGCACGCAACCCCCCCAAGCACACGCACGCAACCCCCCCAAGCACACGCACGCAACCCCCCCAAGCACACGCACGCAACCCCCCCAAGCACACGCACACACACGCACGCAACCCCCCCAAGCACACGCACACACACGCACGCAACCCCCCCAAGCACACGCACACACACGCACGCAACCCCCCCAAGCACACGCACACGCACGCAACCCCGCCAAGCACACGCACGCAACCCCCCCAAGCACACGCACACACACGCACGCAACCCCCCCAAGCACACGCACACACACGCAACCCCCCCAAGCACACGCACACACACACGCAACCCCCCAAGCACACGCACACACACGCAACCCCCCCAAGCACACGCACACACACGCAACCCCCCCAAGCACACGCACACACACGCAACCCCCCCAAGCACACGCACACACACGCAACCCCCCCAAGCACACGCACACACACGCAACCCCCCCAAGCACACGCACACACACGCAACCCCCCCAAGCACACGCACACACACGCAACCCCCCCCAAGCACACGCACACACACGCAACCCCCCCAAGCACACGCACACACACGCAACCCCCCCCAAGCACACGCACACACACGCAACCCCCCCAAGCACACGCACACACACACCCCTATACCTACAATTCCATGTTCAAAGTCAAAGTTAGGACTTTATGAGGACTTAACTGAGAAGTCTCTAGGGGAACAGCAGGGAAGGAGAGAGACCAGGGTGAGGGAGACCAGAGGAGAGACCAGGGCGAGGGAGACCAGAGGAGAGACATCAGAGGAGATAAGACAAGTCCAACAGGACTACATGACACCATCACAATGTTCCATCTCTGAATCTACTGGGACAGTAAAAGACAATGATGAGGCATCTACATGGCCAGCACAGGTGTTATACCAAAGAGAAAGGGAGTTTGTTGTTGCCTGATAACAATGATGACATGACCTCCAGGAATTAAAGGGTACACCAAGTTAGGAGAAGGAACTGGCTTAGGAAGGTCAAAACATTCTTCTGTAAACTTGCCCAAATAAGGGCAGAATTAAAATAAGGGTGTAAGAAAACACGGAAGGTGCTCAGGTAATATGAAGACCGTATCCCTAACCTCGACCCCAGAAGGCTCTAGTATAATCATTACAGGTTAAATCTTTATTAATGAAGCATATTTTCATATTGTGGCATTTAGAAATAATTAAACCACAGTGCAGGTGGCTTACATTTCTCTCATGCTCTCATCCATTCATGGAAATTGTAATGCAAATGTAATACACACACTCACACTCTCCCAACACTCCAATGGAGTGTGAATCCACAGAATATTTCCGTAGCAGAGGTCTACTGTGGAGCAGAGGGGAGGTTAGCTGGAAAATGCCATAAATCTCCCCTGCCCTGTTGAGTGTGAGAGGCATCAACAGAACCGCCTCGGTGTTGCAGTTCACCTTACATGAAATCTAATTTATTTAAATTCTCAATTGCTTAGTAATGGATAGGTTAACACGAAAAAGTGTAGTTAATGTAAACTCTTATGGGGTGAAGGAAATCATGTCAGATTTGCATTAAACAATCAGCTTGAAACCAGACGACTCTATTTCATAAATCAAGTGTGCCTCCTCACACACCTTTTGGGTTTTACAGTCACAGGACTTCATGAAGCGCTCAGACCGAAGAAAACGTCACCACTGATGTGGAGACTGTTACCACGGCTGCAATCACCTGGGTGACAGCAATGCTTGGCTTAAGGGTATGAGTAAAAAACTCTCAGACTACCTTGAAGCACATAAAACTTTAATTGGTAATTGACGGTTACATCTCTTGGCCTGTAATAAACTCTACAAAATCACCCCTGGAGACTGCATTAAGAGGACAGGACAAACACTAAGCCCTCTGATCATTAAGGTTACAGGACCAACACTAAACCCTCTGATCATAATCTGAATAAAACATGCTCAAAGTGTGAGAAACATACTACAGATATGTGGAATTTCTAAGTCACCATGAACTAACATGGTAAGATGACCAGCTATAAATTTAAAACAAATTATATAACGAAGAACTTTACAGTAACACACAGCCAACAAACGTACCAGAAGAGGCCTAAATATAACTGTGGAACATGACCAAGGGCAGGGGGCTGACCGGGGAGATGGGTTCTCCTCGGATGGATCACGGCCAGCACCAGCGCGTGGCACCTGAATGCTTCTTCTCAGAAACGATGAACAAGGAATAAGGCACCTACACTCAAGACTGGACAAGTCATCCAGCCAGATACATATGATTACATCTACAATTTGACTACAGGTGTTAAATCAGGAGAGACCCACCAGAGATCAGAACTTCTCAAACAGACGCAGAAGTAACCACAGTGTCTTTGCTGTTGCTGTGTCTCTTTTCACAGTGTATGGCTGCCCAAGCCTCAGCACTCTGAATCTGGACCAGGACCTTCATGCCAGCCTTCTCCAATGTTCTAGGCATCAGGTTCTGAATTTACTGAGCATTTAAGCAATGTCTTCTGCAAGAATCAGGTAATTGCTCCTCATCATGGAAAAGAGCTTAGAGAACTAAACACCATAAAGACTGGATTATGTCACTTCAGAGTAACAGGTCAGAGTAAAATCCATGTTGGAAAAAATTAAATTAGAACACTTGGTTTCGATAATGAATAAACTTCAGCTAGGATAACAAACAAAGTTGTGTGGCAGGACTGACTGCACTGAGTGACGTGCAGTAGAAGAAACAAGCCTCTCAAGTCATGGGAACTGACATTAGTCTTATAGCCATGAGTATGTCAAAATGGACTCAGTTCACGGCTTTCTGACTTCACCTAATATAGAGCCTCTATTCATTAACACGCAGTTATTAAGTTATTTATGTTCTGAATTGAGAACAGAAAATGTTTCCTAGTGTGAACTTCTTTATCAATCTAACAATTAACCTACCTAATATATTGAATACAAAAATGGCTACACAGAATGTCTAGGCAAGTCAACACATTCACTCACTCACAGAGAACAACTCGGGTACACAGCATCTGTGTGTCACCGCGTGACGTGAACACATAACAATGACATTACATACACCTCCATGCACAAGAGCTCTGTTCTGTAAAACATGCAGAGGTTAATACCCCTGCAGTGGTTGAGTCAATGGTTTTAGCCCTGACCCTGCCAAATATGCACAGGCTGCCTACAGCAGAATGAGGCCCAGTCTGTTTACCACATCACAGCCAATAACAGAGAGTGGGGCAGGAGAAACAGAAGGCGCTAGCAGCTTGAGACATAAACGTTTTCTCAAGAAGCACATCAGTGGACATCAACGTTGTCTTGAGGAGTGCGTCTGTGGACAAACATCTCGAGGAGCACATCTGTGGATATAAATGTTGTCTCAAACAATGTGTCTGTGGACATAAATGTCTTATCGAAGAGCGTGTGTCTGTGGACATGAATATTGTCTCGAGGAGCATGTCTGTGTCTGATCAGTGTCTAAATCAGTTCAGTCCATGCTACTGGCACACAAGTGCCAGCCTGGGGGAAACAAGGCTGAGTTTATGTGCTGGAATTTAAACTCAAGAGGGTCATGAGCTTCTGACATCGTGATTTCCCACTGGATATCGCTTGTGTATTGGATGTATAAAGCACAGATTAGTGAGGATGAGTCTGCCAAATGACAGTAATCCCCCTCAACCTACCTCATCCTGTTAGCTCAATTCATCACCTGCTGAAATTATCATAGAAGTCGAGGGCCACAAAGTAAGTTACCTATATTTGTACCAGTGTCATTTATGGTCATACAGATAACTAATATATAAAACATTTACGCATAATACGTGCTTCTTGGTTGTTATTAGTTGTCAAAATGTTGGTCTTTATGTCGTTAACTTGTCTAAACCTAGTCATACATTTCAAAGTGGCCCAGTGCCTATACGATGAAAGCTCACACTGTCAAAGAGGCTAATTCTATTAGTCACTGCTGGGGAAAGTCTTTACCACAGTGAGGGTTAAATGAAGTGTTGCCTGGATCAGCTCGATACTGAAAGAGACCCGCACAGAGCAGGAAGTGCCCGTACACAACAGCACTGAACTCGCCATATCCGCCTCTGCGTGAGAGACACGGGGCTAGACTTCCATTAGCTACAGCTCCTCATTAAAGAAAACGTAAACCAAAAAAACCTAGTGTATTTAGGAAATGTAAAAACAGTTTTTTAACAATATGGAAATAAGTAATATTCTGGTGTACCTTTTAAAAATACACATTACTAATTATTCGACTGCAGATTGACAGCTATAGCGAGCACTTACTGCCAGTAAACAGACATTGAACGGATGAAAAACATTTCTACCCTCGCAGGACCCTCGACGTCGGTTTACGGTACATCTCACTCATTATTTCACCTGTGCAGTCGGAAGAACCAAAACAACCAAAACCAGCATCACGCTTCAAATTACATTTGTTCCTAATGCGATGGAAGTGCAAGTGACTGACCACAGAACATCTGCTTTTTTGTAGCACGATTTGGCAACAAGGAAAGAGACGCAGCTTAATACGCTGTAGCGCCGTGATCTTGCCGAAGGACCGATTATAACCCAAATCAAACGTGTCCTTACCGTAATTAGTAGCTTTTCAAATCCCACTTTTCACGTACAGTAAAAAAGGAAAACGGTTAAAGCCATGTAAGTCGAATTAGTCCCGGTCGCACAAAACCATCACTGTGAAACGGCGGAGTCCGAGTCGAGAGGAACGGAGATGGCCGAACACGGGCCGCCGAACACGGCTGCGGCGTTAGCTTTAGCCGCCGCGATCTTCCGCTCCAACGCTCGCCAAAGTTGGATAACGCACTTGGGAAGTTTTCTTCACAACACAAGATAGTTTCCAAGGTGAGCGAGTCTTTAAGGACAGTGTATCTGAGGTAAAAAATTAAAGGTGTAAGGTCCTTTAAGTATTTTTAAAAGCCTAAAATTAAACAAAAAAACCCCAGAAACGTCCGTGAACACAACAGGCGATGAAATACAAAAGCAAAAAAAAATGTCCACCAGCACCACTGGAGTGCGAATCCTTCAAAACACACAGCGCCGCGCCCGCGTATATTTAACGCTCACTGCTCCCTTTAAAATGAAAAATCTCGCTAGCGGATGAATACGGGGCCAAACGGCCTAACCGCGCGGTTTTACAGACGCGATGAAGCAGTGTGAGCAGACGGACTGATGTAGCAGTGCGCGACTCCACGGCCAGACGAGGCAGACAACACTGGGACAACGGAGCAGAGCAGAGGGGCGGGGCGGTGCAGCGGCAAGGCCCGTGATCTAACCTGATTGGCTTTAATATAACGTCAACACGTTGGCTGATAAGGTGGCTGATAGGCGCGTGGAAGAAACCAATGAGATCAGTACGTTTTCAAGCATAAATTATTCTCACCAATGAATATGTCGAGTGGGCGGGTCTCGCACGTCCATTACAAGTTTGGTTTACTTGATAGACGCTGAGTCGTCTCATTTTCCTTTTGACTGAATTGTAAAGCAAGTGATGTGTCGATATAACCTCGAAATACCTGAAACCATAATAAATAATAAATAAAATCAGTTTGCACTTAACAATCGCAGTAACACATAATAAAAAGATGGAGGCGATAATGTGAAGTGCTTCTGACAAGCAAATAGTGTGAGATAAGTGTAGGCTCTAGACATGTACATGTGTTTATTTATTTATATATGTAATTTGGAGTGGCCGTGAAGCGTTATGTTTTATTTATTTAATTATTTCTACTAAATAATCAACATTGGTGATTACTGTTATCGTCCTGTCGCCATCTAGTTACAAAACAAAATATTACTGCTTTTGTGCCCCTATTTCCATTTTAGCTCCCCAAGTATAACACCGCAAGCGCATACAATGAGCAATACAGCGATACGGCGGTTTTCACCTCATTTCACTCACTTCAGCTCAAAATGCTAGTCAAATGGACACATTATATGTTTCCTCTCTGCTGCGCCTAAAGCGATCGATCACCAGTGGTTGGCGCCAGAGCGAATAGTAACTCATTGAATCATAGATGTGGATCGGAGATAAATAAACTAGATTTTTTCAGCGTGAGAAGTCGGATGTATGGCGTGTGAAGTCAAATGCGTGTGTCTCACGCTCATTGCGTCAGAGTTGGCAACCCTGTTTATGGGAGGTGTCTTCATCATTCCAGGTTAAACACAAGACACGTGCATGTCCTGCCCCTTCCTATTTACGAAACCGAAATCTATTAGCAAATCTACTAAACAAAATCGAGGGCAGAGCTAGCTAAACATACAGAGTACTTACCTCACACATTTAACAATGTGATGTTGAGGGATCTAGCCAAAACATTTCTGTGAAAGTTATAACAAAAACTGCATCTCAAAATCATTATAAAATGTTCTACTTGCTTGGTCTTCAGTTATTGACCTTTAAACCTGAACTAATCATTCATTAAAATAATGTACAGAACAATGAAATTATGGGCCCAAAAGAACAGTCCACTATCATGTTTAACAGTCCACATTGTTCCATCTTGTTTTCTAGTAACCACAGGATGCTCTGGCAAGATGCTTTGAGTGTGTGTGTTTATCTTGTTATGTAATATGTAACCTCAGCTCCACTGAAAATGTCATCTGCTGGAGAACACTCTAACCAAGCAAAGAAAAGAAATAAAGGGCCCAAAAGATCAGATTGTTGTCCTGTTTAACAGTCCACCTTGCTTATACACTGTAAGCCTGGATAAGTTGAGTTTACTTAAAATATGAGTAAACCGGTTGCCTTAAAAATTTAAGTAATGTACAATGAAGTTGGTATTACTTAAAACATAAAGTTGTTCATGTTGAGTTTACTAAAGTTGAGTTTACTAAAAAAATTTAAGTAATGTGCAATGAAAATGTAAGTCAGTATTACTTAAAATATAGTAGTGATATATAAAATCTGTAGTATATAAAATCTGTAGTGAGAGTAGGGAGCAGGTGGAGGTGAGCTTGGAAAGATGGAGATATGCTTTGAAGAGCAGGGGAATGAAAGTGAGCAGGAGTAAAACAGAGTATATGTGTGTGAATGAGAGGGCAGACGGTGGACAGGTCCAGTTACAAGGAGTTGATCTGGTGAAGGTTGAAGAGTTTACCTACTTAGGGTCAAGGGTACAGAGTAATGGAGGAAGTGAAAGAGAGGTAAAGAAGAGAGTGCAGGCAGGGTGGTGTGGATGGCATAAAGTGTCTGGGTTGATCTGTGATAGAAGGGTGTCAGCTAGAATGAAAGGAAAGATCTATAGGACAGTAGTGAGACCTGTTATGTTATATGGACTGGAGACAGTGGCACTGACAAAGAGACAGGTGAGGGAGATGGAGGTGTCTGAGTTGAAGATGTTGAGATTCTCATTTGGAGTGACGAGGAAGGATAGGATCAGAAATGAGTTTATTAGAGGATCAGCACATGTAGCATGTTTTGGAGATAAAGTTAGAGAAGCGAGATTGAGATGGTTTGGACATGTACAGAGGAGGGAGGAGAGGTATATTGGTAGGAGGGTCTTGAGGATGGAACTTCCAGGCAAGAGGAGGAGAGGTAGACCTAAGAGGAGGTTTATGGATGCAGTGGTAGAGGATATGAGAGTGGCTGGTGTGTCAGTGGAGGACACTCAGGACAGGGCCAGATGGAGGAGTTTGATCCGCTGTGGTGACCCCTAAATGGGAATGGCCGAAAGAAAAAGAAGAAGAAGATGAAGAAGAAGAAGAAGAAGAAGTATGCAATACAGTATCCAATATGCGACAAAAGCAAAGCATACACCACAAAGATAGCTCTGTTCGTGGCTGTGTTCGAAATAGCCTACTACATACTACTGGCATACTGCTTTGACCCCAATTTAATATGCAGTATGAAGTATGCAAATAAAAATTATTTTTCCAGTACGTGAAACATCCCCGGATGACATACTACTTCGCATTACAGAGCTATCTTCTTGGTGTACTGCATCCCATCATGCAATGCTATGTTCACATGACCCCGTAGTATGCTTTGCTTTTGTAGCATACTGGAAACTGTACTGCATACTACTATGAGTACCAGTATGCAGTATCCAGTATTTACTGAGTGCAGTATGCAATATGTAGTAGGTTATTTTGAACACAGCCCGCATACTGGAATATTTAGCATAAGTAGTGTGTCATCCGTGGATGTTTTGCGCACTAGAAAATTATTTTTATTCGCATACTGCATACAGCATACTGATTTGGGGGCCAAGCAGTACGCCAGTAGTATGTAGTAGGCTATTTCGAACACAGCCGTTGTCACGCTCGACTGTGGTATTGACCGTTGTTCACTTCCGCCAAAACCGCGCATGCGCTCAGGGAAAAGTCAGTCCGACCCACGTTTACACGTCGCTGTGGTACGGGCTGCTGGCAAATCCTCCAGGTAAGTAGGCGGGGGCGCGAGCAGCATCTCCAGCACAACACCGTTATTGCCGTGTTATTAGGGCAAAATACCAGCAAACAAACTAGATTTTTCTGAGCTTGTCCAGTTTCTTATGATAGTCATTTTTTGAATGGCGAATGTTTTCAGTCATTTGACCGCGTATGCAGGCTTGATCATGGAAATCAGTATAAACATGTCACACTGTATGGCTTTAAAAGGCTTTATAATTATATTATTGAATTATGACTTATTGTAGTTTTATGCTGATTGCCATTTATGTGTAGCGGCACAGTTTAGGAGTAAATCTAGATCCCCCAGTAAGCATTACATCACGCAGGTTCACGTAGGCATGTGTGTGCATGTTGTTATCCAGTAACGTTACTATAGTACACGCAATACAGATTTCATATTGGGTGGAGATGTAAAATCGCAGTTTTACGTTCTATATATATTGTGTAACGTTACTAAGATCTCTGTTTTGGGGAGCAATTATGTAATTACCTGCAACTAGTTAGGCTACTGCAAATATACGCAGTGGAGAACTGGGGGTCAAGACTGGAACCAGTAGGTCTGTTGGGAGGGCGTGAAAGTCGCTAATTGACGTAACTCCCTAAAAAGAGTAGCTAGAGAGGTCTGAATACTCGCTAAATATAGCGACAAAATCGCTTAGCTGCCAATACTGCTGCCGCTTTATAGCCATTCATAAATTACCCTCATTTGGGGTGGGGGGTGAGTTGGGGGGCGTCAAGACCACATACAGCCCCCCACCCCCGAACCGCAACTGAATATACGTAGTTACGCATAATATAGGCGTGTTATCTGAGCAAATTTCTGAACCTTGGTAATGACTAGAACCTTATTTGGAAACTTTACCATAATAAGTTTGCCTATGACAGTCCGGGACAGAAACAAGGCTCAATAGAGGTAAGACAGGCAAAGGGTCCGAATAAAAGCCCTGCGATCTTTCTGGTGCAACAGTACGGATTCCTGTTTGATTCCTTAAGAGAAACCAAGATTATGTAGGCTGTGGCTGGCGTGCTTATCAGAAGCCAATCAGCACTCGATCTTTGCACTTTCATTTGTGGTGAAAATGAATGATGTATAGCCATTTTGCTTAGTACCAGGACGAAAATTAATGTTTTTTTCCTCTCAATTTTCATAGACAAAATGGCAGTGGAAAAACGCTTGGCGTATTCCATAGTGCAGTTCCTCAGAGACCAGACACACTGTGTATCATTGAATTCAGATGAACAGGAAAGCCTTGAAGGTAGGCAAGCTTCATTTAAACATAAGTTTAATGCCTGGTCATCCTGTATTTTGGTGTTTAATCTATTAATGAGGAGATTTAAGTTTGTAGATGCCTCTGGAAAAGAAACTAACTTCCTTTTTAACCTGTGGATGTTAAAATTATACTCATTGTGGAGCTAGAATATTTATTTAATTTTAATCTTAGATGATAATAATGTAATTATATTAAAACGAGAAATGGAATGGAAATTATTTTGCTTGACATTGGACGATAAAGTAACTGTCAACAAAAAGACCTCAGACATGTTTGCTATCTGTCATAGTTGCCATACAGTGTTTGGAGACCACTTTTAAGATCAACTCCAGTGACTGCCACCTGGCCCCACCACAGACCCTCAGGGAGATCTTCCTGAACTCCCTCCTCAAGGTGACCAGGGCCTTTTCCAGCAGCACTCAGGCTATTGAAAAGCTATTATTTACATGGAAGGTTGTTTTCTTTACATTTACATTTTATGGCATTTGGCAGATGCTCTTATCCAGAGCGGCTTACATTTTATCTCATTTTTATACAAGTGAGCAATTGAGGGTTAAGGGCCTTGCTCAGGGGCACCTCAGTCATAGCCTCAGGTCTGGGAATCGAACCCACGACCCTCCGGTCACAAGACCAGTTCCCTAACCGCCAGGCCATGACTGCCCATGACTACTCTTTAAGAGTTGGGACTGGTTTTGAACCCTCTAATTGCAAGCAGTGAAGTTGAGCAAATTAAGTTCAGAAATGCAGTGGCATTAGCCTCTAGTTCAGGCATTGAGGTACTCAGAAATCGTACATGTTGTCTCATCACGCTTCCAACGTGCCTGAGAGACGCACACGTCTCACAGTCTGCTCAATCCTGTCTCAGATAGACGTGACTACCAAGGTGCTAGTTTGTCATCTCTGATTGTAGTTTAAAATGTGCAAGGGGGTTCTCAAGTTAATGATCTGTTATTAAAGGCACAGTCTGGCTGTTTGATTTTTTTAACCTGTTTTAAAAGTTTGGCGAAAGATGGGCAGGAGGCCATGTTTGGGGATACTAGCACATTTATATATGTGAACTGTGCATTGTGTGATAAGTATATTGTCAACGTCTTTCACAAAATTACAATGTACAGAACGATATTGTGACGCCTGAAGAGACTACTCAGTCTGCAGAGGGAGCGAAGAGAGCAGAGCAGCTAAAGAATGAAGGTGTGTATTACTTACACAGGAAGGAACACACATCTGCACACACTCCTCCCACTGGAAGGAATACACATGTGCAGCTCCAGCAAAGTCAGACGAGCAGTTGATGACCACAACTCCCTTTCTGGAGTCTTACACTGCTGTAACAGAATTAATTTGTAATTTAGAGGTGGATATTGTTAGCTGCTGTGCTAACGTGTCTAGTACCACTGGCGTTAAAGAAATTATTAATAAAGGTTGCATTTGCATTAGAGTCAGAATAGCCATCAGTTCTGAAAGGTTTTGGTAATGGACGTTTGATCATTAGGGAACAACCACATGAAGGAGGAGAACTATGGGTGTGCTGTGGAGTGCTACACAAAAGCCATCCATCTGGACCACAGAAACGCAGTCTACTACTGCAACAGGTGGGCTAATGCATAGCAAGCCAACTCCTGGAGATCACCTGACCTGGATAGTAATAACCCATGTTTAAAACCTAAAAAAGGTTTTGGGGGGCTTATAATTACTAGTCAGGTATGTTTAACAAAGGATATAACTACATGCTTTTCTGTGGCATTTGTGTACCACTGATGTAAACTTTTGTGTTATTATAAGTAAAGGAAACAGACAGAAGGGTCTAAATGTATTTATAAGACTCCATAATTAAAATTAACACCAGACTTGGGCGTAGTTAGAATTAGGTTTTGGATCAAGAAAAGCGTTAATGTTAGGGAAAAGGTAAGTGACATAAATAAATAAATAAATAAATAAATAAAATTGATAAATTGTAGTTGAGGATCCCTTACACTTCATCAAAACCCTGTCTATTCATGGTACCGATAATGAAACGTTACAGATGTGCTGTGGTTTTCTCAGGGCTGCAGCGCATAGTAAACTGGGACAGCACGCAGAGGCCACGGCTGACTGTGAACGGGCAATCGCCATCGATCCTACATACAGCAAAGCGTTCGGGCGGATGGGGTGAGCAGCTGAGTTCTAGCACTCCACTGTCATTAGAGTACATGAGTACAGTGCAGTATATACAAACTCCTGACAGAAGTGTGACCAGTATACAACACTACAATCATAGTTTTCACCACGATGTGCTCTGTTAGGTTCAGATTTTTTATTTCCAGTGTTTTTTATTTCAAGGTTGGCACTGACTTCCATGAACAAGTATCCAGAAGCTATTTCTTACTTCAAGAAGGCGTTGGTACTGGATCCTCAGAATGACACCTACAAATCCAACTTAAAGATCGCTGAGCAAAAAAATAAGGAAGCATCCAGTCCTGTAAGTCGGACTCACTAACCGAGGAGTTATGCAAAGATAACTGACTGGTAATAAGTATCTAGAAACACCCAGATAGTATCTTAGAATGTTTTATTCATATGAATTCAATTTCATATGTGTAATTTATTCATTAACATTGTTCTTCTCCAACGTGCATCTCCATAGCCAGCCACAGGACTGGGCTTTGATATGGCTAGTCTAATCAACAACCCTGCCTTCATTAGCATGGTAAGAACCAGCAGGATTCATAGCTGCTTTATAGTTACTATGCAACTCAAAAATATCTCATAAGGTTTTGTTTGCACTTATCCTCTGATACTGCAGACACACTCATTTCATATTAGAATTCACTTGGTTGCTACAGAATATTTGATTACTATCATCTAAATGGCATTGTTACATCCTCCACAGATTTTGTAAACATTACGTAATGGCTGTACGATCGTGAGATTGAGTGCAACTTGAATGCTGCCAGATGGAGCTCCTGACAACTGAGCTGCATCTGTGATTGTGGTCCATGTGTCAGGCTAACACACGTAATACATGCACAGGACTACAGTGATATTTATTAACAGGATCGCAACCAGAGACATAAATATAAAAGAGGCAGAGGTAAAAATAAATAAATAAAATAGGTAAACAGCAAAACAGAAGGGGATGTAGGTAAGTAGGACAACAGGCAAGGTTTAGGAATGCAAGGCCTGTGTGGGAAAAACAATGTTTAAATGATGTGATTAGGCTGGGGCATGGCTGGTGCTGGACCATTCTGGGTATTGAAGTCCTCGTCCACTCACAGTCGTTGCAGACATGATGAAAGGATGCACTGTACTTCAAGGAAAGGATACCTATTCTGGAAAGTTAGTCGGTGAGTTGCTTGCAGCTATGGCCCTCAGTTTTGTTCTTTCATTTCTCTGCCAGGCTGCAAGTGTGATGCAGAACCAGCAGGTCCAGCAGCTGTAAGTGCCTTACCACACATCACTGCATTATGTCTGCCATTTTATATAAGTTTCATGCTTGGTCAACCTGTATTTTGGTTTTTAATCTATTAATGAGGAGATTTAAGTTTGTAGATGCCTCTGGTAAGCTCGGATTACCCAACCTTTTTCTGCTGAGGTTTAAATGTGGATCCTGTGATGTTACACTTTGCTCAGTCTGTGTTTGTGATGCGAGTCATGTAATGTGTTGTGTCGTCTATTCATTCTCTTGGGGCAGTATGTCAGGAATGATGTCTAACGCAGTGGGCGGCCCAGCCGCTGGAGTTGGAGGCCTGTCCGACATCTCCAGCCTCATTGAAGCGTAAGCATGCATGAAAAACAGTGTTTTCTAGAACCTTCTACATAGGAAAGGTAACGCAGGAAGGAGAGAACCAGTTTCTTTCATTCTTAACATCAGGGCAGAGTCCATGGAACTGTTGTGCAATTAATGGTTTTGTATTTTCTCTTACATGATCTCGGCCGCTTTGGTTAGCCAACTTTGGCTAAATTAATGAAAACCTCAAAGCTTTGTAGTGTGTGCCCTCCAGACACGAGCAACACTCCACTGAAGCATTTCATTCCACATCATGCTTGTTGTTCAGTTAATCAACCAACTTCTCAAAAAAGCAGATTAATAAATCAGCTTTCTGCCGTCACTGTGGGTTTAATCTCATTGAATGATGATGATTGCCTGCGCCTGTCAGAGGTCAGCAGTTTGCCCAGCAGATTCAGCAGCAGAACCCGGAGCTGATCGAGCAGCTGAGGAACCACATCAGGAGCCGATCGTTCAGCAGCAGTGCTGAGGAGCGCTCTTGACCGGCCCAGGTGTGCTCAACTCACAGCCAGGCCCTACAGTCTGAGCCCAGTTCACACACAGACATGATCCTGCATTACCTCCACTCACACACACACACACACACACACACACACACACTCCATCTGACAAAATAAATAAATAAATAAAATCGGAAAACAGAGGCACCGTGGTTTCCCATAGCTGAAAATCCCTGAGCTTATTGCTTATTTCATTGTTAGTATTATCCAAGTTCACAGAATTCACAGAAGGGGTTTGCCATCTTCTTCTCCACCCCATGCAGGAGGAAGTACCCGGAGGAGGTGTTGTGAGGGGAGGGGAGGGAAGATCTCTACACCCATTCTGTCCATCCGCACGCTGGCTGAGCTGGAGTCACGACAGGGGGAGGGGGCGGGGCCGTGAGGAAGGCGGGACATCCAGACGTCTTGACACACCTTCCATACATTCCCGGTCGCTGTATGCGCTGCGTCCTCGGCAACAGCACTGCATCCACAGCAACGGTGTGGGAAGTGGTGTGGTGGGAAAGGTGAGCAGGGTGGTGTCGTCATGGCAGCAGGCCTTGTGTGTAGACTGACAGTGTTCAGAGTCACCGTCCCACACTGCAGACCTGCCAGCTTCGCTGTACATGTGCTTGCGTGCCAGTCCTCTGCTTTTTCCATTTGCTACTCTTGGCAAATCGGGGGTGTGTTCCTGTGCACGTTCCTGTGCAACACATTTTCATTTTGATTTCAAGCTTATTGATTATTCATCTATGAATCACTGTTGTAGTCCTTGATATCCAAGGTGTTTTAACATATGAAGTGATATTAGGGTTTTACAGCACTTTTTGTTCATTTTAGGAACAAATCTAACATTTTGTGACTGATATAAAAAAAAGAACAAATATCATTTCATATATATGACCTCAGCAGCACTATTATTCCACAAATGATTCATTTATTTTACAATGTTGAAACAGGTATTAACAGAATTAACATTGTGTCTCAGCCTAAATAATTTAGCATGCTCCATAATCTGATATTTGTAGTCAGATGTGTTATTTAATCTTAAGAAAATTAGCAAGCTTTGCGGGGGACCAAAAAGAAATCTTAACAATAAATGTTTCTGGAAATCACTAGTGTCCATGTGTTCTTCATTCTGCATGAACCAGGTGGCTCTTTAAACTGTACTCTGCGAACTGGACATGGGTCATGGAGCAAACGCCTCACTCCTCCGGTATATCCTGGGTGTCCACAGTTAGCACACGCAGCACGGTCAGCATGGTCAGTCTTATATTTACTTACAGAAGCTTGCTGTTTTAAGCAAGGCCATTTTATTCACACGTAGAGACACGTAAAATTAAGATGAGCACTTTTAAAAAGAACATGTTAAAACAACAATGAGCTCATACTGCAAAAAGTGGTGGAGGATTTTGGTCCGGTACAGTGTCCCATGTAGCCATGGTGTGGGGGTGTGCAGGGAGAGAACCCTCAGCTCTCCAGACTCAGATATGGACACACCACACACACCTGTGCAATGTCGTCATACTCATATGTTCTTTTTAGAAAGGTGTCCGTCAGCCTCAGCCCAGATATGCTCTGAAAGAAAGATGCACCAAATATGCTCATAAAAAATTGCAAACTAAGCCATGACATTTCAGCCTTAAGAACCAACACGTATTCCTCAAATGACTACAGATTTAAACACTACCATGGAGGTGCATATCAGCTCATGGTACAGTGTGAAGCCAGAGTGACTGGTTCGTACCTGCAGGCCCTGGACTGAAGAGAGGAGTTTGAGGGGGATGGAGATGGAGGCACTGGGACTGAGCTTTCCCAGTGGCCGGCCTGAAACTCCGCACCAGTGCACCGACCGCGTGTTGCACATCTCCAGTACCAGGTCCATGGTCCTCTCACTGCGTACAGCACAGGGTCACAAGGGTTATGGGGTCACAGGCGTTATGGGGGTGGGGGCTCAGTACTAGGAAAGGCATCGATATGAGATTCAACCATCATACCTGCAGTTTGTGATTCTGCAGGTGATATCAAAAGGCTCCTCGAGGTTCACAGTATCAGGAATGAGCTCAAGTGACAGCCGGACATCTCCATAACCAGGTGCCTTGAAGATGCAGAGAAACAGCTTAATAAGCGTATTAGCAGGACCAATATTCCACTTACCATACACATAACATACACAAGGAAAATCTTGCATTCTCAGTCAACGGATTTAATCTTCTAGACAGTGCAAAAAATCTTCCATGTAATCAAAGTTGTATCAAAACAGAAGTGTTAAGATATTTCCATGGTAAACAAAGGGCTGAACTGATGTTCCTGCACACAATTCTCTATGGACATTAAAAGCATTCAGGGCCCCTTTTACAGACAATATTTGAATCTAGACTTGGAGAATTAGAGATACCAGATAAACTCCAAAAGGATCTTAAATTCATGCCGACTCCTTATTATTGTTTTCAGTGGAGAATTTCCAATGCTTGGGCTTCGCCTAATCCATGACTAGAAAGAGAGACGGAGCGGGCTGTACCATTCTGTATAAAGGGAGGTGGTATGTGGGGAGCTGTGCGGGCTGTACCATTCTGTATAAAGGGAGGTGGTATGTGGGGAGCTGTGCGGGCTGTACCATTCTCTGCAACTGACTGGTCTGCAGTCGCCCTCTCTCCCCCAGGTTGGTCTTCCACACAATGTCCAGTTTGCCTATCACAGTCACCCCTTTAATCACGCCTGCCTTCTCAGCAAACTCAGGCTTAGGCTTCAGGCAGTACAGGTACTGCCGGGTGTCCATGGGTTGCAGATAAGACATCTTCCCAAAGGTGGACTCGCTACAATAAAGAAAGCAATACGTTTATAGGGAAACACTCATTATATACATCTAAGTTTTTAGAAAAATGGTCAAATGTTCAGCATCAACAAACCTCAAAGCTATGACTGGTAGAAGTGATATTTTTGCAAAATGCACAGTATAAAGGTGCTGGGGTGAACGTACCTTCCCTCTGTCAACATCACGGTGTTCAGTTCCGTGACATTGTACATCATGGAAGGTTCCAGTGACACTTTCTCCATAAACATGGGTGATGTGGTAATATTCTGAATCTGCGCCTCTAGGAACACCTCATCTGTCTGAGGGATCAAGATTAGTCTGAGGTGGCCTAGAGTACAGTGCTGAACTGGGACACTAGGTGTAGCGAGCCAGTTTATTTGGCCTTCAGATCTGAAATACCATTCGTATGAGACTGTGTGCTTGTAGTAAAGGTCCAGTAAAGTGTGAGATGACCAGCCCAGAGGCAGAAGAGAGAGCTTTACGCCTTTGATTTGGTGACATCTAAATCAAACATGTACCTCAAAACATCTAAAGCAAAGATCTAAATCAGTCTCCAAGGCCAAATAAAAGCTGCTACAGGGCATCAGTATAAACCAAACAAACATTACCAGCAGTTAGTTCATGCCTGCAACTCAAAATGTGGAGATGAAGTGAGAGAAATCAGAACTTGAGGAGAATAACTGTTATTGTTTCAGCAGAAAGCACAGGGGCCATACCAAGCACAAGTCAGTCAGTAGGAAAGAACAATCAAATGAAATGGAAAACATCTTCACAGAATGGGTATTTGCAGGTACTACTTCTTTAGAAGAATATGTATGACAGATGTATGAATATGTATGAGAAACATTTGAATATGTATGACAAGCTGATAAATATTGTTACGTAAACACAACAACCAGCATAGAGCATAAGAAAAACACATCAGGTTCATCATTTCTGACAATTCTAAAATCAAGACATGTAATGTTTTAGTGTAGCTTAGTCTGAAGGCACCCATAGTAGTCATCCACCCAATGAATAAACACAAATCAATATCAAATGTTGAATATTCATTTAAAGAATATGCTGAATTTACTGCCCCTTCCCAAACACTGTTGAACTGATTTAGTGGTGAAAACAAGATCTAGCAGCATGGCCCATTGAATTTAGCCTTCAGCTCCTCAGCTGATTCAGCGTTAGTGCCAAAGCATTTCACAGGGAAAACAATAAAAAACGAGCATCTCAGCATACAGTCAGCTAGACCCATAAACCCACACCTCACCTCTCACACCTCTCCAACTGCAATGTGAAATACATTAGGAAATAATATTCTGAGAGCTGATTCCTCTTTTATTGTTTTCCCATTGCTTGTTTTATTGGCTCCACAGAGAGAAAAAGGAGAAAGAAATGATTTTGCAAAACAAACAAAAAAAACATTGCAATGAGAAGATAAAAAAAAATTACCACAGAACTGAGGTCACTCTAATGGAGAAAATAAAACACAATCATTAGGAAATGTGAAGGGTACATGCATGAGTAAATGCAAATGTAAATGTGTTCTTCAAGCATGGTAAAAAACAAACAAAAACATCACTAAAGAACATTGCTAAGATACAAATCAAATGGGTCTATGGAATGATTGCTAAGAAAAATACATTCAGTGGGAATGTACAAGCACAGCTGCACTACAAACAGCTGCAGGTTAAATGATGACCACAGAACAGAACATGAACAATGCATGGACAGGTGCATGAATGCTGCAGAAGGCAGTTATGAGAGTAGATCAGTGTGTATTGCTTGTGTTGGTGTGAACAAATAGCTCTTAATAGGTTAAGAAATAGCTAAATACCTACTAAATCACCTAATAACGAACTCACCTCAGCATTGTAGAATTTGGTCTTCACATCTAGAGGCTTGAGAACCTGATTTCAAAAAGAATTCAAGCTGAAGGATGCGCTGGTGTCACATCCCTGCTCTCACGTCCCCATAAACACTCGGCGACTCCCACATGTGCCCAGACCGTCATGCACAACCAGCACAGAGACTCAGACCCACTAGATCTGTTGTTACAGCAGTGCTCAGAACCCCCACACTCGCAGTGAGCTGATCCTCCAGCACAACTGTGACGTCATAGTGCTAATTACATTCCTCACATGCTACATCCTTCCTTCAGAGTGATGCCCCTGGAGCACCGTACCCTGACGTGCTATAGGACATGGCAGGAATATAGTGGCTGAATGGGCAGTCATGGCCTGGTGGTTAGGGAACTGGTCTTGTGACCGGAGGGTCGCAGGTTCGATCCCCAGGCCATGACTGAGGTGCCCTTGAGCAAGGCCCTTAACCCTCAATTGCTCACTTGTATAAAAAATGATATAAAAATGTAAGTCGCTCTGGATAAGGGCGTCTGCCAAATGCCATAAATGTAAATGTAAATGAATGTCAAGAAGTTACTCTAAGGAAATCTAACGCCAAGTGCAAAAATTCACATCTAAATATAATAAGTAAGACATAAATACTTACCTGAAATTTGAAAAACTTCCTGAAGTATAGTTTGTCTCCAGACTGAGTGGTGTAGCTGACTGCACAAACAAGGCTTGAAAGGAAACAGGCAGTTCTCATTAAATATCAAGAACAGTGCCACAACTGGCTGAGATGTTGGTATGTCTCATATAAAGTTAATGTGGTGGCCATTGCATACGCCAGAAGTGCCCACTTTGATGCTAGTGTCAAATAGTAAGCATAGCTTGAAGCAGGGGTGTCAAACTCATTTTCACCACGGGCCACATCGGCATAATCGTTGCCCACAGAAGCCCATATGTAACTTATAAATGTAACCACTCCTAATGTTAAAATAACTGAATATATTACTTATTCAAGTTACAATTATTAAATATATTTGCATAGATGTAAAAAAAATGTTTGCTTATTGCTCTATTATAACGTAAATCCTTTTAATTTGTTAATTATGAAACCCACATTACACCATCAATCAACTATCCAAGTGAATAACGAAAAATAACGTAAAAGATATCACATTTACTTTGTTCAAAACTTGAAATACCAAAAACCTGAAAATATCAATTGTGTTTCAGAAACGCTCCCTCTGAAAAAGACTTTGTAGCATAGGCAATTTCTTCAGCCACAACAAGGCTAGCTTTTACTGCTGCATTGTTTGTAGTTGTGGCTTTCCCAAACACATTCTGTTGTGATCACAGTTTTAATTTTTTGGCAATTTGTTGTTTTTCTTGATGCCTAATTTTGGCATACTTAGCTCCGTGTTTAGTCTCAAAATGCCAACGTAGACTGTACTCTTTGACAAGTGCCACCGTTTCATAACACAAAAGACATACCAGTCTCCTTGAAGCACAAACGTATTCGCTTTCACATTTTGGGATCAATATTATCAATTACACTTAGCCTATTGGGAAAATCGCATCAATGTGGAAACACTGCAGTGTCTAGATGCCGTCACTTCATGGGTAACATAATTGTAGGAAATGTAGTTTTTAGTCACTGCACGTATTTGACTTTTTTTTTTTTAAGACAATTAGGCTTTTTAGCTCTCATCGGCTACATAAAATGATGCCTCGAGTTTGACATCCCTGGTTTGAAGCTTAGCCAGCATTTGCTTTAACAAAACTGACTCACAACAAACACTAACTGAACATTAGTAGCATATGCTTTAGGTATCATATAGAGACATGTGAAGCAGCTAAGACCTGCAAGGTTTGCCATCTCTACTTTATTATAAATGTATCTGATCACTTGCTTCTTGGCTTAAGGTCATCACTACCTACAATATTCCATCTCATCTCACATGTGCGTTCCGATTTCCTTGACCTCATGGTGAATGACATCATCAATGCAGCACTCTGGTCTGAGTTCGGCCACTGCAGAGTTTGACGCAGACAGGTTTAACCTCTGTGAGCTGGTCTGGAGATCTGCCTACACACATCACAGGCAGAACAGTAGCACAGGTGAGACGGCAGGCAGGGACACGGAGTCAAGCTGGAACGTCTCAGGTAACTCTGCTACAACACCTGCACCTTTACGAGGATGTCTTTAACCATCTGACTGCTGTCATTGTGTACACTGATGTAACTCGAGAAGGTCTCACCAAGGAAAATGTTTCTATGTGTGGGAGAAATGGGAGGGGGGGGGGGGGGGGGGGGACAAACACAGGATTATTAGGTTACTTTGATTCTCTGAAATAGACACAGCTGCCAAAAAGGGTTTCTGAATGCTGAGGTCTGCACATACTTCAGTGATTGTCTCATTCTGGAGATTTACTGGTCAATTGGTTTCTTTGCAATGTAAATGATTTGGTATAATACTGTAAGACTAAAGAAATATTTCATACTGTTCATACTGGTAAACCATGCACATCTGTAAATGTGATGTTTAAGTATATAATAATCACATAACCTAAAGTGTTATGTTGCTGCCATGTTTAATTGTTAATAAAATGTATAATTCAATTTGTTCCATTTTGTTACATTTCTTATATACATATAAGCACCTGGAGCAAACTGGGGTAAACACCAACTGTAAATGCCAGTAGCCATCAAAAAACCTTTTACCTCCCAAGCAACAGTGAATGTTGACCAAGCCACCACCACTCTGTCATATACAACCTAGTGTTTTAATATTCTCAGAATGCTTTTACCCAAAGTTCTGTGGTAGTGTCAGCATCTCCCCAAGCATTAGGGTCTCTGCACCCTTTATAGTTGATGGATCCTCCCTCATAAGCTGACCAAACAGATCACCTAGAGAAATAGAGCAGATGTACCACAAAACAAATGTACCACAAAGTACTGCAATAACAAATCCAGAATCAAAGAACATAGTTACAACCATGGCCAAATATTCAACATGAGGGATTAATAACACTAGATATTATGACACTATCATTTGATATAATCTGTTTTCATTGGATTCTGCACTAGCTAAAAACAATCAAACTAGAGGTCAAAATAAGAGGCAAAGCTGGCTTCAAACACACTCCCTCACTTCACCTGTCCCCTAACCCTTCAAACACTCTTCCTCACTTCACCTGTCATCTAACCCTTCAAACACTCTCCCTCACTTCACCTGTCCCCTAACCCTTCAAACACTCTCCCTCACTTCACCTGTCCCCTAACCCTTCAAACACTCTCCCTCACTTCACCTGTCCCCTAACCCTTCAAACACTCTCCCTCACTTCACCTGTCATCTAACCTTTCAAACACTCTCCCTCACTTCACCTGTCCCCTAACCCTTCAAACACTCTCCCTCACTTCACCTGTCCCCTAACCCTTCAAACACTCTCCCTCACTTCACCTGTCCCCTAACCCTTCAAACACTCTCCCTCACTTCACCTGTCCCCTAACCCTTCAAACACTCTCCCTCACTTCACCTGTCATCTAACCTTTCAAACACTCTCCCTCACTTCACCTGTCCCCTAACCCTTCAAACACTCTCCCTCACTTCACCTGTCCCCTAACCTTTCAAACACTCTCCCTCACTTCACCTGTCCCCTAACCCTTCAAACACTCTCCCTCACTTCACCTGTCCCCTAACCTTTCAAACACTCTCCCTCACTTCACCTGTCCCCTAACCTTTCAAACACTCTCCCTCACTTCACCTGTCCCCTAACCCTTCAAACACTCTCCCTCACTTCACCTGTCCCCTAACCCTTCAAACACTCTCCCTCACTTCACCTGTCATCTAACCTTTCAAACACTCTCCCTCACTTCACCTGTCCCCTAACCCTTCAAACACTCTCCCTCACTTCACCTGTCATCTAACCCTTCAAACACTCTCCCTCACTTCACCTGTCCCCTAACCCTTCAAACACTCTCCCTCACTTCACCTGTCCCCTAACCCTTCAAACACTCTCCCTCACTTCACCTGTCCCCTAACCCTTCAAACACTCTCCCTCACTTCACCTGTCCCCTAACCCTTCAAACACTCTCCCTCACTTCACCTGTCCCCTAACCCTTCAAACACTCTCCCTCACTTCACCTGTCCCCTAACCCTTCAAACACTCTCCCTCACTTCAGCTGTCCCATCACTTTTCTCCTCATTAATATGATTTATAGTGGAATGTGACCATTTTCATAGTGTATGAATGACAGATGGCATTGGAACGGTGTAACTAAGACTGACTATCATGTTTCAGAGCTGCTGAACTGTGGGCACACAGGAATCAAAAGACTGTAAACTGAAAGTCTAGATCAGTGTTTCTCAACCTTTTTTCAGTTGTGGCACCCTTTATATGCATGCAAAATTTTAAGGCACCCCAGTTTACAATGCGTTAAAAACACAGGCTTGGGGGGGGGGGGGGGGGGGGACGTAAGTTGTTGACGGGGGGGGGAGGGCGGACGTAAAATGGACACAAATTAAGTGTTATATCGCAATCTATCGATCGCGGGTGGTTGGTGCCAGAGCGAACTAGTAACTCATTGAATCATAGATGTGGATCAGGTAAATAAACAAGATTTTTTTTTTCGGATGTGAGATATCGGAAGTGTGCCGTGAGAGCGTGTGGAAAAGGGTCAAATGCGTGTGTCTCATGCTCAATGCGTGAGCGTTGGCAACCCTGAAAACATACTCTCTGCAACCATCTCCCGGCCAACATAACACAAAAAAAGTGATTATTAAGACAGAGAGCAGATAAATGTGACTTGCAGTCAGTGGGAAACCTGCGTAATCACGTGCTGACCTTGGTCATATGCAGGTCATATGCACGCTTTGAGCGTGAGACTCACGCATATTTAGCGATTTCACACGCTCTCACGCCACACATGGAATTTCTCACGCTTGAATATTATTATTATTAATTAATTTTTTTAATAATCTAATCGCCGCACACCGCAGCATATTCAGCCAATCCATCGGTTGTATATTATAACAGGTTGAACCAATCAGAATATAGATCGCACTGTTTCTTGGTAGACTTTAGCCAGCCCGCTCCCCAACCACATACACACAGCCGCTACACTAACCATCGCGACAGATTCCAATCCCCCCCGCCTGAAAAAAAGCTCACGACCACCAAACTTGAGAGATCTGGTCATATGAAATAAATTTTAATGATTTGTAAAGCGTATAATAACTTCAATTTTTAAAACTAGTTTTTTATTTCACATCAGAATATTTTGACGGCACCCCCGATGAAGACAGACGGCACCCCGGTTGAGAAACACTGGTCTAGATTATATTGTGGAAGAGTGTCACACCAGGGATCTGATTATACTGCCGCTAACAGGCTTTAATATAATCTCTTGGCTTGTATCAGATATGATGGAGTATTAGTCCTCCTGTATTGAGAAGATAAGATGGGATGGCCCAGTGTCTGAAGGTAGAGATTTACCAGCACCACTTACACCACAGATTTCATTTTTACCTGGAAGGTCTCGGTCTTCACAGGTCACTGGCATGTTAGTGAAAAGTGTGGGTTTCGTCAGTCTCATCACTACACACAAAAATGTTCAGTAGGTCATTAATACATGATTAATACAGGCTGAGAATTTATTTACTTTAATTTTTAAAATATATTTAATGGATGTGTAATTACAGGTCTACACAGTACATACAAACTAGATGAAAATCAACATATCATGAGAGTACTGGACTGAGATATCTGGGCTATTTCTTAGGAAACCAACCAAAGGCAGGAGTTTCCCTACAGTATGAACGACGCACTTTGAACATAGATCACTGGCTAGTGCAGGATATGGATAAGGACCCACACCAGTGCTCATAGCTCTTGAAATTCAGTCATGTAGGTACACAGTAGGTCCAATCAGGACTGAGTAAACCCATGAAAATAACCACTATCACAGCAGAGAGTGTTGCGTGTTAGACTACACTGGTGACAAAAAAAAAAAAAAAAAAAGAGAGAGAAGCTTTTTTTTTTTTTTTTTTTTTACTGGTGACAAAAACTGACTTAGGCACAAGTGTGTATTTACTGCCTCACGATCTGCTTCGTTCTCTTACACGACATTCCGGTACCTTATGATTATCATCAGATGTGGTAAGAGTTTCTAATGCAACCCCAAACTGTCAAATATGAACATTAACCAAGAGAAAGGCTGAAAAACAAATATATTGTAGCGTCGGCCCAATGGGGGACGGCACTACTTTCCCATGAGCCCCTGCGGCTCCGGTTCTGGTTCATGTTATATGTAATGCTATGATGTGTGTTATTGATTATGTACCTGATTATGTGTGTGTTATGTAGTTTAAGCCACCCTGTATTAGTTTATGTAGTTGTGTACTGTCTGAATCAACCTGCCATGTGTGTGTGATGTTACTGTGCTAATGACCTGCCCTCATGTTTCATGTCTTATTCGAGTTTGTTCCACGTGATCATTCCCCAGCAGTCTGATCGCGATTGAAAGGTATTTGAATAAAACCAGTCTGTTTTTGTCAAATGGATCGGTTTATTGCCTCTCCTTCCTGTACCACGCCACAATTGGTGTCAGAAGTGGCTCTAAATGGAGAGATGGGACGCATCTCGGAGGAGATCGAACGGCTGAGGAGGGAGATGGAGAAACTGAGTGGCGCGTCAAAGAAAAAGCAACAGTTGGACGGCTCAAGTGATGGCGGGCTGCCGCCCTGGGCACGGCGGACTACGGCGAGGAGGGGCGTGACAACTGCAGTAACCCCGCCTACTCACGCGCGGGCAACAGAGCCGGTGGCTAGCACGGCGCGACGGTTTAACCTTCCGTGCTACAACGGCGACGCCGACTGGGCGGCATTCGAGGCCCAACTGGAGGTCGTGGCGCGCTGCGAGGGGTGGTCTGACGCAGAGACGGCGGCGCAACTCTGCTTGGCGCTTCAGGGTCCCGCGCTCAGGGTCCTGGTGGAGTTACCCGCTGAGTGTCGGCGCGAACTCAGTGCCCTCTTCAGCGGCGCGATGACGCGGTTCGGGAGACAACCCGACGAATCGGCGGCGAAAGAACTTCTTAGGAACCGGACGCGGGGCCGGGGGGAACGGATAGGCGTCTTGGCCTCTGAGGTGGCCCTGCTGGTGCGGCAAGCCTACCCGTCTTTCCCACGGGAGGCCCAGCAACAGCTCTCCCTCGACTACTTTATGCGCGCGCTTGAACCAGGCGAGCTGCAGGTGCACGTCAGACTGGCAAACCCGGCCACCATCGACGCTGCTGTGGACGAGGCGACCAGAGCCGAGACGGTACTCTCCGGCAAAGTTGACGGATGGCCCGCGGCGGTGCGGCGCAGGGTCGGCCCTGCTGACAAGACGCTGACCTGCTGGAGGTGCGGCGAGATCGGCCACAAAGCGAACACATGTATGACACCGGGAAACGGCACGGGAGCCGCCCGGTGAGGGACGCGGCGACTCCCCAACGCCCCAGAGAATCCTCCAACATTGCCTCGCGAGTTACGGGACTACCTGGCTACTACATTAACTGTGAGTTGAGCGGTACTTTCTTTCTCGCACTTATTGATACGGGGTCTTCGGTCTCTCTGCTTAGGCCTGACCTAGTGCCGGATGACACGGGGGGAGCCTTAGCGTTTTCGGGTAGGCGCACCGAGCTGACAACGGTGACGGGGGACCGTTTTGAACTTCTCGGGCGCGTCTCCGTGACGCTAGATTTCGGGCACGGGCCGTGGAATCAGTCCTTTTGGGTTGGGGGCATCAAGGACCCATGCATTTTGGGCAGCGATTTCCTAGAGAGAGCGGGGGCAGTAATTAACTTCGGCAGCGGTAGCCTGACTCTTAATGGCCGTGAGGTCGCAATTCACGGGGGTACCGAGACAGTGGAAAGGCCGTGTACTGTGGCCGTGCGACAGGCGGGGAGTGACACAATGGCGCCGCTTGGTGTGGACCCGGTTCGTGACCTGTGGGAGCGTAGCTGTGCGGGGCTATCTGAAGAGCAGGGCCAGTCGCTGTGGGCGCTACTCGAGCGGTTTAGAGAGGTGTTTGCGGTTAGCGAGCGCGAGTGCTCGAGGACGGGTCTCGCGGCCCACGCCATTGACACGGGGGACGCGCTGCCTGTTCGGCTGAGGCCACACCGTCTACCGCTCGCTAAGCGTTTGGCAGCGGAACAACTGGTTAGCGAGATGGCTGCCGCGGGGGTGATTGAGCCCTCAAGCAGCTCGTGGTCTGCACCCGTTGTGCTGGCCAAAAAGAAGGATGGCAGCTGGCGGTTCTGCGTTGACTACCGCCGGTTGAACGCAGTGACGAGAACCGACTCGTATCCTATGCCGAGAGTCGACGACACCTTGGAGCAATTGGCGGGTTCGGACTGGTTTAGTTCGTTGGACCTCCGCAGCGGGTACTGGCAGGTTCCCCTGGCAGGGACGGCGAAAGAAAAGACGGCTTTCTCGATCGGTACGGGACTGTGGCAGTTTACCGTCTTGCCGTTTGGGCTCTGCAACGCACCGGCGACCTTCGAGCGCCTAATGGAGCGGGTTTTGGCGGGGGTAGCTAGAGAAAAGTGCGTTGTTTACTTGGATGACGTGCTAGTACACGCTGCCGGGTTTGAGGCTGCATTGGCGAACCTGGAGCTGGTACTGGGCCTTATCAAAACGGCGAGCCTGTCGCTTAACCCTGCCAAGTGCAACCTGTTACAACGCCGGGTTAATTTTCTCGGGCATGTAGTGAGCGGGGAGGGCATCGCGACTGACCCGAGTAAAACGGCTGCGGTCCAGGACTGGCCCACACCCCGCACGGTACGCCAGGTCCGAAGTTTTTTGGGGTTCGCATCCTATTATAGACGGTTTGTGAAGGGTTTCGCAGAAATCGCTACACCGCTGCACCGTCTAACGGGTGGCGGGAGTACCAAGTTCCGCTGGTCCGACGAGGCGGATAGAGCGTTCCTCACACTGAAGCAGAGGTTGTGCAGCACACCGGTTCTAGCGTACCCCACACCGTCGGGACAATTTGTGGTCGACACTGACGCCAGTGACCACGGGCTGGGCGCCGTGCTCTCGCAGATGCAGGACGGGACGGAGCGTGTGATCGCCTACTTTAGCAGACGGCTAGATAAGGCTGAACGCAATTACTGCGTAACGCGGCGTGAGCTGTTAGCGGTTGTGGAAGGGCTTCGGCATTTTCGACCGTATGTCTACGGTGTCCCGTTCAAGCTGCGCACTGATCACGCGTCGCTACTGTGGCTGTTGCGATTCCGCGAACCCGAGGGGCAGCTCGCGAGGTGGATTGCGAGACTACAGGAGTTTGATTACGCGGCTGAACATCGTCCGGGTCGTAACCATGGAAACGCTGATGCCTTGTCCCGCCGTCCGTGTTCGGAGTCGAACTGCGCGTACTGCCAGCGAGCGGAGAGCAGAACTGCTGAGGTGGGGCATTGCGCGGCGGTTGGTCAGGCCCCCTTTGCCCCACCGACGCTTTCGTGTTTTACCAGGGAGGAGTTGTCCACGGCCCAGAGAGGGGATTCTGAGTTGGAGTGGGCACTACGCGATATTGAGGCGGGGTCGACGCCGGATTGGGACGCTGTAGTACGGCTGGGCCCCGTAGCCAAAGCTATCCGATCAAGCTGGAACAGCATGAGGGTGGTGAAGGGCGTCTTTTGCCGCGTGTGGGAGGATCCGAGAAACGGGCGAAGACTGACTCAGGTGGTAGTGCCGCAGCGTCTCCGTGACACTGTGCTGCAAGCGGTGCACGGGTTGCCAGGTTCAGGGCATTTCGGCATCACAAAGACGCTAGGTAGGCTGCGGCAGCGGTTCTGGTGGCCAGGGTGCCGTGCTGACGTAGAACTCCATGTCCACTGCTGTGACGTCTGCGCCGCAAAGAAGGGTCCTGCTAAGGCTGCGCGCGCTCCCCTCCAACCGATGCAGTCAGGCTCCCCCATGGAGAGGGTAGCGGTGGACGTTCTGGGCCCATTCCCGGTCACGGGGAATAAGTTCGTCATTGTGGCCATGGACTATTTCACCAAGTGGCCAGAGGCCTATGCCGTGCCGGACCAGAGCGCGGTGACAACGGCAGAAGCCCTGGTGAACAATTTCTTTTGCAGGTTCGGCGTCCCTGAGGTCCTGCACAGCGACCAGGGGCGAAACTTTGAGTCGGAGGTGATGGGGGAAGTGTGCAGACTCATGGGCGTGCACAAAACACGCACGACTCCCCTTCACCCGCAGTGCGATGGGCTGGTTGAGCGGTTTAACCGGACCCTGGCCACTCAGCTAGCCATTGCCACCCAGGGGAATCAGCGCGATTGGGACAAGCGGCTGCCCATTGTGCTACTGGCCTGCCGCTCAGCGGTGCAAGAAACCACGGGGTTCACACCAGCCATGCTCATGTTCGGGCGGGAGCTGCGGTCCCCCGTCGAGCTGGTCTTCGGAGCGCCGCCAGGGAGCGAGGACGACGTGCCGCCCGGACCCCTTTTTGTTAGGGACTTGTTGGGCCGGCTGCGCGATGTACATAGATGGACCAGGGAGAACCAGTCTGCGGCTGGGGACAGGCAGAGGCGCGCATACGACATGCGATGCTACGGCGCGCCTCTGCTTGTGGACTCGGAGGCCTGGCTATACAACCCCCAGCGGAAAAAGGGACTGTGTCCTAAGCTGCAGTCGGCCTGGGTCGGGCCATGCAGGATCCTCAGCCAGTTGGGAGAGGTGGTCTACAGAATCCGTTGGGGGCGACGGCGCCTCGTGGTGCACCGCGATCGCCTGGCCCCATACCGGCCAAAACTGTTGGGCGCTGTACGTCGCCCGGACTCTCCTGCACCCATTTCTCCCTGTGCTTCCCCTGTTACTCCCCCCTCCGTGTCACCCGTGACCGAACCGGCCAGACCGCAACGTGTGCGGAGACTGCCACACCGCCTGCAGGACTACGTATGAGTGGCTGAGTCATACTATGTTTGGGTTATGGGAAACGACTATGGGGATGTTAAGGTGTTATACTGTGTATTACATGACTGGTCTGTCTTACTGTTTTGCCTTGCCGATGTTAAAAAAAAAAAAAAAATAAATAAAAAAAAAAAAAAAAAAAGGCGAGCTCTGTTATTGTTGGTGCTCCGTTGTACTGTGCTGTTACTGTTTTTTTTTATCGTACTAGGGATTATTGGGCATTGTTAAATACTGGTGGTGTTCCGCTGACATACTGATGCGCCCTGTTAGTCGCCGAGGACGGCTGACCTCTTGGGGGGGGGCTGTGTAGCGTCGGCCCAATGGGGGACGGCACTACTTTCCCATGAGCCCCTGCGGCTCCGGTTCTGGTTCATGTTATATGTAATGCTATGATGTGTGTTATTGATTATGTACCTGATTATGTGTGTGTTATGTAGTTTAAGCCACCCTGTATTAGTTTATGTAGTTGTGTACTGTCTGAATCAACCTGCCATGTGTGTGTGATGTTACTGTGCTAATGACCTGCCCTCATGTTTCATGTCTTATTCGAGTTTGTTCCACGTGATCATTCCCCAGCAGTCTGATCGCGATTGAAAGGTATTTGAATAAAACCAGTCTGTTTTTGTCAAATGGATCGGTTTATTGCCTCTCCTTCCTGTACCACGCCACAATATGATCTACTGACAAATTATAAACAGTATTTGCAAAACAGATATTGCAAAATTAGCGACAATCTGCACTCAATTCCACAAAATTTATGGAGGGTTGAAGTACTAATAATACTAATGTTAACAGGTTAACCCAGACAGGTTAATAACACAATAGGTTAACCCAGATAGGTTAATATCCTAATAGTTTAACTCAAAACATGTTAATAGGTTACTATCCTGATAGGGTATCCCAAACAGTATAATATGTTACTATCGTAAATGTAAATTCAGATTAATAATCTAAAAACGTCACCCAGACGGGCAGTCTGACTTCACGCAGCACTCATCATGTCTTCCGGTGGCGCACGTCTGCGCTGCAAGGTTTTGCGATATTGAGGTACCAAAATAGTTTTTTTTTAAATGCTACTACTTGTGTTGTAAAGGTCCCACAATCTTTCCACCTCCAACGCCGCCAAACTTCACATAAGAACTCCGCATTTACACGAATTTCACTCAGTGACAGAGATTAGCAATGTTTACTTAGCTTAGCCAGCTTGCAAATCAAAACACTAACGCTAGCTAGCTAGCTAGTATAATGGTTTTGCTTTAGTTTTAAATAACAATCACCTGATTTTCGTTATACAAATACATTAAAGACGACAGTGGTAGTTAGACGCATCAAATGTGCCGGGTAAGCGCCTACCTTTCAGAGCAAGGACATGCTCCTGTTTAGCCTGGTTCACATCCATTTTGGCTGACGTTAACCCGATTGACCTTTCACCTGCATCGTCAGCTGACCACGGGAAGGAAAAAGGGTCAAACGGGAAACGCGTTTCCGCAGCAGGTCCTAACGGGTTAGACACCTGGGGGGTATTCCAGAATGCGTTTTAAAACGAACTCGTTGTCAGTTGCTATAGCAACTTACGCTCTATAGCTAACCCGCTTGCTGGCAGGTTAATTTAAACCTAAACCAGAGTTACAAACACGTCATCATGACGCGTCCTTTCCTCCAGGTTCCTGTGGATATTGAAGCTTATGGAAGGAAATCTGTGTCATCAGATTTTGAATTTGAATTTGAAGCACTGAATTTTTTTGCCCTTGAATTTGAAGCACTACATTTTTTTTGCACTGAAATTATGCATCTGAATTTTGTTGCTTTTGAATGTAATGCTTGAATTTTCAAGAACATGTTTTCACTTTTATTATTAATGGTTAATAAAATACAGGGTTGCCAACTTTTCAAGATTGCTTGGAGTGAGATTTGAACCTGGAGGGGGTTGTGAGTGTAAATTCCATCGATGGAGACTGGCTGCTGAAAGGGCCTGGACCTTCTAAAGTCTATGCACATCTTCTTGGTTTTGGTGCTGTTCAGCTGTAGATGGTTTGCTTTGCACCACACCACAATGTCCTCAATCAGGCTTCTGTACTCCGTCTCCTGTCCATTACGCACACACCCCACAATTGCAGTGTCATCAGAGAACTTCTGCATGTGGCCCGACTCCCAGTTGTATTTGAAGTCTGATGTGTACAGGGTGAACAGGACTGGAGAGAGTACGTTCCCCTGTGGTGCTCCCGTGTTGCTGATCACTGTATCAGAGAAGCAGTCCCTGATCCTGACATGTTGTGGTCTGCCAGTCAGGTAGTCCGTGATCCAGGTGACCAGGTGCATGTCCACCTCCATCTTCACCAGCTTGTCTCTCGGCAGTAGGGGCTGGATGGTGTTGAAGGCGCTGGAGAAGTCAAAGAACATGACCCTCACAGCACCGCTCCCCTTGTCCAGGTGAGAGTGAGCTCTGTGCAGGAGATGGAGGGTGGCGTCTTCCACCCCCACCTTCTCCCGGCAGGCAAACTGATGGTGGTGTTGATGTTGGCAGAGATGGTGGAGGTGAGGGTGGTCATGGTGACGGGGGTCGTAGAGGTGAGGGTGAGGGCCGGTCCGCTGGCCGTGGTGACAGTGTGGTAACTGCTGCAGGAGGGGGGAGGAGCAGGAGTAGGGGGCTGCCGGGGGGCTGGTGGGGGTGACTGGGTGGTGAGTGCTGCAGGGGGGGAGGGGGAGGGGGCAGCAGGAGCAGGACAGTCAAACATGTAGAATAAGTTGTTAAACTGGTTTGCTCTGTCCACACCCCCATCTACTGAGCTGCTGCTATTGTTCTGGCACAGTAGATTGGGGTGTGAACAGAGCAAATCATGACTCCCTATTCAGATCCTGCACCTGGAGCACAGTCCCGCTACAATCAGGCCCACAGCAAAACCAGGGCAGAAATTGAAATGACCCTAGGAATCCTCGAGGCCAAGTTCCAGTGCCTGAAGGGGCTCAGAGTTACCCCTGAAAGGGCGTGCAACATAATAATGGCATGTGGTATTACACAACATTGCAACCATCCAGGGAGACCGACAGCCTACCATCTCGGACATGCCCACAGACGAGAAACCTTACATGCATGTGGGTGACAACAGAGATGGTAGAGTTGTCAAGAGTTGTGTTGGCAATTTTTATACATGCTGACTGCCTTTCTCTAGCACATTAACGCTTAATAATATCTAAATATTCTGCATATGCAGTCATTAATACTTCAAGCTACAGTGGTGTGAAATACGATGCTCAGCTGATTTTCGCATTTAAGGCATTCCATTAAGAATGCCTTTTATAGTTACGTGTGAACACGCTTAAGTCCTATATTTGAATTATATATGCCAATTATTTATGTATATTCATTAGGGCAGTCATGGCCTGGTGGTAGGAAACTGGTCTTGTGACCGGAGGGTCGTGGGTTCGATTCCCAGACCTGAGCCCATGACTGAGGTGCCCTTGAGCAAGGCACCTAACCCCAACTGCTCCCTGGATGCCGGGCTAGTAATCACTAGTGTGTGTTCTAACTGCACAGATGGGTTAAAAGCGGAGGAAAAATTTCGATTGTGGTGTAAAAAATCACAATTGACAAAATATGGCACATTTACAGAAAAAAAATTTCATTTACATTTAGCAAGAATGTAACACGTCACTACGCTGGACTTCATGGCCATTTTTTTATTCAGTGACCAATTTTAAATAGGTAGGGAGACATATTTCTTAAAACTCACTAATAATTGTTATTTATCTTCTTTTGTGGTTTCCCACATTTTCAGTTGTATTATCATGAACTGAATTTAGATGGTGTACTTTTGAGTTTTCTACGCGCAGTTTGTCTTGTTGCTATATGAGTACATTATTGTCTATGGTAATATTTAGAGCTCCTGTGTCATTGTGTCCTGTGGAAAAAATAAAACTAAAAAAATTAAGTAAAATAAACTCTGCCATATGTGCACGCTTTGTTTTCTTATACTTTGTTTCTCATTGACGATGGATGATGAAAACCCGCCTTACTTAGAAATAAATGGAGTCTTGTGTTGGCTGGCCTGTTGTTTGTAACATTCAGGTCTTATATCAAATGTTATTTGAATGTAAACAATGATTACATTAAAGTAGGTCAGCTCTTATATACATTTCGAAATGTTTATGTCATGTCATGGGCAGACCATGCGAATGTATTGCCTTCACATTCACAATTAAGTAATTGTAATTGAAAGTCATTGTAGTAAATTTGAGTTAAGTAAATACAACCTCTGTTTGATTTACAATCTGACTTTTATCCCACATAGCGTATAAAGTATGGAAGGCTTCTGCATGAGATCTTTCAGCAGCCACATAAAACCGCCGGAAACAGCTGATAGGCGCGTCCATTATCTATAAGAAGGGGTACTGCTGGGCGATCTAATTTGATAAATAATTCTAGTAACAAAAATACTTTGTATGTTAATCAACTTCTTGTACATCAAAAAAGTAAAATGTGCGGCTAGGTTATAGCAGCTCGTAATAAATCAAAATTATATTCATAAAGATATGTCCTCGTCCTGTAGCTGCCTCCCAGCGATAATTTCAGCGATGGTCGTGACCAAGGATGGCCGCCGCTGTAGGTGTAAATAAGCAGGGGAGCGCAGGACCGATGGAGGCTTGTGTCCGACATGGTAGAGGTGCCGCTGGCAACACGGTGAAGGTATGGTGCTTAAGAACGTTATTAAACCAGATAGGGGGGATTTGGTTAATTTGCTGTTGCATACAGCTCGGTTCTGAATTTCGTCGCGATTTCAGCAATGTCAAACGTGCCTTCGTGGCCCGCCGAGTGTAGACGAGAGAGAGACGAGCCTCTCTGCGCTCAGGCGACCGCGGTTTATACTGTCTAGAGGTTTGGAGTTTATTTGTCTTCTGCTTTTAATTTGCCATCTAGCAAGGCGATATAACAACCAGCAGTGTCTGTGAATTTGCATTTTGTGCCAAATGAGCTGGTATAATGCAAGCGGGCTATGCTGTGTTTGATAAGAAGATCGCAGAAAATTCATGAACAGCCGAGACAGAGCTGGATAATGTTAGTTATCAATAACCACTCGACTCTGTTAGGACAGAACAGTGCGCATTTTTACATAATGTATATGGCTTAATTCTCTACTGTCTTCTTGGCTCCGTTTGTAACACAAAGCATTTAGGTTTATTTCACGTATTTCCTAGCGCTCAGTTATTCGTATCGGATAAGGATTTATACGATGATCGGCGTACACGAAATAATACACGAAAATGATGTTGCTAGATACCTTCTAACGTGTGCTGTTTCTATTTTGGAAGAACTTCATACTGAAGTACCAAAAAAATAAAAAAGCTCGCCCCGCAGTGACACCAGTGCTCGCCACTCCTCAGGTGCTGGAATGTGGGGTCTGTGAAGACGTCTTTTCGCTACAAGGAGATAAAGTGCCTCGTCTGCTGCTCTGTGGACACACGGTGTGTCATGACTGTTTGACGCGCCTCCCTCTCCATGGCAGGGCTGTGCGCTGTCCCTTCGACAGACAGGCCACTGAGCTGGGTGAGTGGAACTGGCTCATGTGCTCTTGACATATATATATATATATATATATATATATATATATATATATATATATATGTATATGTATATGTATATGTATATATATGTATATGTATATTATGTATAAGTTTTTTGTAATCTAGTTTTAGTCAGCACTGGGGTTCAAGTGCCTATCTGAGTGGAGTTTCCATGTTCTCCCTGTGCGTGGGTTTCCTCCCACAGTCCAAAAGACATGGAGGTTAGGCAAATTGGCCCTCCCTGACAAATTCTCCCTGAGTGTGCGTCTGTCTCTCTGTTCAATAAAAAGTAATTGTCTGAGTGTCTGTGCATGAATGTGTGTGTGCTTGTGTGCCCAGTGGTGGATGGTGCTCTGTCACTAGGGTCCGTCCTGTCTCCGCATTCAGTCCACCAGGGGGCTGTGGATCCCGAGAGTACAATTGTAAAGCACCTTGGGTATCTTGAAAGGCGCTATATAAATTGAACATTCATTCATTCATTGTCAATTCTGCATATGTACAGGACATACAGAGAATTGAAATTTCATTACTCTCCTTCCCAAGTTAGAGCAAAATAACAACATGAAAGTACCGTACACTGAAGTGTGCGAGGGCATAACAGTTCTTGAAAGTACTGTATTGATTTCAGTACTGTGCACATCAGGATGCTGTATGAGTGTGTGTTGGGGTTAGAAGGGGGAGGGGGGGTTCAGCATCTTCACAGCCTGGTGGACGTAGCTGTCCTTCAGTCTGGTGGTTCTAGCCCTGAGACTCCGCAGTCTCCTCCCTGATGGCAGAAGGCTGAAGAAGCTGTGTAGTGGGTGGGTTGGATCTCTTGCAAGGTGGAGGGCTTTCTGTGTTAGGCGGGAGCTGAATAAGTCCTATAATAAGAGAGAGATGCCAGCGATCTTCTCAGCTGCGCTCACAATGCAGCTGAGAAGGCCCCATACCACACGGTGTTCAGAGAGATATTGTTGTGTTTGCACCAGGAGGCCAGGCGGCTCACCTCACTCCTGTAGTGTGTCTCATCATTGTCGCTGATGAGACCCACCACCGTCGTGTCAACCGCAAACTTGACTAAGAGAATGGAGGGGTGCTCCGGTCATCGGCTGAGCGAATAGACCGATATGCAAACTGGTAGGGGTCCAGGAAGGGGGGGAGAGAAGACCTGATGTGGTGCATGACTAACCGTTCGAAGCACTTCATGGGGATGGAGGTTAGCGCAACCAGACGGTAGTCATTGAAGCAGGATGGTGATGCCTTCTTAGGGACAGGGATAATGGTGGTGGCTTTGAAACAGGTGGGAACCACAGCCTGACTCAGAGAGGTGTTATAGATGTCTGTAAAGTCCTCTGAGAGTTCCCAGGCATAGTCCTTCAGCACACGACCAGGAATGTTGTCAGGCCCAGGAGCTTTCCAAGCATTGATCTTGCCGATTGCTCTCCACACGGTGTCCGGGGACAGCGTCCGCACCTGGTCACCAGGAGGAGGGATGGACTTTTGGGCGGATGTGTTGTTGAGTGGTTCAAACCGTGCGAAGAATCCAGCTCTTTGCAGTTTAAGGCTGACGTTAATGTTTTCAGTTGGTTGTGTTCTTTACAAAAGATCAAATGTCATGACATAAAAAGTAAAAAGCACATCCGGCATATTCTTCTCTTTTTTTCCAGGGGACTCGGGGGTGTGGGGCCTGAAAAAGAACTTTGCTCTGCTGGAGCTGCTGGAACGCCTGCAGAATGGCGCCTCAGCCCAGTCAGGCATGTCAGAGGACACCCGTGGAGGGATGGGAGAGGTTAGGACCATAGTTCTCTCCTCCACACACCACAGCACGGGCCTCTGTCCAGTCCTGGAATAGTGTTTCTGCATTAACATCTCCCGTAAAGAATAGACTGAAATGTAGCGTCACCTCTTCACCATAACTTGGCTATTTCATAAAGTAACCGCCTTTTATCCAGAGTCCACAGTATGGCTTAATAAATCTTAAACCTTATATGAGAACAAGATCGTGCTCAAGTTTTTTTTTCTTGCATTTTGGAAAGGTTCTATAAATCGTACCTGAACAAAAAATGTCTCAAATTTTGAGATTTTGAAATTTTTCACATTTTTTTCACATTTAGAAATATGCAGAGCACCAGGTTTAGCTTCAGAACTGTTAACATTAATACAGATAAACATGCACTTTTCTGCATTAACCCATAGGGTGTTGGATGATGATGCCTAGGGAGATTTGCTATAAACAACACTATCATTTGGTTGAGCTTTGGTCCCTTTAGGAATACAGTATTGTAGCATTTGTTTCACTAATGGTGATTTCTCCTTGTGGTGTCCTGTAGTGCATCATCAGGTGTGACGAGGATGAGAGTCATACCGCCTCCATGTACTGTACAGTCTGCGCCACCCATTTGTGTGCGGACTGCTCGCAGCTGACGCACTCCACCCGCACACTGGCCAAGCACCGCCGCGTGCCTCTGGCGGACAAGCCACACGAGAAGACCCTGTGTCCGCAGCACCAGGTGCACGCCATCGAGTTTGTCTGCCTGGAAGAGGGCTGCCAGCCGGGCCCGCTCATGTGCTGTGTCTGCAAGGAGTACGGCAAGCACCAAGGACACAAGGTACGCAGAGGCCAGTCTTTGTCCTGGCTGCCTCACCCCGCCGAGTTACGGCTTACGGAGGTCATGTGGAGGTCAAAGTGTCGTGGGTCAATGTTGCAGGATCTGCTCATGTGGGATATAAACCTGCAAAGTTTACTTGCAGCACAGTTGTACCGTTACACCCCGTTGTAATGGAAAGTTTTGCTTTCTTCTGCATGTTGGCCAGGGCCTGAACTGTGATTGTGGCTACAGAACTCTCACTGAACTCCAGAGTCCCTCTGTGACACTGAAGCTGATCCCTGTCATTCCTAGCACGCCGTTCTGGAAGCGGAGGCCAACCAAATCCGGGCATCCATCCTGGACATGGCGCACTGTATCCGCACCTTCACAGACGAAGTGTCCGAGTATTCCAGGAAGCTCGTGGGCATCGTTCAGCAAATTGAAGGCGGGGAGCAGATTGTGGAGGATGGAGTGGGGATGGCCCACACAGAACACGTAAGGATGGGTTCTTGGACCACTGCTGTCATTAAAGTCGCTATAACTCATTAAAGCTGCAGTAAGCTTTTGCCCGGTGCCAGGGTTAGATGCACCTTTCCACAAGGTTCCACACACTCTAGCCATCCTCTCTTCCACTATCCCTCCCCCTGAAGACATACAGGCTTGACTCTCAGACTTTTATGTACTGCGTACATATACAAATGAACTGACGGGCAGTAAAGTCACAGAAATATGTTGTTTAAAGGAAGTTTAAAACAATTAAAACAATCTAGTTTTTAAAGCGGAGTTCATCTGATTTCGTCGGCAATGTCTGTTTGCACATACAAGAAAAGTGTGGTATGGAATTGGGATCTTTTGTGGTGCTCACAGTTACACAGACATCTTTGTCAAAAATCTGAATGTCACACGTTCACTGAAATGCATGAAGCAGGAGTGTAAAGACTGGCCTTCCTCTTGTCTCGGTGGCAGGTGCCAGGCACGGCGGAGAACGCTCGTTCGTGCGTGCGGGCGTACTTCGCCGACCTGCACGAGACGCTGTGTCGGCAGGAGGAGATGGCGCTGAGCGTGGTGGATGCCCACGTGAGGGAGAGGCTCATCTGGCTCCGGCAACAGCAGGAGGACATGACCATCCTGCTGTCGCAGGTGTCCACCGCTTGCCTGCACTGTGAGAAGACACTGCAACAGGTAGAGCCAAAATGGCTGTCTAGAGCCCGTGGGGTGTTTTGGGGGGTTTTTTTTGTCCGTATTTGTCCTTTTTTTATTCTTCCTGTCTAACATGATCTTTAGATGAGCTGCTGACAGAATCATGGATTGGAGCCAAAAGAGGGAAGTGTGTGTAACACTTTAAGCACGTTATCGTTTTGAAGAGGCTGTACTTTAGGTGTTTTGGGCTGAATGGGCCTAGTGTAGTGATATGGTCCCGCAGAGCTGGAGGGCATCATTATGACTGTTGTACATGTCCAGTCATTGTTGGACTTGAGCCCACTGAGAGTTTGTCAAACAGGATGACTGCAGGGTGGTGTTGGCCAAGCAGGAGATCACCCGTCTGCTGGGGACGCTGCAGAAACAGCAGCATCAGTTCACGGAGATGGCCGACCACGTCCAGCTGGACGCAGGCATCCCCGTCACCTTCACCAAGGTGAACACCGCCCCCTGTTGCCCCCATTGCGCAACTACAGCACATGGTCTGTGTTCATTCAAAACAATGACTGGTCGTATTTATAAATCTGTAATGAATTCAATTGCAGGACAATCGTGTACATATTGGCCCTAAAATGGAGATCCGTGTGGTGACACTGGGTTTGGATGGAGCGGGCAAAACCACCATCCTCTTCAAACTGAAGCAAGATGAGTTCATGCAGCCCATTCCGACTATAGGTACAAACCGCAGCAAAGGATTCACGTCCCATTCTGCTGTACGCTTCATTTCAATCACCTGCTTTATCTGTTTGCGTATTTCAGGTTTTAATGTAGAAACTGTTGAATACAAAAATCTGAAGTTCACCATCTGGGACGTCGGTGGCAAACACAAGCTGCGTCCCTTGTGGAAGCACTACTATTTAAACACGCAAGGTAAACCAGGCCAAACACGATCCGGTCCGCCTGTGTAGATTGCTGTGTAGCTGTGTAGCCTACTGCCAAGTTATCGGTGTGTGACGCTTGCTCTTCTTTCCGCACCGCAGCCGTGGTGTTCGTGATTGACAGCTGTCACAGGGACAGGCTGATGGAGGCCCACAGTGAGCTGGCCAAGCTGCTGACGGAGAAGGAGTTGAGGGACGCCCTGCTGCTCATCTTTGCTAACAAACAGGTGCATCCTCTAGCAGAGGCCTGTCCACCAGTACCAGCCAGTCCATAGTTTTGTTCTTTCCCAGTTCCAAACAGAATGTTTATTACTTGGCTTAATGTTGCTTTAATCAGTTTTATGGCCTACCAGAGGAGTCTGGTCCCGTCCTCAATACCATGCCCGCTCTCCAGGTTTCACACCCCTTTCCCTAGAAATGCACACTTGGTACTTGGTCTCCCTTCCTGTGTGCTCCTTCCTCCTGATAGGACCACTTACTTGCTGGGAACTTTGCTGATTGGTTGCTGTTTTTCCTTGCTGATTACAAAGCCGGATCAGAACTAGTTTAGAGATCACTGTCCGGATGTAAAAAATGTAACCAAAGTGCCTTTAAAAGTCCCTTACAGCAGCTTTAAGCAACACTTTCACTTTGTCCCATCTGTGAGCCTGAGGGGCCTGACTGGAGCCCTGTGGTTCAGAGTAGTGATTCACACTCTGTGTCGGTGAGGTCACTCTGGTGTGGTTTGGTTTTTGCCTGCTGTAATCCTCCTGACATTCAGATTATGTGATGTGGTGTCAGTGGGAGCATCCTGCTCATCCTGCTTCATCTTGCCGCTTACGTGTCCGTCTGTCCCCTGCAGGACGTCCCCGGTGCCGTTTCAGTGGAGGAGATGACCGAGCAGCTGAGCCTGCACAAGCTGTGCTGTGGGCGGAGCTGGCACATCCAGGGCTGCGATGCCCGCAGTGGGTTGGGCCTCCACGAGGGCCTGGATTGGCTCTCGCGCCAGTTGGTGGCTGCTGGCGTTCTGGATGTGGCCTGATGAGCAGGAGGAGCCATGCTGCCGGCCTGAGCTGACCGTGCTGTCACATCCTTTCACTGGACCAGCACCCCCAACCTGCTTTTTAGTCAGTTTAGTTAGCAGGGTTGGCGTGGCAGGGGTAGCTTTAAAGGATAGTTCTCCATGTCCCGCTATCGTGGCTAGGGGGGGATTAAATCTTGGTTCAATGTGTGCAGTGTGTTGTATGGTATGGCAACTGCCACAGATTTCTGGGTAGCGGCGTAGGCTGTGTAGAACTATCCCTTTAGTGGATGTGTGCCGTCGGCTCTTCATTCATTCTTCTGACTCCATCCTACGTCTCTCAGTGTTAGTCCTAATGCTTGTTGGTCTTGTGGCTGGGTTAAAATATCTTAAAACTAATTAACAAACAGCTGAACTAACAATAGACCAATATTTTGGTTCACAGTGATTTATTTTTTGTTGTTGGAATAAGCATTTTAGGGTAGGCAAACATGATTCTTTGCAGATATGACAGTCGGAACCTTCCATTCAGAATCTCAGAGGACGACATGGAACTAAAAGTTAAACAAGAAAACGTGGGCATCATTACGGGAAGCAGGAGTGTGCCGGAGAAGACTCCCCCCCCCCCCCCCCCCCCGTCCTGCAGCCGACTGGCCATAACTACCTGCTATGACTTTAACAGGCGTGCAACAGTTCAAGCAAAATAAGTTGTAAACAAAGTACTTCAGCAGATTCACTGTTTCAGATGTGCAGCCCGTCCACCTCAAACTGTGATCACTCTCCGAGTTTCCTGCATTAACAATAGCTGTCCGATCCTTCACTGTAGTTGGTTTATTTCCTTTTTTAAATTATGCACTATGAATTTGCTTGGAAAAAAGGATTTGTGATATTTATTTATTGCAGTTTGTGGTTTTAAAAACTGGTGCAGATATGTAATCACTGTGTGTTACATGAAACATTGTTACTAGTTATTTATATTTTGAAGGTTGCTGGTTGCGATTTCTAATGCAGTACAGCTGTACTCTCTCTCACACACACACAGCCCCTTCACACAGGCAACTCTTATAATAGGTTCAGGTTCACATGTTTGATCTGAGTACGAAGGGCCATGGTTCACATTCTAGGCCTGACCTGCAGACAGCACTCTCCATCCTTCCAGATCAGCATAAATTTCAGCTTGATCTGCTGCGGTTGTATGGAAACAGTCACCACATGTGCACATCTCATCTGACCACCTGGTTTGTTTTTTTTTTTAATACTCATTGCTATGTGATGTTTTTCTGACTATGTAGGTTATCATGCATGCATGAATTCTCATTCTTGAAAGAGGAATGTTTATTTTATAAAGAATTTCCTGAGTTTGGGAAATATCAAGCACAGTATACACCTCTGCATTTGTTGTGAACCTGACAGTGGCTTTTTGTAATAATACTCAATTGTTCTGCTATTAAAAAAATTACATGCAGTTTCTGGCTTCTTAAACTGGAAAAAATACTTTATTATACAAAACAGGAGCAAGATTGTCCAATTGGATGCAGAGTTTACTTGACAGTAATGTTTATGATGCTGACGTCCTCATAGGGTTTGTCCGTCTTGGGGTTGACCTTGACGTTGGAGATCCTCTGAACCACCTCCATTCCTTTGGTGGTCCGTCCAAAGACTGTGTGTTTGTTGTCCAGCCAAGGCTGTTAGAACAGGAACATTTAAAACATGTTTCAGCCTTAAACATAAAAAGCAAATGCTGAAATAAACATTCACTTCATTATTTACAGCACTGTTCTCCACTGTGATGAAAAGGCACTGATTTCGTATGCTAACAATCAATGTTCTCATTGGCCGGCTTTGTTCTAGTTGTGACTTTTGGGAAAAATATAATTAATTAATTGATTAATTAATCAACTAGTAACTTGATTATTCATAAATTCATCATTGTTTATTGGTCCACTGCTTGTGCTCTGCAGAAGAGAACAACACGTGGGTGGGTCTCCCTGCCTACAGCTACACTCCAGCTCCGCTGAGCTCGCTGTGGGGGGCGGGGCCTTACCGTGGGGACCACAGTGATGAAGAACTGGGAGCCGTTACTGGCAGGCCCTGCGTTGGCCATGCTCAGTGTGTAGGGCCGGTCGTGCCTCAGCGTAGCGTGGAACTCGTCCTCGAACTCGCCCCCCCAGATGCTCTCTCCACCCATGCCTGTGCCTGTCGGGTCTCCGGTCTGGATCATGAAACCCTGGACACACACACACAATATATCCTAATACATCCAGATTTCAGCCAGTGAATATCTAAGTAGAGCCAGGTCTGAGCCAAGCAATGTTCAGCTCTGTACTCTGAACACACCTTAATGACACGGTGGAATATGTGGCCATTGTAGTATCCGTTCCTGCTGTGGACACAAAAGTTTTCCACCGTTTTGGGACACCTGCAAATGTTAAACACAGAGCAGACACCAAATGAACCCCGCTGGTAGGAGAGCGCTGCCATGGTGACCAGAGCTCTAGGTAAAGGTAGGGACCCGTACTCGACAGGAAACAGCTTGATGTGGATGTCCCCCATGGTGGTGTGGAGGACGGCGCTGTCAGAAACTCGCTTTGGCCCGTCTGCCTGTGTTGCGGCCATCACCTCCTCCTTGGATGGCTTCTCGTTGAAGATGTCTCTGTCAGAGTCCGTGCTCTTGGTGTCCTCTGGTTCCCTCTTCGTAAACTACAAGAAACAGAGGGGTACAAATACTATATACTGCTGTGGATGCATCAACAACATCCTTTTATTTATATCTTTTTTTACCATGTAGAAGCGGTTTTTCTTGAAGGCCGTGCAGAAGATGGTGGGGTCAGGGTCAAGAGCCTGCAGGGCAGGGTTATCGGAGGCCTTCATCTCTACGGTGGGTGCGGCCTGCATGGCTTTGGCTATGCCCTGGAACAGGCTCAGCTGCACCACCCGGATATTCTCCTGCTTCCCCAAGATGCGCACACACCTGGACAAAATGCAACAGTGACAAACAACTACATAAAAATTTATCCAAATAATGAGTCCATTGTAGCCACTGTATTACATAGACGTATAGTAGAGATAATCCTGTATATTAGTGTATATAAAGCAAGTACCCCTTCATTGGTTCCATTTCCTTTCACCTTGCTGCATTACAGAAACTTGCACAATCTCCCCAGAAGGGGCATGTAGCAAGCAACACACCAGAGCAGTTTGGAGAGTTGTACTCTCTGATGGAAATGAATCCCATAACCAAGAATGTGTAAAAATTACCTTTATAAATAACTTTATATTTGATATATTGATACTTTAGGTGACTGTGATCCTTTCTCTGAAGGGTTAGAAGCACCTAACAGCACACAGTGAGATTTGTTTTTGCCGCCTCATTTCAACCACTGCACTAATTCCAAAGTTCCCAAATCCAGACCCTGACTAAACTTCTCTGTTCAGGCTTTGAACACATAAAATCCAGGATGCTCTGCCCGCAGAAACATCAGCTTGGTGACCTGGATCAGGTGTGTTGTGGGTGGGTGCACTGGGTGTGTGAGTGGACCGCTGTTTCATGTCCTCAGGGGAGGCCAACATGGGGCGGAGTTTAAAGAGGATTCGGATGTTGTTGGTTTAAAAGGCAGCTTGGCCGTGGATGAGGCTGAGACTCCAGGACTCACAACTGAGCCGTCTGGATGCATCGCCCACCTGATGACGTGCATGAGAGACTGTGGTTTCTGGTACGAGGTCAGATACCTGTTGGTTTCCACATTGATGACCTTGATTCCCAGCATGGTTCCATAAAGCACAAAGTGGCCCGTCTCATCAAAGATGATGTTGGTCAATCGTATCCCATCCACCTTCTCCAGCTCCCTCTCCACCGCCATCCTACGGCCAAACTCCATGTCTGGCAACTGCTGCCTCATTTGTTGCAGCTCTGTAAACATCTGTTCATACCACAGGACACAGATGACGTGGTGGTCAGAAACAGAATCTAAAACTACACCGAAGAAAATCAATGGGTAAGACCAGGGCCCAGACAGCAAAGCTGAAACACCTTAAATTAGCAAGTTAAGATTAGGCCTAATGTTCTACGAAAATTACTGATCATAGAACCAGCTCAAACTGAACCATATTACTAATAATGTCAGATTTATGGTAGATCCTCTAAGAATAAACAAGCCAATGTTCAATACTGCTGTAGTGCTAATGCTCAATTTCTTTATCCACAACAAACCTTAAATTAAAATCTGCATGAAGTCCTTGAGAAATTCTGCATAAAATTCTGAAACAAACAGTACTGTTCTAAGAAGGCTGCTATTAGACAAGCTGAACGAGGCAGGAAGGTACACACCGTCAGGGACTCGTCAAACACCCTCATCAGCTTCCCTGTCAGAAAGCGGAATATCCGAACTTTGCGGTCTGCGGCGATGGTGGCCATCTTCTTGCCCTCGTGAGAGAAGGCCAGGCTGCTGGGGTAGGTCTCACACCTGGCAAACTCGTACAAGTCCGTGTCCGTTTTATACTCCCACTCTACCTGTCTAGGGAACTTGAACTCACTGGGGAGCCCCGTCCAGTACTCCAGCATTCCGGCCCGGTCGGCTGAGACCACGACACGGTACCGGGGGTTAAGGCGGATCTGAGTCAGCGGGGAGGTGTGCATCTTGGGGAAAGTGTGCAGTGGCTGGCTGCTCCCGCGCCCATCGTACACGCAGATTTTTCCGGTGGACTTCTCCGAGCATGCCACAGTAGAGATGGCATCACCTGGATTATAAATCCATTCACACTGACCAGGATGGAACCTGATGGAGAGGTGGGGGAATTTAGGCAGAGAGGGAGGTTGTTGGAACACTCACAGGGAACCAAACATTTGGAAGTAATGGAAGTAAAAGAGTTTAACTGAAAAATTAGGGAAGTCGAGAGCTTACCCAAGCTTTATCATGTTTATCATATCAAAATTGACCACATCAAACACTTTCATGGCCTGGTCATCACCCACAGAACAGAGCAGTGCACCTTCAGCACTGACCGAAATACACTCTATCACGCCTATCAGAAGATCAACAAGGTTAAAACTTGCTATTTAAATTGACATCATGAAACGTGATTAAGACATGTTATTTGACCATTTAAGTAAAGTATAAGTGTCAAGTGAATGCAAAAAACGCACTTAGATGACTCCGGAAATGCTTTACAAACTCTATGCCCTCATCCTCTTTCTTCTTCCAAAATTTGATATGGCCATCTTGACTTGCCGTAATGACAAAATCTGTCCTGTAGACAAATGGAAAGAATGTAAGGCACCATAGCACCTTAAATGTAAGACTCGGCACCTTAAACAGCGCAACAATCAGCAAAGCATTCATAATTCATAATTTAATTACATATCAACCTGGGAATTAAATAACCTACATTAGAGCAGGACAAACTAAAAGATTCCCGAGCCGTGGGGTTCGAGACGCCGGCGTTGGGCAACTTACTTGGTGCACACAATATAAGTGATTACATCCCTGTGCATGTAGCTTCGTTCATACATGGCCGCTGACGGTAGGTTGTTCAGGTACACCCTTTCGTATTCAAGCACTGGAGATACAAACAAAAACTTCAGGCGATGTGCAACATCAACAAAACAAGTATAAGTGTGTATAATATATAAACAAGTACAATAACTACCACAGTGAGGCGCCAGCTGAGCCGCTTGGCTAGTTAGTTAGCTATCCTAGCTAAGTACAGCCAAATGAATTGAACTGACTTAGCAAAGAAAAAAACGTCCTACAGGTGAACTTATTTACCTTTTCTCTTTTTGGTTTTTGTTGCCTCACTGGGCATCGGTCCGACCCATCCGCCATCCACATCATCGTTTTCATCCTCTGGTAATTTCCGTTTGTTTTCCGAACTTTCACGTTCTACGTCCGTCGCCATTTTCAAACACAGGTTTCTTCGCTGGTGCGGCTGGGGTTAGACATTAGCACTCCGTTCACCATACTGCCCCCTCTGGATGTGGAGGGGAACTGACCATCTCTTCATCTATATTACTAGAGTTTGCTCAGTGGAACAGCCAAAGCAAAATTCAGGTCAGGTCAGAGGAAGGCTAGTTCAGTCTGAGTAATGTTGCCTGGATAGTGGTCGGTGTCAGAGCAGCAGAAATCTCAACAGAGCAATTGCACAAAGCAGGGTCACATTGCCAACTGGACCCACGGAGGTGTTCATTAGTGCTGGTTACCACTGATTGTTTTATGTACACAGTATCTCAGAAATCAGAATCATTGTCAATGAACAGGGTTCGCAGACTAGGAATTTGCTTCGGCATGAAGGTGCAACATAAAACAAGTAATAATAAGGGAATAGCACCAGTGATGGCTAAGTTACCTTGAGAAAGTAATCCGATTACTGATTACTGATTACTCCTTTTAAAAGTAACTTAGTTACGTTACATATTACTTGATTTTAAAAGTAACTACGTTAGATTACAAGTTACTTTAGTAGTTACATTCAGCAGCAAAATAAATTTTTCCAATACTCACTTTATTGGACGTGCATTTTTAACAGTAACAATGTATTGAAGCAGGTTCGGTAACCGAGGCAGAAACTGCTTAATCCAAAAATCCCGAGGAGGGAAACTTTATTGATAACGCAACCCTGGCGCGCGCAGGCTCCGCCCCCCAGTGTCACTTAAAGGGCAAGACTCGCCGTGAGGAGTAGGAGTCGCTACAGTATCTCCTGACATTACGTTTGTGTAGCTGCGCGGTATTATTTGTAAATTTATTTGTAAACGTAATACAAGCGAACTGGGGTGGGTTTCCCGAAACGTTCGTAGCGCCAAGTACTTCGTAACCTCGTATGAAACGTACGAGGTTAAGAAGTACTTAGCGCTACGAACGTTTCGGGAAACCCACCCCAGTTCAGTCAGACAGCGTGTGAAACGAAATACCATTACAATTTCAAGCATTTTAAAGTAGGCGACGTTAGTCAAAATTCCAGCACTTTTCAAACGTGGAACACAAAGCAACATTAAAATTGGTCAGGTAAATGTTCCTTCCCCTGTTTTTGAGGGGTGTTTCTTTACACTACCACATATCGTTACGGGAGGACACTGCACAGAATGACTTGTAAAACGTGCTCGCGCTCTCACATGGTCGCGCGCAGCGTGCGGAGTCGAGCGCTACGGTCAGACGCAAAAGTAGAACTGAGCCAAGAAAGCAAAAATATATATATTTACTAGGGAAAATATAAATAGTAACGCACAGTTATTTGGATAAGTAACTTTAATCTGATTACTGGACTGGAAATAGTAGCGCGTTATATTACTCGTTACCGAAAAAAGTGGTAAAATTAGAGTAACGCGTTACTGACATCACTGAATAGCACTAGTGAAAACTGATAGGGCACTTGACAGAATGTTAAAGGGAGCGCGAATGTAAAAGAGACGCGTTCAGTGACAGCAGGATCACATAAAGCCAAGGCAGCGTCCGGCAACCTGCCCCTGGGGACTCTGACGGCTGATGTTATAGTCCCTGCTTTCAGAGCCAGAACAACATCCCACAACAGAACACGGATCATCTGCATATGCTTTCTAGTTGTTCTGATAACTCTCCCCCGCCAGAACCCTGGAGAAGTACAAAGTATCTATCTCTTGCGAACATATTCTGTTTACATGCGAGCAAGGCAGCACACACACACACACACACACACACACACACACACACACACAAACAAACACACACATATCAAATATACATACACGCACACATATATATATACAGGCTACACGAAAAATATATACACATATATACAAATATCATTGTGCATAAAACATTTGTTTAATTCCAATTAAGTCGTACGCTCCTGGAAGGTCTCGTAGTTTTTGAAACCTAACTTTGGCAGCCGCTATTTGTCGAATTTAACACAAGATGTCGCTAGAAAATCAACTATTTTACCGTGCAATTTAAGCATGAGCTTTCTGGAAATCAGCTGGTAAAGTTTATTGGGTTTAAATAAGAATGAAACTTTAGACATAAATATATATTTTTCTTATATGCATTTTGTACACCCCAAAAGCAGACATAAAGAAATGCTTAAAAACAGTCATAGCTGATTTTTATAATATAATCCAAAAAATATTCAACCATCCATCCGGGAATGATGACGGTGTGTGCACATCGCAGTTTACATTGTTCTAATAACCTGCTGTCAACACGACAGTGTCAGCAGTACAACCCAACCCCAGAGCCTATGATTTTCAGTGTCTACAAAAATGCTTATATTGGGAGACGATAATTATCCGGTAGAACTCCGTGTAGAGGTGTCTGCGGTTTATTGCTGTTTACTATTGAGGCGTCATATTAGGGTGATTATATTTTAACAATATAGCCTTTTTTATAAGCCATACTCTTCTGAACACATAGTCTAGCATCAAAATCTCCCCTCGCAAGCAATAAAGATATAAAGACCTAGGCTAAGCTCACTTCAAAGATTTGTCGAACTTGCACTGAGTCTGCTGTTAACTAAATACAAGATAGTTATTAAGACACTTTTCTTAACCTTGTCTAATGACTATAACAGTCCTGATGCGCACACCTTATCCCTTTCAAGTGATGATTAATCGGAACGTGCAGCCTGCTAATGGCTGTAGGCTCCTAGACACATCTGCAATGACGTCATTTCGAACCTCCCAGTCGAGGCTGCCAATTTGAAGCAGCTCGCGAGTTGGCTGAAGGCCGGCTGCACTATTAAAGGGGGGAACTTCTGCTAGGGTCTGCTGTCTTGCATGCACTGCACTAGTGTGCATTACTGTTATCTTGTTTTGTCGTTGCTGTTGTTGTATTATGAGCCTGTGTTAGCACGAGATCAAAAAAATCAAACACAAGAACATGGAAACTTACGAAAGTAAAATAGTTGCACGTGTTAATTAAGCAACTTGTTCTGTTTCGGAGGCTAATGCGTTAATGGAGCCGAACGTTTTTTGTCAGGTCCGTGAACCTGTGAAGAACCAACTCTTTGTTCGTGCGCTAGGACAACTTTTTCATTTGTCGGCATGAAAAGTCAAAGTATGACTTAAAGCGAAAGGAGCGTTCCAGAAGAATGCACTGAACTGAATACTACGGGACTTCAGTGCAGACGAATCCGCTCCGTAATCTCTACAGTGAGCAAAGCCTCTGACAGTGAACATGAATACGGTAAATACTATTTATTTCAGTCTCTCAGGAAGAAAAAGAGTAGTCTGCACCTTGTGCTACTGCATGTATATACGACTCGATAGGTTTACACACACAACTGCCAGAAGAAACTACACTACATGACAAGACACTTCATCAAACCTCTGCGCTTAAAAGCTACACGTCTTCGAAAAAGTCGAGTTTACGTTTGTAAACAATAGCACAATAGCCAAATATGCACATCATAATATTTCATTTTTGTAGTGTCTTTCCCCGAACTCATTGACTGCCTATGATAAATGCTGTGACCCGGGATTAACGAACGGGCGCGTTACCATAGAGACAACTGTTGTCGTAGTAAATCGTTTCGCTTTCTTTTACCGCTCCGCACCTTCCTCTCGTTTTACGGTGCTCCGTTATAAAGTTCACCCCACAAACGAAAACACGCCCGAGCGCTTTGCCGCCCTTTGGGGGGAAGCGCGACCCTGAAGTCTGAGGGCAAAATTGGCTTTTAGGTTTGGAAATGCGCCCCGGTTTGTTTTCTTTGCACTGTTCACCATTCCATTAAGCTGGTGGAGCGTTTTTATTTGTTTGCTTAGTTATTTATGGGGCGATGGGGTTCAGTGTAGTGTACATGGGCCAGCAACCAGCTGTCTGGGTCAGACACGTTTTAGACACCTGAAACTAGCGCTGCTGTCTGGATTATGCTTGCATGGTGTTAATATCCGTGATCCCGTGGGATGTTGTTGCCTCTGCACGTTCGTATAAGAACAATGAAACGCAGTTGTTCTGTGAGTTCACCGTAGTTGGAGATCTTTAGTTCTGTAGTTTTAGAGAGCTGAGATATTCCTGGGAGTTTCGCCGGCATTTCACTACATCAGCATTGCTCATCCGGTTAGAAGCGTATGTAGTACATAATGAACAGTTGGAAGATACGACGTGACCTTCAAAGCATATGCTATACTATATGAATCAGCAAATCGTTAAATAGAGTTTCTAGGATTCTTAGTCATTAAAAATGACTCATTAAAAAAAAGGTTCAATCCGAAAACCGACCAACGAAATGCAAAGCTTCCTCATTATATATATTTAAGATGTGCGGTTTCAGCTTGTGTCGCAGGTGCGTAAACGATAACCTGTCGCTACGTTTGCCAGCCTACTCATGACATATGAGGTCACCGTTAGGTGTCATGACTGTGACCTGCCCGTTCAAGACATGATATCTCCATTCTTTGTTGTTGCGGGAGCTGAAAAGTCGGTTTTTCGATTATAAGACATCCATTGCTCAGAAACAAGGGTGGCAGTAAGGATCTTTTCCACTAAATATGTGCTGTGTCGTTATGTCGTGATTAATCTTCAGGTATACAAATGGATCGTTCAAGACCAGCTCCTCGAATAGATCCGCTACTTTGGAATTACTTTAAGTGATTTGCCCATGGATCCTTGCATCGCTCATGGCTGATACAAGTTCGGAGGCAAATGCAAATCAAACCTGGAGACTGCCACACTGCGAAGACTTTTGAACCCTGGATAACTCGCGGAGTGAAGTTCGAGAATGTCAGATATCACCACGCGGACCTGTGATGGTGAAGGCGGGTTGACTGAAGCGTTTTAATCCTCGTGTAGCCCCATCCCAACCCCCTCCCCCACCCAATGTCAGACCTTCTCTAAATTATGGAAATTTTGTGGAAGAAACTGACTTGGATGGTGAGCCTGCTCTTGGCTGCTGCTGACCCCCAGAGCCTTGCGTACAGTTCTCAAGGTAAGTTAAAGCTAAGGAAAACTGACCTGATAAAAGCTATATGTGTAGGCTTTCATTGGGTATGACTTGCACATAAATCCAGGATGTCTTTAACACAGAATACACAATGGGCACCACAGGCTTCAGGCACCTGGCACCTGATCACCATTATAATAAAGCTTTTAGAATATTGTTTCTTTTTCAATGCTTGTATTATTAGTATCACTTTTGTAAGTCACTCTGGATAAGAGTGTCTGCTAAATGCCATAAATGTAAATGTATTATTAACCCTTGACCTCTGCTCCCTGTATTATTATGAGTAGAGGAGTTCCTGTCCCACCTAGATGACTACCAACTCACGGTGCCTGTTCGACTGACTGAAAAAGGCGAGTTCATGAGTTACACTGTGAAACAGCACCGTCCTGGGCGGCGGAGGCGGGGCCTGGAGCCCGACGAGACCCGCCTGTTCTACCGCCTCTCGGCCTATGGCAAGCACTTTCACCTGAACCTTACTCTCAACCCCAGCCTGGTCTCAAGGCATTTTACTGTGGAGTACTGGGGCCGGGATGGACAGGAGTGGCGCCACCCCCTGGTAGATGACTGCCATTATGTTGGATACCTGCTCGATCAGCACAGCACCACAGGAGTGGCTCTGAGCAACTGTCAAGGCCTGGTGAGTAGAGAAAGCAGAACAGAGCCTTTTGGTTTGGAGGCTGGAGAACAGAAGGTTCAATCCACAAAAGAAACTCCAGAGCCTTCTGATTGGTCAGCTCTTGTCAGGCTTCCTGCTCTGTAGTCTCTCTTAGATGTGTTCTCCATCCCTTGCTAGAAGACCACTGCCCACTACTACTTCTGGAGTATCTCCCGTAAAGGACGTGATGATTATCTAATGAGCTGAATCATGTGTGTTAGAACAGGAAACCCACACAGGGCTGGGAATGGGAAAGAACAGCTTTAGAAATTCAGTATGGAAGACCCATACCCAGAAGCACAGGGGCTCTGCTGACCCTCATGGGGCCAAACGCTTTATGACAGACGTATCCAAATCTTATTAGCTGTTCTTTTAGCCTGAGTTTCTTTTTGCCAAGTATTCTCCATCTGCCCACCCACCTGTTCTCCACACATGCTGCAGTGGATGTTGTCTTCCAACATGCATGGATCATGACATTTCTAGATCTTTTCAAATGTTTTTTTAGCTTGATGATGCAAACACTTTAAAGTGTTTGAGGAAAAAAGGAGACAAAAACAAAATGCTTAGACCATCAGAAAAGAGGGAAAAGATTGGTGGACAGGATACCAGTGTGATGTGTAATGGTGGTATAGTGTTGGGCAGGATACCAGTGTGATATATAGTAATGGTGGTATAGTGTTGGGCAAGATACCAATGTGAAGTGTAAAGGTGGTATAGTGTTGCACAGAATACCAATGTGTTGTGTAAGGGTGGTATTGATTTGGGCAGGATACTAATGTGAAGTGTAAAGGTGGTATAGTGTTGGGCAGCATACCAATGTGATGTGTAATGGTGGTATAGTTTTAGGCTGGAAACCAGTGTGATGCGTAACAGTAGTCATAATAATCCTGCCCTAATCCTAAACCTACCCTAATCCTATTCTTACCTTAGTCCTAACCCTACCCTAACCCCTACCCTCTTATCTTGCCTTGTTTTATGCACATAGACTACTGCTTCTGCTCTCTGATCAAGTGATCAGTGAGTCACTGTAACATATTAGCCTAGCTGTAAGTCTCCACATGCAGCTCAGATCCTTCCTGCACCTGCAGATCCACTCACAGTTGCTAGCTGGTCTCTATCTCCTGCTGGATGTCATCAGGAAAACACCCAGTCTTTGTGAACCTGTGGGAAACAGCTTGGGCAAACTGTGTGTCTCAGTGACGAGATATGAATGGCACTTCAAGGCTATGTGTAGTAGAATATGATCATGACAAAGAATTTGACGACTCAACCAACCCCTCCAGTTTCACTGCCAGCTTGTCCTCATGAGAAAAACTCTTTCTGTCTCTCTTGGAAAGTGAGTGAGAATGGAAAATTCCTAAGGGAGTGATTCCTGCCCACTGACCTCTCTGATAGGAGGACATGTGGGGAGACATGAGTTCATTGTTCACCCATGCATAAATCTGTGGAGGTCCAATGGGATTTCCTGTAGCTCCTGGGTCTGAACCCCACTGGACCTGAACCCCACTGGATCTGAAGTACCCAAGGAGCCCTAAGGAAATCTGCGATTTCAGGAGCCCTCAGTACACACCAGTATTCACACACACACTGGTATTCACACAAACTCTGGGGTTCACCCACACACCGGTATTCACACACACTCCGTTTGGTATTCAGATAACCATGCAGGTGTCAAAGGTTACAACTATTCATTTCAAATGAATAGTATTTGATTGGTTTCTCATTAAAATATGTATATTCCCAAGCACTGGGTGGTGCTTTGCTATTATGTCTTGTTAGAATTTGTAAACTTAAAAATTTGTTGAAGCATGTTGCAGGGTTGACAAGGTTTCAAGGATGACTTCACAGTGAACTCTAAAAAACCAGATCTGAAAACATTAATGATTTACACTGTGTCACTAATCCATGTGAGAGAGGCATTTAGTTAGAGCCTGAGGTATATAGACTGGCCAGCTTCTCTCATCCACTGGGTTTTTTCTCCTCAACCTTCATCACTCACAGTGTGGTGAACGCCAGATGTATTAACGTTAAAGAATTATGGATTATTATTATTGTTGTTGCAGCCAAACGCACTGGCGCAGCAAACTTCATAAATTGAGATTACACAGGTCTACTCTGCCCCAGTCATTTTTATGAAAACCAAAAATGTAAAACAGAACTGGAGCTTCTCTGAGATTTCCCCTCGGTGCGCCGCGCCCCAGATGGATCACTTCTAGCTCAGTTCGGTTTGTCTGTACACCAGTTTATTCTTTCTGTGCAGAGGGGTTTAATTGGTTTTATTGTGGCTTTTACAGACATGGGGAATGTGCCAGTGTTTTTAATAAACACATCTGGGTTGCTTCTGCAGTTAATGTTGCGGTGGAGCTTTTCAAGGGCAAAGGATTGAGTACTTTGGTTTGCATCGTTGTAATTATGGTGTTGTTCTTTATGTAGCTGGTGGGTTTAATGTGATTTATCTCACTGATATGGACTGCGGCATGTTTTAAGTGCACTAATGGAGACTTGAATGAGACAAGAATGAAACATGAATGAGATTTGCTTCAACCTGACTCAAAAATGCTACCAATCTGCAGGTGGCAGCTGGCCTACCACACTGCAGTCCAGACCAGGATTCGGCACATCCTTGCATGGGTGGCTGTTGCAAGTTTTACATTGTATCTACTCTGCTGTGTTTGATTCATATTCGGAGTTTATTGCCAATTTGGTGTTGGAGAAAGGATGACAAACTACCTGTCTCCCTCGTGATTTAAGTTTGAAATCCAGATTATACTTTTTCTGTCACTGTAATGTTTAATCTTACAATGACTGCCTGTGATTATCTAAATGCTAAAATTTCAGACATTGAACGTTGAAATGGCCTTTTGATGCTCTGTGTTTTTGCCCCTATGGTTTATGCACAAGCATGGTGTAATCAGCACAGAAGAAGAGCAGTATTTAATTGAGCCATTAAAGGACGTAACCTCAAGAAACTCCAGTGATTTCCGGTTCACCGGAGAAGGCCAGCCACACGTTGTTTATAAGAAGTCTTCCATCCCGTCGCCGCAGGAGGATGGTGTGGAGCTCGGCTGTGGTGTTTCAGGTCAGTGAGCCTCTCGCTCAGATCTGGAATGGCAGCCTGTGGGAGGAGCCTCTGGACCCCTCCACCCCTTCCTGCACCCCAGAGCTTGGGGAGGCAGCGAGGGTCCCAGCACTCTGGCCAGTAGCGCGGGCTGCTGTGTGGTGCGGGTCGGCTGGAAGGCTGTCGTCGGGAGGAAGCCGGCATGTCTGAACATGCATGACCGGGCAGCTCTCTCCTCCAGCAGCTGGGCCATAAACGCTTTGGCAGGCAGGAGCAAGGTTCAAAGAGGAACCCCCCTGCACAAGGAGGCCACGCGTGCGCCTCCTTATAGTCCTACAATAGCTACTCTATACACTTTACACTAGTTAAGAGGTACAGTTGTACGTTTTGTATATTTACTTATGTAACTACATATGTAATCAAACATTTCACTGCCTCTATAATTAAATAATATAATTAATAATTTGTCAATTATAATGTTATTCACTCTAAAATTACATTAAAATCAATTAACTAAAAATGTTTCTGGATATTATACAAAACATACACAGTAAAGATCTATTTATTTATTTAGATTTAAAAGTCAGATATAACAACCATTGCCCTGAACAGACATGAAGTTAATACAGTAAATGACTATCAGCCTATCAGCTAACCGTGTGTCACATGACAGCCTATCAGATAACTGCATGGTCACCTGACAGCCTCTCAGGGATGTTAACTATGTGGTCACATGAATGCCGCATCTTATAAAGAATATAAAGAAAGTTATGAGCTCTTGTTTGTGACCCTTCTTTATGTCCCAGACCTCACAATAAAGCAGATGACACGTTTGCAAACGAGATGGGCTCCAATGACTTCACAGATTACCGGCAGCTTAGACTCCGCCCACCGTCAGCGCCGTTCTGTTAGCTCCGAGCGCTTCGTTGAGACCTTAGTGGTGGCGGACAAAATGATGGTGGGTTACCATGGCCGCAAGGACATCGAACACTACATCCTGTCCGTCATGAATATTGTAAGTTTGACCGTTTCTCTAAAATATATTGTAGGTTTGACCATTTCTCTGATACACATGTGGGTTCTGCATGCGTTTCCTTAGCCTGTGATATGGTTGTGTCATAGATTCATTGGCGTCATTTGTCTGACTTTGTGTCTTTTCTTCTTTTCTGGAGGTCAGGTTGCCAAACTTTACCGTGATTCCAGTCTAGGAAACGTTGTGAACATTATTGTAACCAGGCTAATAGTCCTCACAGAGGACCAGGTGAGTTCTCCAACAGCAAAACCAGAATGTTATTGAGTTCAGGTGTTTCAGACACATCCATTATTAACAGGTATATAAAATCAAGAATATAGCCATGCGACTTTGTATACAAACACCAGAAGTACAACTGTACTGACAAGCTCATGTTGTGTCCAGGAGAATAGCCTCCTGAGAGGCAGGGTTTGCACGGCATCTCTGAGACCTAGTAAAGGAGAATGCCCCCGCTACAATACACAAGCATGTTTCAGACCGTTGTACAATTGCAACTTTGTTGGCCCATATGGTGGAATATTGCTTATCATTTCGGTTGCTGCTCTTACATGGTGTGGGATGATTTCACAGAAGTAATAGCATAGTTCTATATGGGACCTTTAATTTGAAAACTGAAATGGTCAGTGACCCTTAATTTTCATTATAGTGTCCAGTTCATGCATACTGAGTGTACTCAAAGGTTCTGTCTGGGTTGTTTGTGGCCTCATCCAAGCAGGCTAACCAGAGGCTATTTTAAGTAACTGAGGTCCATGCCTGACTGGGGACTGCTTTTTCATACGGTCGGTCTGAGTTAGACATACAGAAGCATCTTACCATATGGCTTCCACCACTAAAGATAAAAGCTTCTCGAAAAGATCTGACTAGACGAAGTCCCTGAGGGGCTTTGTGTGCTTGTTGAAATTGTTAAACCTGATGAGAGGACCAGGATGATTGGCTGTGCTTTTTTTTTACCAAGTGATCAAACATTTCTTCACAAGGTAGAATCCAGTAAAAATATCACACTACCTCTGAGAGGACATGACATCAGCCAACACTCTTAAAGTATCCTTCATATCATTTTAAGTGCATTTTTAAAGTTCAGATTCAGTCAGGTGGATGTATGGCTCAAAAATCGATAGCTTCATGCTACTGTTTTTCGTTCGTCACTGAGGATGAATTCATGTCAGTTGCATATGCTTGACCCCTGTATGTCTAATGTGGTGGGGTCAGTGAGGTTCTCTTGTGTTGCAGCCCAATCTGGAGATCAACCACCATGCAGACAAGTCTCTGGACAGCTTCTGCAAGTGGCAGAAGTCCCTTCTCTCTCATCAGGGAGATGGAAACAGCATCCCAGAGAATGGCATAGCTCACCATGACAACGCTGTTCTTATCACACGGTGGGTCCTTCATACCATTTGTGTGCGATTTGTGCAATTTTTGTGTATACTTGACTGCTCCCCAGTTGATGAACTTTGAACCATAAGAACAGACTGTAAATAGACTGCCATGGCTGCTTCTGATCCCCGATCACTTAAGACCTTGTGCGCTATTCATTTCCTTATATTATTCATGACACAGGCATTTGTTTGTTTAAACTACATCATTACAGTCACTAGATCATTACATTACATGCAGTGAAAACTCTGTGTGTGAGATGTGTGATGTCATTTATCTGAATGTGTCTGGTCACAGCATGCTGGGTTTACTTAAAGGTCTTTACAGTGGTGAGCAGGCATGTGATCAGTTTATAGACATACCAGTCATTCTGCAATTTATAGGATGTAACAGTGTTTTTCCAAAATATTGTCATCACCTGGAAATAGCTTTACTCTCACAGTTAGCTATTTTGGACACATAACCATTGAATTATAAGCTTTCAACCTTTCTGTCTTTACTGATAAAGGAGTGAAACTCCTTCATTGATATGGAGTGAAACTCCTTTATTGACCTGTGCCATCTTTCTCCACTGAGATTTACATTTTTCTTTCTGAACTTGCAAAGTGTCTCTGAATTCTTTTCCCCCCTTCATTTAACTGGGAATGATCTCATCTCCATTTAAGTGGGTATGGTCTCATCTCCATTTAACTGGGCATGGTCTCATCTCCATTTATCTGGGCATGGTCTCATCTCCATTTAAGTGGGCATGGTCTCATCTCCATTTAAGTGGGCATGGTCTCATCTCCATTTAACCAGGCATGATCTCATCTTGGGGTATCGGAACTGAGGAGACCTTGTGGTTATACCTTGAAGCTTGATGCAGAATGAATGGCTAATATGGTTGTTAAGAAGGAAGTGAACTACCTCCAGTGTGGTGGAATCACCTTACATCACCTGTAATATTTGTCAGACTTTATTATGGAAACACAAATGACGCCTATGTAATGTCTAGACTTTGAATGGCTTTTAAAGCTCTTTACAACAAACATTGCAGTCGTCAGAACATAAATATATATCAGGTGGTTGACGTCCAAGTCTGGATATTAAAGTCATCAATAATTTCTGTCCCTTTATACGTTACATTGTTGGTTAGGTTATAGAGGTCTGCCTGTGAGTACCATGATGGTTTAGACTGCCATGCTGGTGCAGCAGGTACACAATTGCTTTGCCTAATTTGCTTACATTTTCATGAACAGGTTTTGGCTTTTTAAACTTTCACCAAAACAATCCGAGGGGGCCAGACACCGGAGACGCGTTCTCTACATCTGACGCACGTCTCCAGAAGATTTTTGTTTTTAATGCGTTTCTTCAGAACAGCCCTGCCAAAGAAAGCGAGCCGTAAACAGCTGGCTGTAGTGCTGCTAACCAGTTTGGAGTCTGGCAGACAAACCCTCGCGCTTTGCTGACAACGGGCCGGGGAAGTCAGAGTCCGAGTAGAAAGCAGCTTCAATGTTCCCCATATCAGTAATCCCAGCAGGAGAGTTCACAACATACGACTGGACTGACTACTAAGATCAAGAATTGCTAAAGATACACTTTCTTGTCTTATTTTGTGCTTTGTGAATTCTTGATGTATTGTTCTCCAGGTTCCAGTTATGGCTTGACTGTGGATACGCGACTCATAGTGTTTTCTTTGTTGTCGACTTTTACAGCCTTGCTGACATGTGTGCTTTGGCTTGGCACTTTCCCTCTGGATGAGCTGCATTCTGCTTACTTGAAACTGCGCTCAAGCAAATGAGCTAAGGTTCACGTAAGAAGGCAGGGGGGCTTAAGCCAAGAAAAAGCTCATGAATTAGAGAAAGGCTCCGTCTGGAGATGCTATATGTGTCTGTTTTTTCTGAAGCGTTGACGCGGGGCCCAGGAATTGCTGATTAACCGATGTGTCTGCTAAGACCATCGCGGGACCGTCACGGAGGAAGACGTTCTGCTCCACACGTGATTTTTAGCAAGCGTTTATTTTAGCAACACTTCGTCTGGAAGCGCTCATGCGAGAGTATTCCTGTTATGACTAATGATACCTTGGAAGTGAGCTTGTGAAGTCAAAAAAGGCCCTCGTGTCAGGACAGCTTTGTTGAGTGAGCACTCTGGCATGCTGTATATTGTTACAGAGTCTCTTGCGTATAGCTGTCGTCACTGATTGTACTTGTGCCTGTCTGTGTGTTGAAAAGCATGCCTGGAACTTCAAGGAATTCAAGGAACTTCAAGGTGATAATATTAGTATTGAAATGGTTTGAGGTGATGATATTAGTATTGAAATGGTTTGAGGTGATGCTGATATTAGTATTGAAATGTTTTGAGTTGATGATTTTAGTATTGAAATGCTTTGAGGGCATGATATTAGTATTGAAATTCTGTGAGTTGATGATATTTGAGTACTTTGTCTTCGTCTCTGCCCTGTGTATTGGTGCACTTACCAACTTCCCTAGTGTTGGCGTCTGCTAGAGTTGTGTGATGCTTTTAACAGTAGCCAAAAACAGTAACCAGTAATGTATAGATGTAACAGTTACGCAGTTCCTACAGTCCTCCACTGCAAAAGTCTTGCCTGTGTTTGTATGATGCTTGCATGTTAAATATCATTAAATGTACTATAATTAACTGCGGTGCATAATTAACTTGTGTGGATAATTTACTGCGGTTCATAATTAACTCATGTGGATAATTAACTACAGTGCATAATTAACTGCAGTGAATCATGGCAGAAAGTCAAAGTCAATTACAACACATGTTGTCACAAAGCAGCTTTACAATCGTATGGGTCCAGATCCCTAATGAGCAAGCCAAAGGCGACAGTGGCAAGGAAAAACTCCCTATGATAGTGGGGATTAGAAAGAAACCTCAGGAGGACCAAGACTCAAAAGGGAACCCATCCTCCATTAGCACAGGTCCGTATTTGTGGACAAAAGGCGGTTCTACAGTTATAGGTAAGGTTTTTGTTCCCCGGCCAAGTAGTCACAGTCCCTTCAGTGCAGTTGGTGAGCCTCAGGTAGGAGCTAGCATCAGCACGTCCTTTTGTAGCAATGGCACATCCAACCCTGGCATCAGTACATCCACTGGCAAGCCAGACCATCTCCTAGGTGTTTGTAGGTGCTTGCATGCAATCATCTTAGGTAGAAGCATGGCAAAAGATAGACAATACATGTTGAGTATGTGGACATCAATTTAAACCACCATTGATTTAAATATACATAGCTCACGTGTCAGTGATTAGCATGTGGCTCCAGCAGTCTAATCTATAGCAGCATAACTAAAGGGAGGGCAAGGAAAGTCCTGCCATCAGAAGCTGCCATGCAGCTGGGTTCAGACTCCTCTGGTCAGGCTGTAATTTATTAGTGCATGTGCGTTTATTACCCTTCTGGCTGTAGGTTGACTGGCATGGGAAACCATGCAGCAAAACCGGCAGCAAAAACTCAGGGAAATGAAAGTGACCAAAATAACTAGTCTGACTTCTCCACAACTATCCATGAAGCTGGACCTCAGACTGTTGGACCTCAGACTTCTGCTTCCTGTGTAAGAATGAGAGAAAGACTGGAGACAGAGAGAGAGAGAAAATGAGATAGAGAGATGGAGAAAATGAGACAGAAAATGAGAGAGAGAGAGACAGAAAGAGGAAATGAGACAGAGAATGAGACAGAGAAACATGAGGAATGGGAGAGAGAGATGTAGAAACTAATTCAGTTTCTGTGTGTCCTAGACTTTTTAATACCTTAAGAGCTCAGATGTCATTGGATTGCTCAATACCATTAAAATAAATGTGTTTTCAAGGCAAAGACCTTGTCTTTAATGTCTTGGAGCTTGGGTCCGTTTTCATTAGATCGTCACTAAACTGTATGCATTATTTAGACAGTGCAGCAATAAACTACAGAATTTATGTAAGGCCTGGATATTTGGGTTTGGATTCTTGGCCATATTGTATCCGATTATGTTAAGTATTTTTTGCTTACTGTACTGAGGCAGCACAGGTCAATAATTTTCTACATTTGACGATGAACTGTATCTCAGTTACAGAGTTTTGCAGTTTCTGTGTTATGACAGAATTAATCAATTAGACCCCTATGGTACCTGATCTCAGAACGCATGTTGATTTGACTCGCACAGTTTCATTAGTTTAGTACATCATGCATGTTACGGTAACCTCCTGTGATGCTCAGGGTCTGAGATTCATGTATGAGCTGTGCAGTTCAGACTGCTTCCCTGCTCCAAGGGAAACAACAGTAGCATTCTGGTTTGGAAGTACTTTTTTTGGCTGTGGTATTCAAGCATAATTTTGCTCATTCTGTAAGTTCTTGGTTCTGTGGACCCTCCCAATCTCCCAAAATAAACACTTTATAGGTTTCTGATCTTTAGAGCTGCCATAAAAGCAGGACACAACACCTATTTGCACAATGTGTACAAAAATATTACACTGCTACATATTGCCATTATGAAATGCTTTTGGCATACATTTAAATTATTTTGATATTAAGATATTATTTTGGGCAAAATGTTTAGATTTGTTTGACACATGGATGTTATGATTCATCATACATAATAATAATGATAATTCATCATACATCATCACATAAAAATCCTTATGTGAAACACCTGGAATGGTTTGGGGATGGGGTATGTTCTCGTTTGTATCCTGCAGCCGTCTATGATATCAATAATCACAAAGTATCGCGATAAAAATGAACAAACGGTGTATCGTGCAGCCCCACATGCATATCGCACTGCCAACTCCTCGATATGAAACACAAAGTGCCTTAATACATTCCAGATCAGTCCCCGTGTCTATGCTTTGTGCTGCAGACAATGTCAAACAAAGCCTGGCGGGCTGCCTGGCGGGCTGCCTGGCGGGCTGCCTGGGGCCAGCCTCAGCGGCGGCCGGAGACCGAGACGCTCCGTAGGAGGTGTTAAATGCCTCATTTGGGGAATGAGGAAATATTTGGCATTCTTTCATACAGCCTTGCCGTCAGAAATGCTGGCCAGTCTGATGACAAGTCCAGTCAAAGCAGACTGGATTTGTATAAGAAAATAAAAAAGGGCCCCCGAGCATGTGGTCCACACAGCCAGGCCATTACAGCCGCTGCTGACAGAACATATAAAGGGAATGGTGTTTGGAAGGCTTTTGTGGTGTTTGTGGGTTGTAACGCAGGAATTCTATTTTGTGTATAATCAGTCAACAGACAGAGAAGAGGTCCATCTGAAAGACAGGGGTGTGATATTTGATTGCTGCTATCCAGAATGACTCCTCTGCGTTATGATTTGACGTGTATGTAGTGTAAGCCACTGGAACGCAATGGTAGTACTGCATATCTAAAGGTGATCAATAGTGATCAGTAGTCTGTCAATAGTCATTGGCGATGGGGATGAAGTCATGATGATTTTATGTTGTATTGATAAGTGTTGTGTTGTATTGATAAGGTTTTTGTAGATGTTTTGTGCATTTGTTTGTAATTGTTAAAACGTGGTGAGGCTATGCTTGATCATCTTAGCTCAAGATGAATTTCCACTGCAGACATTTCAAAGGATTTCAAAGCACAGTCGATAGGAATCTGTGCAGAGTGACTCAAAAACCTGTGCTTTCTTTCCAGGTACGACATCTGCACCTACAAAAACAAGCCCTGTGGCACGCTCGGTGAGTTCTCCCTTTCTGGACTTATTTCTCAGTGAGACTACATTCTCACTCTGCTATCCTGACCAATATTTCTGACACTCAGAACTGGGAAAAAGTTTATCGCGACTTGACATGGGATTTGGGATGGCCACTGTAGGGCCTCAGTCCGGCTCGGTCCGGCTCAGTCCAGCTCTGTCCCGCTCTGTCCAGCTCGACTGTGAAACACTGGCTTTTGCTGGCTGTCACTGGCTTGGCTCAGACAGGTCAGCCCAGCTGCCGCACTCGACATACGTCTGTCTGCTCCTCCTTTGAACACTGCCCCACCTGCCTCCAGACAGAGGTGTTTACCCCTCCAGAGAAATAAGGGAGAGCAAGAAGAGTGAAGTAGATCTAGAAAGTTAAAGAAAATCAGGGAAAAGTGGGAGGCTGAGTGTATTGTGGAGGAAACTGAGGTGAGCTGCATTAAAAGAAGGAGGTGGGACATGTATCGATCCTTTTCTTCCCACATAAAGAAAGACATTGCAAGGAGTGTCATCTTATCTTCCCCCATCTTATCTTCCGTAGGCCCCTAGAGGCACAACAGTATATCTTAGGAGCACTATGGTGACTCCAGGATGGTTTGACAGATTGACCGCATTCGTCACATTCCCCGAGTCCCCTTAACTGCCTAGGCATCTGCTTGGCTTCCTCCCAGCCCCCCCACCCCACACACACACACCTCCCAGCACCTCCCATTTCTACCCCTTGCACCTCCTGTCCACCACTCCACCTAAAGGGATCACCATCCAGGGTCAACCATGTTACCCTCTGGGGCTTACAAGGTAATGGCAGTGGGGAAATACCCCCACCCACTTCCCTCCCTGAGAAGTCAACCCTGACAACAGCTCTTTCAAGTCAGCCAGAAATCCAGGCAGCTCCTGTGGGTTTCCGGAAGCTTTGTTACCCCGTCTCTTGTTTCGCTTCAGGCCTCTAGCCGGGCTTCAGTGCTCTTTGATATGTGGGTCTGCTATTGTCCAGCCCACTGAAAGGGGTTGAGAAGGCAAGAGGGCCCTGTTGGAGCTGGCTTGTGCTGAACAATATCATTAATACAACTCCAGCATCCACACTACACACATACACACACACGCATTACACACATACACACACTCGTACACACACACACTAATATACACACACACACACCCACACACACACAAAAACACACACACACACACACGCAATACACACACACACCTACCCACACACACACCAAGTCATGCATGCATGCACTTACAGGTGTGTGTGTGTGTGTGCACAGCCCTCTACTTTCTACACTCACCAGTTTGTGCCCAGTATCTCTGGGAGCCTTTTCAGCACTGGTCACTCTTTGACCTTTTCAGGTCTTGGCGTTGAGCTCCATGCGCTAAATTAGAAGGACTCACATAAAAGAGCCTCTCCCAAAGGGATTAGGGGCCTCTGGGTAGCAGACCAATGCAGCATGTATATGACCTCCGCTCATGGCTCAGGGCCTGACTGAGCATGGCCCTCTCTGCTGGCTGACGAGCAGTCCTTTCTCTGACCACACACCTGCAGATGTAATCTGGAGAGAAATGTTCCCCACTCCTAGAATGACAAGAGGACAAGAGAAGCAGAGAGGAGGAGATGTCTGACACACCTGGACATTGGGGATGCCTCTCCCCCTCCACACACACACACACACACACACACACACACACACACACACACACACACACACACACACAATGTCCCCAACCACACCACACATGCAAACACTCATGCTTCCCCCAAACACGCACTCAACCCACTTGCATACCGTGTGGTCTTGATTGAGCAGCATGCATGAGAAGGAAATTAAAGCAGAAGAGAGATTCAATGTTTCCTTCATTCTGCCAGGATTCTTCCAAACAGGCATGTTTATATGTTTATATATGATAAAGCACAGAACAGCAGTGCTTCAATGCCTCCATGGGTCTCCGTGGTTAATTGCTGATCTGCTCAGACAAGCGCGCTGTCAAGGGAGATCTCCACTATCTCAGTACTCTGATCTGCTTTGACTGAGTCCCATAACATCCATTTGTGAAACACAAAAATAGAGTTAAAATGATTTGTGTCTCTTGTCAGTTTAGAGAAGGCAAACAAATGGGTGGTACAAAAGTGGAATTGTGTCTTAGATTCACACCTCTGGCATTAATAGGTGGTCCCTAGTTACCAGAAGATTGTATATAAGTCTGACCACTTTTATAGATGTTTTCCAGCTCCAACCTCAGTTAGAAAAAAGAATGCAAGAGAAGGCCTTGTCTAGCCAGTGAGGTTATTGCCCGTCTAGCCACTGAGGCTGGTGCCCACGGGCAGCTGATGGATGTATTCTGACCTGTCCATATTTTTGCTGGTTCAGTCAGACTGGCTCTTTATCCTGCTGGAGTGTCACACCTTGACTTGACCCCCCCATTTTTTGGTATGTGGTTGCGTGTGTGTGTGTGTGTGTATGTGTGGCCAGGCTTGGCATCAGTTGCTGGAATGTGTGAACCAGAACGGAGTTGCAGCATTAATGAAGACATAGGCTTGGGGTCCGCTTTCACCATTGCACACGAGATCGGCCACAAGTGAGTGAAGGCATCCCCTCCGATGCAATCACACACACACACACACACACACACACACACACACACACACACACACACACACACACACACACACACACACACACAGAGGTCATATTAGCATTGCAGCCTGTGTGCACTACAGCACCAGAGCTAGGGTCATTGTCCTAAGGCACTAAGGTTAGTTCCTATGGTTAGTAAAGAGTACTACCATACACCACTGCACCTTCATCATGGGAAAGTACATTGTAGTTGGGTATTTGGGGGGCTCAACCCTAACCCCTCAAATCAAAGGCTTTAAAAATTGACTATATATATACTTGCAAAGTTTTGTGAAAATGACATGGAAACATATGGGCATGCCTGTTCTTTTGCTGTGCTCTGTGAGGTGTTGCATGTCTGCCCTGTTCATGGGTCTTCTCCACCATCTTCCACAGTTTCAGGATTCTCTGCAGTCCTTTGTTGTTGTTCCAGGTTTAGTCAAGGTTGGGTTCGAGCCCATGGGGTTCACAGACCACTCATTAGTCCTTTGACGACGTTTCCACCACCCGCAAGGTCTTTCTCTGAAATATGTGTCATGGCAGCCACAAAATTCCCCAGACTGTAATCCCTTAATAGCTGATAGATGTTCAAGATATCGTAATCTGCTCCTAAGAGTCAGAGCTGCATGAAAACAAGCACATATTTTGCTGCATGCAAATGGCACAATACAAATAAACAAAAGCCCTTAGCCAGTTGCTCGCTGCGTAGCTGGAGAAAAGCTGTGTGTGTGTGTGTGAGTGTGTGTGTGGGCCTCGGGCCTAGCTCACACACACACAGCACAGCTCTGGAGCATCCAGTGTGGGGGTGGGGTGCAGTTGTAAAAATAGTCCAAGTTTTGCGGAGGAGGAAAAAGAGGCTTTTTTTAAACGAAAGCTTCTCCTGAGCTCATTCAAATTAAAAGTAGAGTAATCGAAGGCTTCTTCTGAACTGATTTAAGTCCAGAGTAGAGTGAATGAAGGCTTCTCCTGAACTGATTAAATCCAGAGTAGAGTGAACGAAGGCTTCTCTTTAACTAATTTGAATCCAGAGTAGAGTAAAATGTCATAACGTGAGCTTCAAAAAACACAGAGGCATTCTGTAATGTGGTCAGGTTTGCTATATTTTTTAGACCTGATATGTGCTTTTGGACAAATTGGTGGGGGGAGGGGTTCTGCGTGGGCAAGACTAAAAGTAAATAGTTCTTTGGGCAAGTTGATCATATATTTTTTATTATATAATGTTCAGACAGATATGCAAGAAGCAAGAAAGTGTGACTAAAATGGGTTGAGCTGGTCTGGGGGCTGTAGAAGTCCCTGGAAGCACGTCCTGGCAGGCCATGACCATTCCACCTCTGGTCCCTTTCCCCTTTTGCGTGGTCTAGGGCGTCCTGACTCAGCTCTGTCCAAACATGCAGTTATTGATTGACAAGCAGGATCAGAGTGGTGATTAGGACTTTCTCGTTCCTTAAGTGCTCCAGACAGCCCCTGACCTTTGACCTCACAGCCTAGGCACACATCTGTTTCAGAGCCAGAAAAGCTCCACCTTTACAACTCAGCCGAAGGAGACGGACTCAGCACACTGCTCAAACATCCCACAGTCATCAGGAGCTGTCCAAGCTTGTCGTCTCTTAGAGGGGAAAGGAGGAGGTGTGGGAGTGGGGCGGCAGCATACAGACGGACATTCGGATTGGTCAATGGGCCAGGCTTATAACCCCGCCCCCTTGTGTTTCGTCCCTTACAGCTTTGGAATGAACCATGACGGCATCGGGAACACCTGTGGCACCAAGGGCCATGAGTCGGCCAAATTGATGGCAGCACACATCACGGCCAACACCAACCCCTTCTCCTGGTCTGCCTGCAGCAAAGACTACATCACCAGCTTCCTGGAGTAAGTTCAAGAGCCTCCTTTGTCGTTCTGTGGAAGAAACTAGCAACACTCCAGCAATATGTTACACTGGGAGCACACCCTAAGAGCAGGCAGCGTGCTCCAAGAGGGCTGTGGTGTGTCTCCCTTCTTGAAGTTTTGGTCGGCCTGGACTGCCACTGTGTCGTGTTATATGTTATATGTAATTACATTATAATTACATGTTACATGTTATATGTAATGTCTGGCCTTGTTTTGGAGGAGGATTGATGAAGAGCTATAAAAGGCATCGGCAGTCAGTGCCATGGAGATACATGGCTTTCGGCCATCTATGTAGTGTTTTTAGACAACTGTCTCTTGATCCAGATCCAGCGACCTTGTAAAAGTCCTACTTGAGCAGCTTTTAGCATTTCTTTCTGTTTCCTGCACTGGTAATTGTAGGTTTATTTACTTTTCACCATTAATATTCTGCACAGAGACTGGCTCCTTACTGCAGAGCCATGAGTCAGGCCCCTAGAATGGCCCCCTAGAACAGCCCCCTAGAACGGCCCCCTAGAACGGCCCCAGAGCGGATTCATCTCTGTGTGGTCAGAGTTTACTGGAATGCACCTTTTATCTGTATCTTCATCTCAGCATTGTTTTCCTCCCTGGCCTATGTGCAGACATGCAGGCTGCCTTTGCTCATTCTGTAGAGCCAGGTTGAGGAGGTGCTGACCTACAGGGTAAACTACCTGCTGCGCTTGACACAGGGCTGGGGGCAGGACAGAAGGGTGGTAGTTATGGTCGTCAGGCTGTGTTTCCTGGTCAGTGACCTCATGGCAGAAGAATAGCCGCACATCCATCGGGGATTAAAAACAAACTCAAGCTCAATTTGCCAACGTCCTACACAGAGGCTCAAAAGACAACATGTCTCCCTGACTGGGAACACTGTTGTTGTTCAGTCAAACCATATCATCATTAAATCATGATATTATTTTCATCCTGGTTTCAGACCAGCAGTATCAATTGTCTTTTTTGCAGTTGCTGTTGAACTGGTATAACTATTTATAGCTTTAGACTAATTTTGCACCAGATCAAATCAAAGCAGGGTATTTTGAAGCTTTTACATTGCTAACAAAATTCTCATCCATGACTTCATGCTGTTTACTCATTCACTCACTCTCTCAGTCTCTCTCTCCCTCACACACACACACACACACACACACACACACACACACACACACATACACACACACACATTAATATATTTCACTCTCACTCACACTCACAAACTCACACAATCACTCTCTCATACACTCACTTTTTCACACACACACAGTCACCACTCACTCACTTTCTCACATACTTACTCACTCACTCACACTTACTCACACTCACTCACTCACACTTACTCACACTCACTCACACACATACTCATACTCACTCACTCACTCACTCACTCACATACTCACACTCAATCATTCACTCACTCACCAGAGATGGGCACTTGATTGAGTCGAAGTTGCACTACACTAAGTCACAAAAAGACTTTAGACTTGACTTGAAACTGGTCCCTAATGACTCTCGAATTGACTCATCCAAAATGACTCAACACGAGTGAACAACACTGAATACTTTGTGTATTCATTTTGCCATTATTCCTTACTTTTGTTTCTGTGATTTGGGAAGCAGCCCCTTTTCTCATGACGTATCACAACATCGCTTATCACAAGCGGGAAATCACAGAGAAGCGTCTATTGTAAACAAACAAGGTTGCCATGGCTACATCTGGATTAGCGCATGTGGAGCCTTTGACTGTAGGTAGTTTAAAATCCTTGGACACCACCAAAGGAACAACGTGTAAAGAATGTAGGTAACAAATTAAAGACACTGGACAGACTACATCAAACTTAATAAGACATCTGAAAACACACCCAGATATGTTTATTTGGTTTACGTTAGACACTTAGCCGTCATTACAGCTAGCGTAGTAGCCCCAATTAGCGTAGCAGCCACTTGTGAACAAGCATCAAATCGCCATCAACATTTTAAGTATTGAGAATAATAGCCTTGGCATACTGATCCTCTGTTACAGAAGCTGGTTCTTGGGACATGGAATGGAACCTCTCTGGTTGGGAACGAGCCTGAGCTAGTGTACGAGGCTGAGATATACCACCTAGATATAGTTGGGCTCATCTCAACACACAGTTTGGGTTCTGGAACCAATCCTCTTGAGAGAGGCTGGACGGGGGTTTGCCCATCACTCAGGCTGAGGTGACCAGGGTAGTTGTGAAACTCCTTGGCGGCAAGGCTCCGGGGGTGGATGTGATCCGCCCTGAGTTCCTTAAGTCTCTGGATGTTGTGGGACTGTCCTGGCTGACACGTCTTTGCAACATTGCGTGTACATCGGGAGCAGTGACTCTGGACTGGCAAACCAGGATGGTGGTTCCCCTTTTTAAGAAAGGGTACGGGAGGATGTGCTCCAAATATCGGGGGATCACACTCCTCAGCCTTCCCGGTAAGGTCTATGCAGGGGTTCTGGAGAAGAGAGTTTGGTCAATAGTGGAATCTAAGTTACAAGAGGAACAATGTGGGTTCCATCCTGGTCGTGGAACACTGGACCAGATTTTTACCCTTGCGAGGGTCCTAGAGGGTGCATTGGAGTTTGCTCAACCAGTCCACATGTGCTTTGTGGATTTGGAGAAGACATTCGACTGTGTTCCATGGGGATTCCTCTGGGGTGTGCCCTGGGAGTATAGGGTACGGGGCCCACTGCTACGGGCTATCCAGTCCCTGTACAAACGGAGCAGGAGCTTGGTTTGCATAGTCGGCAGTAAGTCAGACTGGTTCCCGGTGAGAGTTGGACTCCACCAGGGCTCCCCTTTGTTACAGATTCTGTTGATAACTTTTATGGATAGGATTTGTCGGCATAGCCAAGTGGCGGAGGGGGTTCGGTTTGGTGGCCTCAGGATTCGGCATCTCCTTTTTGTGGATGATATGGTCCTTTTGGCATCACCAGGCCAAGACCTACAGCATCAAACTGGATCAGTTTGCAGCTGAGTGCGAGACGGCCGGGATGAAACGGGATCAGCACCTATAAAACAGACCATGGTACTCAGTCGGACAAGGGTGGAGTGTCAGGGCTGGCTCGGATGCCGCTCTTTCTACCACCAGGAGAGGCACCCGAGTCAGTCCTAGACTCGCTGGGCATAATCAGCGGTGATCCATTTCAGCTGTTCCGAGGGCTTCTTAAGGAAGCTTGGTGAAACGGATCATTGCTGATTCGTTTGGTCATGCCTGCACGTTCTCAGCCTGCTCCTGCTTTTCCCAGAGTTGCATTTCGCTACAAGGTGTCTCGTCACCTTTCCCTCTCTGACTACCTCCTTTACTTATTCGAGATTCTTTATCCTGCATCGCTCCCTGACCTACCTCAAGTTTTCCCAATCCTGTTTATCTTCCTATCTGTTTTCGCCTTTATTTTTGGGAAGGGTTTTGTTTTGCTATGGCGTTTTCTGCCTGCTGCCAGTTACTTCCCCTGGCATATTTGGTTTTGTTTTCGCGTTGCATTTATCCATGCTGTTTTAGTTACTGTTGTTATTTTGTGTCGTTCTCCCGTCTCCTTACGGTTGAGTATTTCCTTTCACGCGTTGAGTTTTCCACGTTGGTTTTTAGTTTATAGAGTTACCATGCTCGCACGGTTTAGATTTCTTTTCCTTCTACGCGTTGAGATTACCGCATTGTGTTTTGTTTCTCATGTTATCGCACTTTCACAATTTTGTTTTCTGTTCTTTTACGCGTGAGTATTCTGCGTTGCTTTAATTTATACTACTTGTGTTGTGTTACGTGTTTAACCCTCGCACTTGTGTTTGGCTCTGTCAAATGTATTAGTGCTGTTAACCGGCACTTGGGTCCACCCTTCTCTCTATCACTATACGCGGTGTGTACATCCCTGTACTCCAGCATTACATGGAGTGCCTTTTCTGGGTCGGGAGTGAGTCCTTGCTTCAAGTGGAGGAGCTCAAGTTCAGGTTCTTGTTGACAAGTGAGGGAGAGATGAAATGAGAGATTGACAGGCGGATCGGTGCTGCAGCTAATGTATTGTGGACGCTGTACAGGACCATTGTAGTGAACAAAGAGCTGAGCCAAAAGTTCTCGATTTACTGGTCAGTCTACATTCTGACTCCTACCTATAGTCACGAGCTCTAGGTAATGACCGAAAGAATGAGATCGCGAATACAAGCAGCTGAAATTAGTTTTCTCCGTAAGGTGTCCAAGCTCTGCCTTACTGATAAGGTACGGAGCACGGTCATCCAGGAGAGGCTCGGAGTAGAGTCGCTGCTCCTCCATGTAGAGTGGAGCCAGTTGAGGTGGTTCAGGCATCTGGTCCACATCTGGTCCAAATTGATGTCCACACACTCAACCGGTATTGTCTATCTTTTTGCATGCTTCTACCTAAGATGATTACATGCAAGCACCTACAAGCACCTAGGAGATATTCTGGCTTGCCAGTGGATGTACTGATGCCGGGGTTGGTTGTGCCATTGCCGCAAGAGGACGTGCTGATGCTAGCTCCTACCTGAGGCTTACCATCTGCACTGAAGGGACTGTGACTACTTGGCCAAGGAACTAGAACCACTATAACTATAGAAATACTTTTGATCACAAATACGGACTTGTGCTAATGGGCCGCCCAATGGAGGATGGGTTCCCTTTTGAGTCTTAGTCCTCCCGATGTTTCTTCCTAATCCCCACCATCATAGGGAGATTTTCTTGCCACTGTCGCCTTTGGCTTGCTCATTAGAGATCTGGATCCATACGATTATAAAGCTGCTTGTGACATGTGTTGTAAAAAGTGCTATATAAATAAATTTGACTTTCACTTTGACTTTGGTCTGGATGCCATCTGGGCTCTGGACATGTCCAACTGGGAGAATACCCCGGGGAAGTACACGCTGGAGAGATTATATCTCTTGGCTGTCCTGGGAACGCCTCGGTATCCCGCCAGATGAGCTAGAGGTAGCTGGGGAGAGGGAAATCTGGGCCTCTTTGCTTAGGCTACTGCCCCCGCAACCTGGACCCAGATAAGCAGATGAGAATGGATGGATGGATGGAGTATAATTAGTATTGATTATAATTAAGTGTAACCATTGGTGGAACAAAAATAAGTGATGCATTCTATACAGTTTTGAGCACGCAAAATTTGTAATATTTAAATAGTTTTCAGATAGCTTTCAAGGTAATATATAAAATAGTTATTTTCCATCTCTTGTCCCTAAGCTTATCCTGGTATTGACTCGTGAATTGACTTAGACTCCAGCCTAAAGACTCATGACTTGGACATGACTTGTGACTTTTGAACATTTCTGTCACTCACCCACACACTTACTTTCTTAAGCTAGGTTTATACTTGACGCGGCGCGAGCGGCACGAGGGTCCACGCGGGGTGGCTCCGCCCGTGCGCGAGGGCCTTGTGCTGTCGATTCGCGAGGTCGTGCACCTCTCGAATTTTGTAACTTTGTGCGCGCCGCGCCTCAGCGCAATGAACAAAGTCATGTTTGCAGGGTTCATACACCTTTACAAGGTGGAATTCAACCACTTATGTCACTTTCAAGGTCCATTTCAATATTTTCCAGCACGTTAAACTTACTTAAGTTAAATATTTATACATATACTCGAAATGATTCGAAATAATTCACTTTTTTTATCACTTTAATTAATGCCCAATCTTAATGTCTTCACGTTCTCTCATGTTTTGTCCTGGAATTACAAGAGGCTTGTATTTGTTAACGTAATACAAGAGAACTGTTCAGTCAGATAGCTATTTGTTGTGAAACGAAGTAGTTACAATTTCAAGCATTTTCAAGTACTTTAGCCTAAATTCCAGCACTTTTCAAACCTGAAACACAAAGCAAAATTAAAATTCGTCAGGTAAATGTTCCTTCCCCTGTTTTAGAGGGGTGTTTTTCTTTATACTACCACATATAGTTTTGGACAACACTGCAAAGAATATGATGTGGCAAGTATAAACGCTTCCACCATTTGTGGAGGTTCGTGCGAGGTGTGCGGAGTTGCGCACTACGGTCACTCGCGAAAGTATAAACCTAGCTTTACACACTCACACTTCCCTCCCTCTCTTCCTCCATACTTCCCTCACTCACTCACACTGTTCCTTGATCCACTCTGCTCCCTCACTCCCTCCTGGTAAGTCGGCATCTTCAGTGCTGACCTGCCTTCAGCAAGTTGCTCATGTTGCTTGCTTTAGAGTTACATTTGAAAAGCAGTTCATCTTACGATCAGCACTCATTCCTGAGTGGAAGGCTCCTCCCTACTCATTTTTTGTGTTCTTCCTAGACATTCATGTGATTTTTTTCTATCTAAGATCAGTGGACTGTTATGGTTCACCTCATCCCTAATGATTCTGTTCACAAGACATCCACTGGCTGAAGTCAGACTTGTCTCAAATGTGAGGATGTTTTGTTGATGTGTCAGATAATGAGTCCTGTTTTTGAGTCGGTTATGTCTTCCTCTAAAGTAATAAACAGTGAGATCAGTGTTGGTCCATCCGTGCTCTGAGGAGGCGGGGCCAAGCTTGTCTTCTTACTTGTAGAGGAGATCTTCTAAAAGCCAAAGAAAAGGGTTATTCCACCAAACAACACCAAACAAAGGACACTTAAAGGAATGTAACTGAATACAGCATTAGTTGTTCCCTCTAAGTCAAAAGTTTGTGTTTCTTTCTTTTCCAATGTATGTGGTTTAGTTTTCAATTAGATTAGACTTCCAATGTTCTGGTGGAAAGTTGGAGATTCTTGTTTCAGCTACAGCTTCCTCTAGCATGCCAAACAGAAACCAGATCTCTGCCCTTGTGGTGGCGGCTTTTTGCTGTCAGATTCTGCTTCTCGGATTTCCAAGCTCCATCTGCCGGTGGGTTTTCTCCTACTTTGTCAACCTATGCATTCCTGCAAAGGTAAACTCTGTTTTTTGGCAAGGCAAAGCCAGGCCTAGATTGGCAGGAAAGGAAGACATGGCCAACCCAGAACTGCAGCAGCTCTGTTGAGTCTGACCTGGACTCACAGGGCTCCACACTCTGTGAGGAGTGAGATGATACTCAGCTGCGTCATTGCTGTGGACAGATTGTCCAGCTGCATAAGGTAGACATGTCCCTGAGATGTCCTCACTCACTTCCAACAGAATAGTGCATATAAATTGATGTGAGGAAAAGAGGAAGCTCCCAATCTGAACTGAGAAGAAACTCAGCCCAGCAAAACCCAGCCCAGTAAAACCCAGCCCATTTTATCCAGGCGAGTTAAACCCAATATATTTAAACCAGTCCATTTAAACCCAGCTCAGTTAAACCAGCTCAACAAAACCCAGCCCAATTTTACCAGGCTAGTTAAACACAGCCAGTTAAACTCAGTCTAATTAATCCAGGCCATTTAAACACAGTCCAGTTAAACCAGTCCACTGGACAGGTCTCCTGGCCTTCTTTACTTCCCAGCTTGATGTTCCTGCTCTGCTTGTATGTTGTAGAGGCAATCACAGAATCCCATCCCCCATATCTGAGAGTTTCATCAAGTGTCCATATTTTTGTCTGACTTAACAGACTAAACATGGATTTTCCACTGGCCACGTGACCCTTGACCTCTCCAGGGGCTCTTTCCCTGCTTCAGCTCCCTCCCTTTCATCACTTTACTGGTGCTTCAAAGGATTCCATAGGAGGCCAAGAGCACCATATAAGTCCAGATCTCTGTTTAAGAATGCTGTCTGTCATTCTTCTTCTTCGTTTGCTTCCTCTCCCTCCCCACTCCCCACCCCTCCCCTGTCTCTTTTTGTGTCCTGCATAGTAAACGCATTACAAACATTTATAAAAAAATAGACACACGTTTGAAGAGAAATTATCCTGGTGTCCTTAAGTGATTGGAGGCGGGGCAAGCAGTGCCGAAGAGCCAATCCTATTGCAGGTTTGTTGTTTTGTTTTTATTTTTCGACAGCTCAGGTCGGGGGACGTGTCTGGACAATGCCCCTCTGAAACGAGACTTCCTGTACCCCACAGTGGCTCCGGGGCAGGTGTACGACGCCGATGAACAGTGTCGCTTCCAGTACGGCGCCCCCTCCAGGCAGTGCAAATATGGGGTAAGGAGAATACAGCACACACTTGGCTCGGTCACGCTCCAGGATCTGGGGTCGTCGCGGTGTGGGACTGCTTTGGAGGAGCACTGACATGGAGAGCGTCACTGTATATAGAACATATATGTGTGTGTTCAGTTTTCTGAGCTGCAGAAACACAAACCTGTGCAGTGTGGTGATCTTGGAGAGCAGCTCGGGTGAAACGCTGAATAATGAGAGGCCCAAGAAATGGAAAACGCTGAGGATGGAGGGACAGTCGGAAGTGTCTAGCAAGCAGACACACGACTGTCTGGCCACAGAAACGCTTGGCATTTCGTAGTAAAATATTTGGTCCCATGATCAGATCTGCATTCAAATATCAGCATGATCTTGTAGTACAATGGCCCTTTCATGAAGGAGCACACACAAAGAAAGTGTGCATGGCCACTCAAATTCGTCTCACAATCCACACGTCTGCTGTGTACATGTGTAGAGTGTATAGTATTTCAAGGAGGGTTTTTATGACAAAGGATGATTCACATAGTGGTTTGGACACCAGGTAGCAGGCTGATGGTTAAAGCGCTCTGAAGAGACACCTGAGGTCAAGTTATTATTTCTGCTGCTGACTCAAAGCGGCTGGCCAGATGGGTTTGATGTGTTCTTCAGGCCTACTGGCAGAGCCACTGTGTGCAAATGTCCGTGTCTGACATGGCAAACAAAGTGATTGGGCGAAAGGAGATGGAGACCCTTGTAAAGTTATATAATGTTTATGTCAGTATCAGTGAAGTATACAGCTGTCCCCAGATCAGCTGTCAGTACATCCGACACAGCAGTTCTTTAGTGTCTCCGTGGTTCTGCTTACATTGGAGTAGGAGTTGGGGTCTAACTCTGATTATTTTCTCTCTCCAGGATTACAGTGATTAGAGGGATTAGTGGTTGCCATGATGATTTTTCCTCATAGGATTATATAGCAGTGTGATCTTTGTTGTGCTTGTTTTACTAGTGTGTGGGACATGTTCACTCTGTAGCTATTTGTCTCTCTCACACACATCTTCACACATACTTCAGATCAAACCAAATCAAGGTTTGGCACATTGCCCACATAACCCTTAACACATAATCCAAAATCCTTAACCTTCTTGGGATGCTAATGATTTTCAACGTGCTTCAACGTGTTCTACTTTGTTACAGTATGTAGTGTTTGGAGATTCTGATGGTCTCTCCTGTTGTGGCTATCTGCTTAATACAAGCCAGAAAATGTTAAGTACATGGATGGTGCAGAACTTGGTGTGGAGATGCTGTAAGAGGCGAACGCACACGTCTAGTGAAGGAAAGAAGTGGCACTTCAGGAAGGGTTATAGAGCAGGATGGGTGGGGTTATAGAGCAGGGTGGGTGTGGTTATGGAGCAGGGTAGGTGTGTTTATGGAGCAGGGTGGGTGGGGTTATGGAGCAGGGTGACCGAGGATGTCCAAGCATGCTGAAAGAATTCACAGAAAGCAAAAAACACAAAACAGAAAAGCTAGACACGTACAAAGACAAAGATATGCTTTCAAAGACACATACAAATAGAGCAAGGCACATCTGAACATTTTTATTTGTAAATAACCCCTCCAATCAGGGCATCAATGCAAAGCCTTAGATGGCACTTTGGTGCTTTAGTCATTCTGCAGACACTGGAAATGTCCCTGCCTCACTGTCCCATGCTACGAGGTTGAGCAAGGGGTGTCAGCCCTGTCAGGCACTCACCTCACCCAGCAGGAAATCGAGGTGATTTGTTTACAAATGCAAATGAGATGCAGATGTTTCGTTATGTCTGCAATCCGTTCATGCTGCAATCCGTCTCGATGTCTTGTCTTTTTTTCCCCCATATTCTGCAGCAGCCTACATTGCACTGTTTAGACCACAAACCATGTATTTTTGAGGAGGTATGAATGCTACAAATGGAGCCATACTGCATTAACATTTTGGTGTGGCTTGTCTCAGTTTGCTCTCTTCTGTGGTTCTTCTCAAATTGTTCTCTGTGGTTTGGTTCATCTCATATTGTTCTCCTCTGTGGTGTGGTTCTTCTCAAGTTGTTCTCTATGGTGTGGTTCTTCTCATGTTCTCCTCTGTGGTGTGGTTCTTCTCAGGGTCTCTTCTGTGGTGTGATATATTCTGACCAACTTGCCTTTGCCTTCTTTCCTAGGAAGTGTGTAGAGAGCTCTGGTGCCTTAGCAAAAGTAACCGCTGTGTTACCAACAGTATCCCAGCAGCAGAGGGGACCCTCTGCCAGACCAGCAGTATCGAGAAGGGGGTGAGTGGGATTCCACACACAGAAATCAGCCATGCTAACTTCATTCAGGATAATTCTAGGCAGCTTGAGGTGCAAGGAGCTTCCACGTTCTGGTTCTGGGATGGCTATTTTCCTCACAGGATTTGCAAATGTCATTTGCAAAAAGCTCACAGACCACAATAATGACTGCCTTTCATTATTAACACCACCAGAGAACAGTGAGTTTGCCTGACAGTGCTTTCATCCAGCCCCACCTACTCTATTAACTCCATCTACCTCTCAACCTACTCTACCAATTCCACCTACTTCCCCTGCTACTCCACCTAACTCACCACCTACTCTACCTACTTCACCTAACTCCCCAACTACTCTACCTACTCCACCTAACTCCCCACCTACTCTACCTACTCTACCTACTTCACCTAACTCCCCACCTACTCTACAAACTCCACCTAGCAATCAATCAATCAATCAAATGTTATTTATATAGCGCTTTTTACAACAGTTGTTGTCACAAAGCAGCTTTACAAATGTCCGAGTCCAAGCCCCCAGTGAGCAAGCCAAGGGCGACAGTGGCAAGGAAAAACTCCCTAAGGGCATGAGGAAGAAACCTTGAGAGGAACCAAGACAATAATAGCAACACACCGTCACCCTGCGTTACCACCACCTCACTGGAGCCATGCAGCGCAGAGCCCAGGTCCTTGGCCCCCATAGCCCCCATAGCCCCCATTCCCCCAGGGGGAGTTGGCGGGTTTTTTCCAGCAAGAGCCACACTTGTGTCTACTCCTGGCCATCCTGGATGACAGGAACCTGAGCATCAACCATTTCTCTCTTTGATGGAGTTGGGGAGGTAGGGTGAGAGGTACTCCCTGTGCTTTTAGACTTGAGAGAGGGAGTGTAATCTTGCTCCTTCTAACTCCTACACCTCAAACTTCTAAACTCCTCAAGCCCAAGAGAGCAGATAATGAGGTATAGCTGTACCTGGACAGCTTGCTGCTGGCACTGCTCTTCTGCTCTGGCTAGACTGAGTTCACCTTGTGGCATGTGTGTGTTTTCAGCCTTTTTTAGCCAGTCACCCAATTTTTACCAGGCTGGGTGCTATTAGCATATATTCGCACAGTAAACACATTTGTTAATACTATTTAAGGCAACACTTACGCATGCATTCATTTATATGTATGCATTCGTGTGTACATACATAAAACATCACCTGCCCAGTTTTTATGGGCCATTCATAAAGGAGCACCATAGAATCATGTGAGTGTGAGACATCTCGGTGAGCACCTGAACCTGACCAGATCATTCATATGTGTGTTCAGCTATATGCTCGTAGACCTCATGTAAGGCAAATGTGGAATTTACTCATATTTCTAGTAATGTCTGAGTTACACACTTGCATTAATGGATAGAACGTGCTGAGGACTGTTGCATGAAGCTCATCACGTTCTGTGGATCTGTGTGACTACACAGTGCAGACGAACACTCGGGAGCTCATCTGTGATGATATACAGAGGCAACAAAAATCCAATCTGGGTTGTGGATCACTTCTGTGTTGAGTTGAGACACTGTGTGCTCTGCCTGCTCCGGGGCAAGACAGATAGGGCTGTTAAAGCCATATCAAACGTTCCTGATAAGACATTCTTAGAGAGGTTATTTCTGGAGTGCTGGGGTGCATACCTGCTTCAGTAGTTTACTCCTTGTGCCTCCTCTTGCCCCAACCCTCCTTCCCTTACCCCCTCTCCTACCCTGATCCTACTCCCTCACCCCCTCTCCTGCCCCTCTCCCTCACCATCACCCCTCAGACTCTCTTTGCCTCTCTTCTTAGAGGTAATCTTGTTTGTATGGTGCTTTAGAACATTACCCTGTGCTTGGGGCTCACAGCTGCACTCCACGCTGAGCTCTTCCATTGTCAGTCTCAAGAAAGCAGGAGGGGGGGAGAGAGAGAGAGAGAGAGAGAGAGAGAGAGAGAGAGAGAGAGAGAGAGAGAGAGAGAGAGAGAGAGAGAGAGAGAGAGAGAATTTAACCTATTGACACAGTTGTGTAGTGCAGACAAACTCTCCGATCACTGGCCAAATGGTTCTGTAGACAAAGACTGGATTACTCAGGCATGTTTGGAGGATGAAGATTCCATTCTGTGTAGAACTTGTGCAGAGCTCAGGGTGTGTGTGTCCAGCAGGGTGTGTATGCCCAGCAGGGTGTGTGTGCACAGCAGTTCTGTTGTCTTAATGCTGGGGCTTTGGATTAGGGACACTAGGTAGATGCCTTATGGTTTCCCAGTGCAGCCAGTCATGGCTTTACAGAGTAAATAACACACAGAGTTTTCATCAGAGCAACAGAGTTTTCATCAGTTTTTCAAGACTTTTAGTTTACAAAACTGTATAGATTCTATCATTCATATTCAGCCATAGAAGGAGAACTTCTTATCATAGCTATTGTACTGTTTAACATGCAGCCGCAATCACATCACAGTCCTTTCATTTAGATTGATTAACTCAATGTTTTTTTTCACTGTGTTCAAGTGGTGCTACCAAGGCGAGTGTGTGACGTTTGGGACCTGGCCACAAGGCGTTGATGGAGGCTGGGGTCCGTGGTCCACATGGGGTGAATGCAGCCGGACATGTGGGGGCGGAGTCTCCTCGTCTGCACGCTACTGTGACAGTCCAGCGTAAGTAGGCAAAGTAAGCCCCGCCCCCTGGCCCTCCCCTCCCACCATGGAGCTCTGCAGCCTCTCCTTTCCCTTTACAGTCCAACTCAATGTTCCATTGTTCTCATCTCAGTCTCACACTGTGCTCCACACACTGGCCTAATCTCTGTCTCATTCACTGCTCCTCACACTGGTCTCATCTCTGTCTCACTTGCTGCTGCTCACACTGGTCTCACCTCCGTCTCACTGCTCTCTGTCTCACTCACTGCTCCACACACTGATCTCATCTCTTTCTCACCCTCTGCAACAGCTGGAGACATAAAACATGCTCGTAATGCGTAACATTTTATCTACTTGAGGGCTGAGCTCAGAACAGACTTACTATGTAAAAACGGCATTGCTGTCGCGCGTCTCCGTGGTGACGTGAGGCTGGCCACTCAGGCAGCAGAGGCGGATCTGGCTTGCTTCAGGTTCCGTTCCCATTGCTTAAGAGAATGTCTGTCCTCACGGTTTGGCATAAGTGTGGCCCGTGTAATCTGTAACACCTGTGAAAGGTGATCGGCCCCTGAATCCAGGAACCTGAAAGGCAGCGGGTGGGAGTGTGACCCCAGAGTGAGCAGCCAGGGTCGTCTGGAAAACATCCATTAGGATTTGGGAGCCTATGAAAAAGGCTTGAGACAGGTAGAGACAGACAGAAAGGGAGACGGGTAGAGAGAGACAGGTAGAGAGACAGTATTTTTCACAAGACTGTGGAGATCTGGATGCTGCCATTCTACTGCAGTAAGACAGAGCATGTTGGTCAGAGCAGCTTGACAGAGACAGCACTGTCTGGACACATCTGGAAACAGCTCACAGAGCCAGACCTGTGTCTCAATGGTCATGTATGGTGCTGAAGAGAGTGTTTACCTCAACCACACAGCTTTACCAGTGCTTAGCTCACAGTTTTTTAATAAAAGCAGCAAGATGTTTTACATGAAATATTGTCGTGATCCTATCTCAAAGACGCTTTACAGCAACCCAATCCCCCCCCCCCCCCCCCCCAAAAAAAAAAACCTTCCTGTATACCTTAGAAAAATCTATATAAGCAACAGCCCTTAAGATGAAGAGGCAGTAGTGACAGAGGCCATCCTGTCATGCTACTTAGGCAGCAGTCTTTGCTGTTTATCTCAGAAATTTCAGGACAATGTTTATTCTGGAAGAAGCCCCGACTGCACACCGCCCTTTCTGCTGGAACATACCCAATTCAGCCAGTAGTTAATTAGCCCCCTGTGAGTCAGGTGTGCTGTGTATTGATGCTTGGATTCCCTAGGCCCAAGGAGCTGTTTGGAGAGGGGAAGCTGAGTGTTTGGAGAGGGGAAGCTGAGTGTTTGGAGAGGGGAAGCTGAGTGTTTGGTGAGGGGAAGCTGAGTGTTTGGTGAGGGGAAGCTGAGTGTTTGGTGAGGGGAAGCTGAGTGTTTGGTGAGGGGAAGCTGAGTGTTTGTTGAGGGGAAGCTGAATGTTTGGTGAGGGGAAGCTGAGTGTTTGGAGAGGGAAGCTGAGTGTTTGGAGAGGGGAAGCTGAGTGTTTGGAGAGGGGAAGCTGAGTGTTTGGAGAGGGGAAGCTGAGTGTTTGGAGAGGGAAGCTGAGTGTTTGGAGAGGGGAAGCTGAATGTTTGGTGAGGGGATGCTGAGTGTTTGGAGAGGGGAAGCTGAGTGTTTGGAGAGGGGAAGCTGAGTGTTTGGAGAGGGAAGCTGAGTGTTTGGAGAGGGGAAGCTGAATGTTTGGTGAGGGGATGCTGAGTGTTTGGAGAGGGGAAGCTGAGTGTTTGGAGAGGGGAAGCTGAGTGTTTGGAGAGGGGAAGCTGAGTGTTTGGAGAGGGGAAGCTGAGTGTTTGGAGAGGGGAAGCTGAGTGTTTGGAGAGGGGAAGCTGAGTGTTTGGAGAGGGAAGCTGAGTGTTTGGAGAGGGGTGCTGAGTAGTGCTGGGCGGTATACGCATTTTGACTGCAACTGTTCTGCTATATGATTAATTCACTACTTTAGTGCTACCATTTGAAAACTGATCATGTGGGGCCATGCAAATCTGTATTACATGTAATAATTAGGTGGAGACATTTTTCTAACAGTGGAATAGGGTACTTAACCACTCTACTGCAGTAATTCTTTTCACAATCAATGCAGTTAACACATCGTGCATGGGGGGGGGGGGGGGGGGGGGGGACCATCAAATACAGTGAAACAGTGAAAAACACAAGTTCTGAGTGTTTGGTGAAGGTGTTGAGTGTTTGGTGAGGGTGTTGAGTGTTTGGTTAGTCACCACCATCATCACCACCACCATCAGTCCAGCTGTGATTTACCTGGCCTTAAGGGTGCTTCTGATGCCTGACCCTGAAACATGTTGATAGTGAAGGGTTATCAACCTCAGGGTGCTCTGCAGTTGCTCTGTGTATAGACTCTAGTGTGCAAGTGCATGTGTGTGTTTATCTTCATGTATGTGTTTATGTTCATGTGTGTTTATGTGCATGTGTATGTTAATGTGCATGTGGTATTGCCCATTTGTTAATTCTTGTTGTCAGGAAGGTTCCTCAGTCTGTTTCAGCTTCGTTTTCTTTTCCCCAGGCCGTCTGGCGGAGGGAAGTATTGTCTAGGGGAGAGGAAGAGGTACAGATCCTGTAACACTGACGTGAGTTCCCTCTCTCTCTCCCTCTCTCTCTCTCTCTCTCTCTCTCTTTCCATATCTCTCTCTCTCCCTTCCCCCCTCCCCTCCCTCTTCATTGTACACATGTGCACCTTGTGTATCTCCTTTAGGCATGTGCATTCAGACCTGGGCACTAACGTGTGTTGTGTGCATGCAGAATGTTTTTGTTTCACGTCTTTGCCTAAAAGGTTAACCATATGACTGAGGTACCAAGACCTTTTACACAAAGTGATTAAAAAGATAACAACCAGGCATACAAACATGTCACCCCATATGTGTGCAAATGGCCTTGCTGATCTGAGGTCAGTTTCAGTGTAGGTTAGTGATGGGTTTTTGGTAAAAGGATCTGGCCCTGGATCTGCAAACAACAGATTATTTTGGTTATTCTAGCTGGTGTTTTGTGCAAGTTAGCTGTGCTGTGTAAGGGTTGATGGGTCTCCAGAGTAGAGCTCACCCTGCTCATTACAGCCCCGTTCTGCCATCTGGGGTTTGCTGCATCACTCAGTGCACTATCAGCCTCGCCAGACTTGGATACGGATTAATATGAAGGCTCAGAGTGCCTTCTGAATTTATGGTAAGGGAAGAACTAAAGCCTGAGGGCTTTTAATCAACTAAAGTGTGTATTGTCATGGGTTTTGAAGTGTACATTGATTGATTTTGTTCCTGTCTGTCGTGAAGCAGTGACCAAGATTCAGAAACTCGTGCTCTGTTACATTTAACATAACTCAGCTTTAATTGTGTGATCCATAAAGAACCACATTCTTTTTTTTCCACAGCTTAAAGAATGAATGAGATTGAACAAAGATTTTTGCGAAGATAGAAATTCGTATTTTCCCTCTCCGTCTATTTCAAGGTGGCCTTTTTTTCTGAAAGTGAAACCTGAGCTAGCTAGGGGCCTTGGGGTTCTACCACAAATCTTAAAAATAACAGCTCTGCGCAAGCGGCGAGTGTTTACCTTGGAAAACAAACAGCAAGTACCAAACCACTATTTCATTCCCCTGAAGACACTGTGTCCAAAACAAGCGGATCACGGATGGCCTCGATTCTGCTGATGACACTGAGTCAGGCCGGGCCAGCTCCAGTCGGGTGTGGAATAGCACTCCAGGCGACTGTGCTGGGATGAGAAGTCTTGACATAATTAGCCTGGTGACTGTCCTGAGGTATTAGGCGGCTATAGGGGACGTGAGGGCAGCAGCTCGCCCAACCATATATGCCCCCAATAGACCCCCCCCCCCCCAATAAATAAATAAATAAATAAATAAATAAATAAATAAATAAAAAATCCTCTCCCAACATCCCCGGTGGCTGTGTGGTGCAATAGCCTCCTTATTTTTCTTCTCATAATAAGCTAATCTCTTGCCCTTACCCCTCTCTTCAACGCTGAGAGTGGCTGCTTCCTCCGAGCAACCCACTGACACCACCATAGTGTGGTACTGGAGCATTATATATATATTATTATAAATAAATGGATGAATGAATAAATAAATAAATGGATAATTGCAAAAAACATTGTGGTCCTGTTTGTGTGAAGACAGGAGTAGCTTTGATGTTAGAGAACCATTAGCATGTTAGATTTGCCTAATTAGCACACTGCTGTGGTTCTTTGGAAATCAATCAATCAATCAATCAAAGTTTATTTGTATAGCGCTTTTCACAACACATGTTGTCACAAAGCGCTTTACAGGATTTAAAAGGTTAACAATACTATGGGTCCAGAACACTAATGAGCAAGCCAAAGGCGACAGTGGCGAGGAAAAACTCCCTATGATGGTGGGGAATAGGAAGAAACCTCAGAAGAACCAAGACTCAAAAGGGAACCCATCCTCCATTGGGCGGCCCGTTAACACACAAATTACACAAAACACAGACAAATACACAAGTCACACACAAATCACACAATCAGACTAAGTAAAGGTAAAAATGAAAGTTCTGGGTTTTGATATTGTCACTGTAAATGTCTGTTGATGAACGCCAGGCTTTCATTCCGTGTCAGAGCAGCGATGCTGGTATTGTAGGCTCTGACTGCAATGTTACTCTCCAGGTGAACCTCGGAGAAAAGATACGAGATGTAGTAAATATGTAACAGATTAATCAAAGGCCAAACTAAACAGATGAGTCTTTAATCGAGTTTTAAACATTGAGACTGTGTCTGAGTCCCGAATAGAGGCAGGAAGATTATTCCACAATTGTGGAGCTTTAAAAGAAAAGGCTCTTCCACCTGCTGTGATCTTTTTGATCCTAGGAACAGTTAAAAACCCTGCGTCCTGCGAGCGAAGTGAACGCGCTGGGTTATATTGTTCAATAAGTTCACTAAGATAGTCTGGAGCTAAGCCATGCAGCGTTTTATATGTTAATAAAAGTATTTTATAGTCAATACGGAATCTAATTGGCAGCCAGTGTAATGACGATAGTATGTGACTAATGTGATCAAACTTTTTAGTTTTTGTTAAAACTCGTGCTGCTGCGTTCTGAACCAGCTGGAGTTTGTTTATCGATTTACCAGAACCTCCAGCTAGGAGACTGTTGCAATAATCTAAACGAGAGGATATGAATGCATGGATTAGTTTTTCTGCATCACTAATATTTAATATGTTTCTAATTTTGGCAATGTTGCGCAAGTGAAAGAACGCTACCCTAGTTATATTATTAATATGTGTATTGAACGAGAGATCTTTACCTCTGCGCTGGGGGTTATAGTAAAAGAATGTAGATTCAATGCTACATTATGTATCTTGTCTCTCGCAGCCCTAGACCCAACTATTATTAATTCTGTTTTATCGGGATTTAGTGCTAGAAAGTTACACGCCATCCAATGTTTTATCTCTTCTACACATTTCTCAATCTTACTGTTTGCGCCTAAATCATCGGGTTTTGTCGATAAATATAGCTGAGTGTCGTCTGCGTAGGAATGGAAACTGATGTCGTGCTTATGCATAATCTCGACTAAGGGATAACATGTACAGTGTGAATAGAAGTGGTCCTAGGACTGTCCCTTGTGGGACACCATATTTAACCTAAATTAAGTAGTCCTTTTACAGTGTACATTTATGTTTGAATTGGCAATGGTTTCCTTCTGGGTATTTAGCATTGGTACAGGGCCCTTGGAGTAGGGTAGTGGTAGACAGGTTGAACTCTTTGGTGTCCAACTGTTATGTTCAACTTCAGGTTCTTTAGACCTGATCTCATTAGGTCAGTTTCAGCTCTGCTACATAATGCAGACTCTGAGGTTGCGAGAGTGACTTAATGTCAGTGCATTAAGGCTGTGTTTTTGAGGCTGATAGTCCGTGTTGGAGTTGTTGCGCTGGGTGGTGGTTCTGCACAGGGGTCTGGGAATGCTGTGGGAGGGGTATACTTTTTCTTGCCACATAAATCACCTGATGAAACACAGATACAAACATCACCGCACAGGTTTTCTCCTTGTCTGGGTGATGGCTGAGTGAAGTCATCAAAAGTTTGAGAGGATGTCAGCTTTGGGCTGAGGTTTTGGAGTGAGTTTTCGAAATGTACATGATCGGGTTGAAGCGAAAATACACAGCACTGTTCACCATGTCACCCACCTACACCCGCAGGCCTGTGCAGTGGGGGCTCAAGAATTCAGGGAGAAGCAGTGCGCCGACTTTGACAGCATGCCTTTCCGTGGAAAGTACTACAACTGGAAGCCTTACACTGGAGGTAGGTACCAACACAGAAAGATGGGCAGTGTTGTGGATTATGTCTGTAAATAAAACACGCACACGGTAAAGGACCCACACTGTCCTATGAAACCTTCCCAGACTCAAAGCTGTGTAACGGTGTACATATCAACCTGCTTTGTGTACTTTGCTAACACTAACAATGTGAACATCTCTTTGAAGGTCTGAAAATTCCTGGGATTCCAGATCACTGTGTGTTGGAATGGGCTGTGTGTATATGTGTCCATGCATGTGTGTGTAGGGAAGGGGGGTTGCTCCCAGCCTTCAGTGTGTTTGTACAAGACTTAAACAGCTTGCCATCATTAGACAAACCAACAGCATTGACAAGCTTTGGATATTTGCTCTAAATCGGTTTTGAACCAAATCAGTCCTTTGGGTATTTGCTCTAAATCAGTTCTGAACTGAACAAGACTACTGATTATGACTGATTATGATGGGAAACCTGCATCAGACAGCTTCTTATTGTCCTGCCCTCTAATAACCGTGGTGATTACCAGTAGTGGCTCTGAGAAGGCATAGGAATGGTGCCCATGTTTGTAAAGAGTGACAGAGAGAGATGACCTCTGTCTGACTGCTGGTAGCCTTCATTAATTCTCCTCATGGCAGTCTGATTATGGTCAGACTGGAATGGTAAAAGCACTACCTGGTCGGGGTAGTCAGGGTGGGGGTCCTGTTGGGGATCAGGGTAGCCTGACTGCAAACTGTGCTCACCTTGCAGGTGGAGTGAAACCCTGTGCACTCAACTGCCTGGCTGAGGGCTACAACTTCTACACTGAGCGGTCGCCCGCCGTCATCGATGGGACGCGCTGTCAGGCGGACTCTCTAGACATCTGCATCAACGGAGAGTGCAAGGTGAGTAGCACCTGCCCAAAGATGCTCCGGTGTGTCTGGCCCACCAACAACTTTTGGGGTTATCAACAAGCAACACTGTCACATTGAGTACATAGAATCATAATATGTGTAAATAGGTAGATGGGTAGATCAGTCTAAGGGTCATCTTACACTGAAGAACCCAAATAGGCTCAAGCCTTTGATAACAACAATCAGCACTCAATAATCAACAATAAATATCATATTAATCAATGTCACATCAATCAATATCACAGTGGAGTCGAGTAGCCAAAGTCAAGATTGGTGATGATATCATATTTGGAGGTGATTGAAGATGATTGTTGAACACCAAGCTGAAGCAGTCATCACTACACTACAATATAATAGAATGCACTTCAATACAATAAAATACTCTACATTACAATAGAATATACTACAGTACAATAGCATACACTACAATAGAATACACTACAGTACAATAGAATGCACTACAATACAATATAATACACTACAATACAATAGAATATACTAAAGTACAGTAGAATACACTACAGTGCAATAGAATACACTATAATACAATAGAATACACTACAATACAACAGAATATACTACAGTACAATAGAATACATTACAATACACTATAGTTCAATATAATACACTACACAATACAATATAATATACTACCCAATACAATACAATATAATACACTACAATACAATAGAATATACTAAAGTACAGTAGAATACACTACAGTGCAATAGAATACACTACAATACAACAGAATATACTACAGTACAATAGAATACATTACAATACACTATAGTTCAATATAATATACTACCATACAACAGAATGCACTAGAATACAATATAATATTGTACTAAACTATTCATTATTCCCATCACTTCTTTGTTTACATATATATTTAATTACTGTTGTCATGGTGACCGGCGTCAGCAAGAGGATGGATGGATTCCTCCTCAGAGTCTTGGTTCCTTTCTTCCTTGCTGGTGGGGGCTTGCTCACTGGGGGCTTGGACTCAGACACTTGGAAAGCTGCTTTTTGACAACTGTTGTCAAAAAAGCGCTATATAAATAAATTCTGATTGACTTTGAATACACTACAACAGGGGTACTCAACTGGCGGACCGCGGTCCGGATCCGGACCCGAACGCAGTCCTGTCCGGACCCAATCTCATTCCTGATTAACTGGATACGGACTAAAACAAAACCGTAGCATTTATTTCAGGGCTATTGAAAAAACACTCCGTCACGAGTGTTACGTTTGCCACCCCCGCTCAACAACTTACGTTCGCCACCCCCGCTCAACAACAAGCCTGCCTGGTTGACGCTTCGCGAGCGGCGCGAGGGTCCGCGCGGCGAAAATGACGTAATCGCTGTGGCTCCGCGTGTGCGCGAGTGCCTCGCGCGCTGTCGGTTCGCGAGGTCGTGCACCTCTCGAATTTTGTAACTTCGCGCCGCGCTTCAGCGCAATGAACAAAGTCACGTTTTCAGGGTTCATACACCTTTATAAGGTGGAATTCAAGCACCTGTACGCCACTTTCAAGGTTCATTTCAATATTTCCCAGCATGTTAAACATAATTAAGTTAAAAAAAACGCCCAATCTCATTGGTTCTCTCATGTTTCGTCCTGGAATTACAAGAGGCTCGTAGGCCTATTTGTTAACCTAATACAAGAGAACTATTCAGTTAGACAGATATTTGTTGTGAAACCAAGTAGTTACAATTTCAAGCAGTGCTTTAACCTAAATTCCAGCACTTTTCAAACCTGAAACATATAGCAACATTAAAATTGGTCAGGTAAATGTTCATTTTCCTGTTTTGAGGGGTGTTTCTACCACATATCGTTTCGGACAAAACGCCTATCGTTTAGGACAAAACGCTCGCGAAAGTATAAACGCCTCCACCGTTCGCGCACCGTTCGCCCCCCCCCCCCCCCCCCGCTCAACAACTTACGTTCGCCACCCCCCGCCGCACCGGACCTCAGGTCACAGGTATCTGCCAAAACTGGACCGCGGACAAATTTAGTTGAGTACGCCTGCACTACAATATGCTACTGTACAATAGAATGCAGTACAATGCAATAGAATACACTACAGTACAATAGAATACAATTCAATTGAATATACTACAGTACAGTAGAATACACTAGTGCTATAGAACACACTACAATAATATAGAACAGTAATTCTCAAAGTGGAGAAAAATATCGGATTTGTTCACGCAGTCTAGATGAGGAGTGGCCAACCTGCGGCTCTTTGCCTGGTTTCATGCGGCTTCCCAGCCGGTCCGCGCTCTCACTTGCACAGTCGATCTATGCCGTGGACCGGTTACCTCATCAGCTCTGAGGGCGACAGACTGCTACATCTTCGTGGTGCACGGTTTGTTTACAAGCCTTGCGAGCCGCTAACACGTTTAAAACCGGTGTAGTGAAAAACGGGAGATTAGCGGCATGAAGTGACTCTGCTTTGTGTCTCGTTGGTGAGACGCGGTCTTCTGTCACGTTTTGGAATAAACCACATACGAGGGCAAGCAAAAGCACCGCAGACGACAGAGGGAGGCTTCAAAACTACTGCCGCTGTCTGTTCTCTTCTTCCTAAAGGTGAGCGCAGGTCAGTGGCGTTAAAACTAGAGGTGTAATTTCCAGGTTCATAGATTAAAAGTCCTCACCAGGATTTTGCTCAAGCTTGCTAGATTTTCTAATTAGCAATCCAGGTAAAATTAGTGGAATCAACACAATCCAAGAAGCCTGAGCAAAATCCTGGTGAGGACTTTTAATATATGAACCTGGAATTGACACCTCTAGTTAAAACGAGTGTTGATAACGGAGTTTATCCACTTTTTACCTAGAAAACAACAGTTGCGTACATAACAGAGCTCGTAGTGTGCGTGCACGCATACGTGAGCAACCTCGCCATGCCGTGGCCCAATTCCTCCTCGTGCCAAAGTCCTGAAGCATATCACGCCTTATGTTTATATCGAAGTTTGTGTTTGTTTTTCTAATGTGCTGTTCGTTTAGCTTGAGTTCACCCCGGTATTTTTGTCAAAAGCGCATTGTGAGTGAGATGAAAACACCGCTTCCCAGTCAGGACAAGATAATTTCAATAAACAATTTGTGTCAAGTTTGCTCTCAAAATGGCAGGAAAAAATGCACACCAAAACAAAAATATGAAGATAAACAGAGGACGTTTTTTATGGAATAGGCAGCCCTAGCCCGGCACCCGGGGAGCAGTTGCTCAAGGGCATCTCAGTCATGGCTTCAGGCCTGGGAATCGAACAAACACTTAACGCACACCAAGGCAATGGAAATGACGAAGGCATAAAACTAAACCGAACACAAGATTACAATTATTGTTACATGCAAAGACATGAGCAAACCCACAGGAAGCAGGTAACAACCATATTACCGATAGATCAATATGAAAACCAACATAACATACATGCACTCTTAGGCATGAAACCCCAACAGGCTAACGCCATGAACAAATGACCAAGCGTACCCTCACGGATCCTACACAGGCCAACCAGACATAGTCTACTGACAGGACATGGACTACACAAATGACAATGACAATAAACCTCACCTAGAAATCCAGATAAAGACCAAGAACTAGGAGAAAGCACAGTAGAACGAGCGACCATATATAAACAAGAAACATGCACTCAAACGATCACGTAATATGAACTTAAACCACATTTGAAAACAGAGAAACCAAACATGAACTTTAAATCTAATAAACTACTCATACATAAGAATGAAACCTAAACTTTGTCCACACACAAACGTGAAGTCCAACAAAACATGAATCATAGAAAGGAGCGAATATCGTGCAAATATGCAAATAAGCAAAAGTAAGAGAAAGGACAGTGAACTCCGAAGGTAGAGTCTAGAAACATGCTATATATACACGTACAACTAAGACGAACTAACACGGAACAGCTGAAACAGAGGAGTGTGAAACACCAAAATGAAAACAGACTAGAAGGGGGGCGGAGCCAGACATGACAAGAATACACTACAACACAATAGAATATACTACAGTACAATAGAACATACTACATTACAACAGAAAACACTACAATACAATGGAATGCACCACATTACAATAGAATATACTATATTGCAATAGAAAACACTACAATACAATAAAATACACTACATTACAACAGAATACACTATAGTTCAATAGAATTTATTACAGTTCACTTCAGAACAGTGGGGCTCTTATCAGAACAGTACACTTCTGGATTTAATTGGATTTCTGGATGTTTGGCTTGTCAGACCTGCCAAACTTAATACAATGCACAATCACACAATTCAGTTACAGTGTTATTTGTTTAATAAAATGGATTGGCAGAGGTGAGGGCTTGTGCATGTTAGGAGACACACACACGCTCTCATGCACGCATGCGCACGCACACACACACACACACACACACACACACACACACACACACACACACACACACACACACACACACACACACACACAGACACAGCAGATTCAATTCAGTCAAAACAACAGTAGGATTCGAACAAGTAGATTCAGCTCAGACAAAAAGTCACATGCTCCTCCTCACCGTGCAGGAATCCTCAGTGTCATCTGTTCTACAGAGGACTGTGGTGTCCCCTGTTTAAACCATATAAAGATTGCAAACACAGTTTTCCTAGAGTGGTTGCAGAGGCCTTCTGGAAGCTTCTGTATCTGTTTCCCTTTTCTTTAGGTTATCATAATCTCCAGTGCTAATACAGAAAACTAAACAGAATACTAATACGGAGATATCAGTACATTTGTAATAGTGTTATCAGAGATATCAGTACATTTGTAATAGTGTTATCAGAGATATCAGTACTTTTGCAAAAGTGTTATCAGAGATATCAGTACATTTGTAACAATGTTATTAGAGATATCAGTACATTTGTAATAGTGTTATCAGAGATATCAGTACTTTTGCAAAAGTGTTATCAGATATGTCAGTACATTTGTAACAGTGTTATCAGATAATTCTGTCAGTTCAAACCCACCATGGACAGTTTCACCATGTCACTAAGCTGAGCATATTTTCACCATGTGTGGATTTCTCTAGGATTGAGAGCACATGCAAGCTCATGTGTTTGGGTGTGTGTGTGTGTGTGTGTGTGTCTTTCCAGCATGTGGGCTGTGACAACATCCTGGGCTCAGACGCCAGGGAGGACCGTTGCCGCGTATGCGGGGGAGATGGAAGCACATGTGAGGCCACTGAGGGTCTGTTCAACGACTCCCTACCCAGAGGAGGTCAGTGTTGGCCCCCCTCACCCTGCACAGGCACACAGGGTGGGAGCAGCCAGCTTTGCTAAACGACACTGGCCAGCCAATGCTGACTCGTCTTGCTAAGCATTTGTTGTGATCAAAACCATTTCCAAGCTACTTACCGTGGCATGGAGACAGGCTGAACTGGTAGAACCTACTGGGAGAGGCAGATAGTACGTTTGAGACCCTGTAAGGGTGTGTGAAATATAACGTGCAGAAACCGACCATGTGCAGAAGGTCTGTGCCCAGACAGAAATGACGAATGAGAAGAATACGCAGATACCAGGAAGGGAGGGATAGAGAGAATACATAGGAGAGAGAGAGAGAGAGTAGGGAAGAGAGAGTTTTAGAGTGCTCCACACACCTGCCAAACACGACAGGTTTTTAATCTGGCTTAATCTGGCGTTCCACCAGAGACATCCCTGTCAAAACAGCAAACGTGGTGTGAGAGCAGGAACCAACGTGCTGGGTTTCTGCCCTGGTTTCTGCCACCAGGCCAGCAGAACTCTGTTGCCAAGGGCTACATTTTTCATGGAAATGCTGTTTTTCTTGATTCTGTTCTTTTTTGTGTGCAGTGTCACCCAGTGATGAAGCTTATGTTTTTGGGTCAAGAAACAAGTTGTCAAAATTTAATTGGTAACACAGTATAAGAGTATTAATTGCATCATCCACAGAGAATGAATAAAACTCCTAATATTGCATGTGTGTTGTGGGCTGGGTTCCAAGAGCTATCTCTATAGAGAGAGATGGTTTTCTCCTTTTAAGGTATAGCTAGTAAATCATCTGAAACTGTTGAGAGGAGAAACAGGTTATCTGAGAGGGATGCGGGATGCTAGGGTTCTGTGAGAGGGGAGACATGTTCTCCGAAAGGGGACATTGGTGTTCTCTAAGAGGGGACACTGGGGTTCTCTAAGAGGGGACACTGGTTTCTGGATTTCTATGAGTTTAAATGACTAATTTTTATTTTGATGGAACTAGGTACTAGCCACTCTTCTTGTAGGTAAACAACCTTTGCTTGCACTTGGAAAATGTAAAAGAGTAAAGAGGGAGAGGCCATCTAAATAAAAAGGCATCTGATTTGCCATGTTTTTACTAGGACAGGTCCTCTCATGAGTCATGTGACCGTGAGTCTTTGGTCATACATTTGAGCCACAGTCTGAACTCTTGTGCTCTCCCCAGGGTACATGGAAGTGGTCCACATCCCAAGGGGTTCCGTCCACATCGAGATTAAAGAGGTGGCTGTGTCGAAGAACTACATTGGTGAGTGGGTGAACCCTGTGCTCTGTTTTAGGCTCCTGTATTCAGAACCCTGTAGCCTACTCCTGTATTTTCGGCTCCTCAGACCATCGCAGACACAAAGTCGCCTCCTTAGTTCCTGAGCAGAATGGGATGGACGGTTGGGGGGTTTCCTCCAGCAGCCCCATTCTCTCCTGAAATAATCGATGGACTCCTGTCACTGAGGCGGGTCTTGGCTTGCTCTCGCTGCCTTATACGGAATAGATCCATTCGCAGCCTCCAGCTGTTTGCTAATTGAAACAATCAAAGGAGGAGTCTCCACTTTGATTGTTCCGAACACAAACATAAATCCAGACAGGGTCTGTGATAGCTTGTTGAGTTTCTTTCGACCTTCGTGTTGATGTTCAAATTTTTCATGTGCTTCTAAGGCAAGAGGCCATCGTCTGATGCATGACTGTAGAGACTGGCGTTGGCACTCAACGGATCAAGCAGAATGCAGCACTTTAGAAGACATAAGTCAGTCATCCAAGTCCATGAATACACCAGCAGTTTAAATCAGTGCGACAAGATTAGGTGTATGTCTTGAGTGTTCACCCCTGAAGATACTTCACCTCTCGTGTGATGGGCTTTATTCATTCACCTGCGCTGGAAACACCCCAGCATTTAAACACCAGCCCTGCGTTTGTTGCCCTCGCTGCCGAGGGGCTGCACGTCTCCATAAAATGCATGCATGCAAACAGATGTCTGAAAGCACATCTCCAGAAGCCAAGTGTTTGGAAAACCTTGCTATCGTGGGGTCACCTGACCTGACATCAGTCAGCAGAACATGTGACACTGCTGGGCTCTCTGGGTCTGATCAGCACCAGAGAAACTGGCCTAAAGTTTCCCAGCACACCAGAGCAAATAGTAGAAGGGCAAAAACCCAGTGTTATTCGTCAGCAGATGTGCTCAGTGCATCCTGGTTACTGCTGAGGTTTCACACAAAGACAAAGCCTCCCAGTGCCCAGACCAGACCAGTGTGGGACAGGCTACCCAGACCAGTGTGGGACAGGCTACCCAGACCAGTGTGGGACAGGCTACCCAGACCAGTGTGGAACAGGCTACCCAGACCAGTGTGGAACAGGCTACCCAGACGCCATGCAGTGAGTTTCGGAGCTGCCGCTTGTCTACCCTGGTCTGACTTGCATAAGCGTGGCTAGGTCAAAAAAGGACCTGTAACTGAATCTCGTCGTTATAAATGGAGAGGAAGACAGGGGCTCAAGGCTAGCCCTGAGGGAATCGCAGGTGCATGACGTGGACCAGGGCAGAAAAGCGACTATTTGGCGACGTGTGTTCTTCCTAGAGACGGAACCTTTGCTATGACGACCGCACTGGAATGGTATTTGCAGGGGATTCTTCCAGACATTCACCTGAGCCCCCGCTTTGTTCCTTGGCCTCTCCCTGGAGTGAAGTAGGTATCAGGGTCGTGCGGTGTCAGGCCAGAGTGGGCGGAATCTGTTAGAGAAAACACCACCAAACTCCTTCGCCTGGGTAGTGTTGTCACGGTGATGAATGTCATGGCCGACATCACGCCACAACACTCACTGTGGCAGCTGTTGTTGGGCAGCAGCTTGCGCTCATCAGACTGTTAGTGTAAAGTCATTCTCTCTCTTTCTCTCTATCTCTCTCTCTGTCTGTCTCTCTATCTCTCCCTCGATCTCCCTCTCTCTCTCTGATCTGCAGCTTTGAAGTCACAGGGAGATGACTACTATATCAATGGCGCATGGACCATTGACTGGCCGCGTAAGTTTGACATCGCGGGTACACCGTTCTACTACAAGAGGCCTCCCGACGAGCCCGAGTCACTCGAAGCGCTGGGCGCCACCACAGAGAACCTGGTCGTTATGGTACGCAGAGAAAGGGCAATGGGACATGCAGTATTCAGCAAAGAACGTGTGTTACGCTGTGAATATTACGGTCTGGGGGTTGGGCATCCATGCTGAACTGAATTATTTAATCAGATCTGAAGCCCCATTTACCATGGATATTAGTAAACTGTCACATACAGAAAAATGCGCACAACACCCTCTCACACACATATACACAGACACATATATACATACACATATCACACATATATACACACACAAGCACACACACACAAATTTACATACACACATATACAGGCACACTTAGTCATAGACAAATATACACACACAAACATACGCATAGACATGCACACTGACATACACACATATACACAGACATATACACACATAGACATATACACACATATATACACACACAGACATACACACACACAGATATTCACACATATACATACACACATAGACATGCACACAAGCACACATATGCATTAACACACAAACATACACATAAATACTCACACAGACATTCACACATATACACACTCATAAATACAGACATACACATATATAAACACACTCATACACACAGACATACAAACATATACACACAGAGACATGCACACACAAACATGCACACATATACACACAAGTGCTAAAAGAGGAGTGGGCAGTTTTTAATGCACTCTGTTTGAAATTGTTTGGCTCTCTAAATAAAGACAAACCTCACTTGAACTCTGGCTTGTGGTTTTAACAGCTATATATGTATGCACAGAAAACCTCTGTCTGGCCAAATGTGTGTGTGTGTGTGTGTGTGAGAGAGAGAGAGAGAGAGAGAGAGAGAGAGTGTGTGTGTGAGAGTATGTGTATAAAAATGTTACACTCCTCAGGACAGTATTTTTTTTTTGTCTGGACAGACATGCTGGAAATAGCACCACTGCACACACACACTATCGGAGCACCTCGAGACTTCTGTCTGTGTTCTACTCTTAACACACATGCATACACACACACCATTCTTTGGGTAATACTTTGGTCATGTCGTACTGGACCTTGAATGAATAGACACACACATACACCACTCTTTCGGTAATACTTTCTCTTTCTGCCCGCATGTAGGTGCTCCTGCAGGAGCAGAATCAGGGCATCCGCTACAAGTTCAACGTTCCCATCCAGCGCACTGGCAGTGGCGACAACGAGGTTGGCTTCTCCTGGCAATTGCAGCCCTGGTCTGAATGCTCAGTGACCTGCGCTGGAGGTGAGGCCCTCTCCACCATGACTCTAGTGCTTCTAGAGCTAAGTGTAATAGTGAAACAGTGATTTATCCATGACTCTAGTGCTTCTACTGCTACATGTAATAGTGAAACTGATTTATCTATGTCTCTAGTGCTTCTAGTGCTATGTGTAATAGTGAGACAGTGATGCATCCATGACTAGTGCTTCCAGTGCTACATGTAGTAGTGAGAGGTGATTCATCCAAGACTAGTGCTTCTAGTGCTACGTGTGATAGTGAAACATGATTCTAATGCTTCTAGTGCCACGTGTAATAGTGAAACAGTGATTCATCCATGACTCTAGTGCTTCTAGTAGTACGTATAATAGTGAGACAGTGATTCATCCATGACTCTAGGGCTTTTACTGGTTCTAGTGCCACATGTAATAGTGAATCAGTGATTCATCCATGACTAGTGGTTCTAGTGCTACAAATAATAGTGAGACAGTGAATCATCCATGACTTTAATGCTACTAGTGCTATGTGTAATAGTGAAACAGTGATTTATCCATGACTCTAGTACTTCTAGTGGTACGTATAATAGTGAGACAGTGATTCATCCATGACTCTAGTGCTTCTAGTGCTACATGTAATAGTGACACAGTGATTCATCCATGACTCTAGTGCTTCTAGTGCTACGTGTAATAGTGAAACAGTGATTCATCCATGACTCTAGTGCTTCTAGTGCTACGTGTAATAGTGAAACAGTGATTCATCCATGACTCTAGTGCTAAGTGTAATAGTGAAACAGTGATTCATCTATGATTAATCTCGCCCGGTGGTTTTTCCCCCTCTGCTGGTTGGCCAGTGCCGCGTTTGTGCGATGTGTGCCACAACTCCACGCCTTCTTCCGATTTTCAGGTCCAAACGCCACAACCACACTTTAATGTGAGCCCTCACCTCAAACATGAGTGGTGTCCTCCGCCAACAGCAAATGGCTTTCCTACAACAAGTCATTTTCCTTCTCTCGAGCTGCGGCTGCCCAAAACATTCAGAGCACTTGCGATATGTAGGAAAAAATGCAAACATTGCAGAGCTACGCTCATAGTGTGTGCACACGCACGTGTGTGAGTATGTTACATACTCACACACACGTGTGTATATGTGTATGCACGTGTGTCATCTAGGGGCCATATAAAAGAGCCGCTAACTCGACCACGGTTCTTATTTTAGTGCTTTATTCAGTGAAATTGCGAAATGCTTTCTTGTTGGTGCTCCTTTTGCTGGCGCTAATATTCTTTACCTCGACGAACTCACAGCAAGGATTTAGGCCCTGTTGCCTTGCACAATGTTAAAAGCCATAAAATTTCAGAATATTCCTTCCAGACATTACAATGAATTCGCACCACTCCAGATGCCTGGCTCACAATTGCCTGTTTTCTCATCCACATCAAATTTCATTGTTGCAAGTCTGACGAAGGGTTTATTTAAGACTTTATTTAGGACAATATAGCATAATGGTTCTAGACCACAAAAAGATGTCAAAAAGCATTTTTTATTTTCTAGCATGCACACAGGTGCAGTTATTGCACTCGAGTATGCGATTGACGCACACAGAGCAGTCTTGGTGGATCCAGTTGAGTTCTCCTGGGTGCATCCAGTCGAGTTCACCTGGGTGGATCCAGACAAGTTCTCCTGGGAGAGCCACACTGGTCTGGGTGGATCTAGTCAAGTTCTCCTGGGAGAAACTGCTGTGGCTTCTGCTTCACTGTAAGCACACACAGCCACCACCTGACTGGATCACATTATGGCCCAACTGATGCTTGGAGCATGCTGAAAACCTTTAAAACCAAGACACTCAGATATAACCGAGACACCCCCTTTTAACCACGACACCCCCTTATAACCGAGACACCCCCTTCATACCGAGGCACTTCGACACTTAGGCAGGTGTGGAGGGGAGGGAGGCGGTACAGCCTCTCAAGAGCAGCACCAAAGCTGGTGTGTGCAGGGCAACATGAAGTAACCCTGAGCTATATGTCTCCAGGTGCTCAGAAACAGGAGGTAGTTTGCAAGAGGCTCGATGACAACTCTGTAGTCCAGAACAGCTATTGTGATCCTGACAGCAAGCCGCCGGAGAACCACAGAACCTGTAACGTGGAACCATGCCCTCCTGAGTAAGTATGAAAATGTCACACACTGGATGTTTGCCTCAGTTTGGACTTTGTTGTGCTGTTTTTATTTTTTACAGTGGACTTTGTTTTAACTTCATCATATCAGTATAGGGCTGTCCAGTATAACACAACACTGTCAGGTAATTCTCTAGTGCGACTGAGCAGAGAGACTGTAAGACAAGATGACAGCATGTGTGGAGAGGTACGCATGTAGACAAAGGTACCAATAAACATGCAGACATGGGCGACTGCGGCTTAGTGTAGGAGCGATAATGAACGGCATACTGAGGTCCGCAGGTCAGGTGTACAACTGTAGGAGTGATGTAATAGATCACAGATGTTAAAGTGCACAATTCATTTAACGAGCAGTGACAATATCTAAGTTCACAGTGTACAGCTAAAGTGTTCAGGTAACGAGTAAAGTGTGGTGTGTATTCTGAAGTACCAGGTAAAGTGGAGTGTGTATCCTTGAGTAATGGACAAAGTGTGATGTGGATTTGAACTCATTGGGCATGAGCTGAGATGAAGAGGGAGGGTCAGGGTGATCTGTGCCATGGTGAAGACTCATGCTCTTCTTGAAGTGATCAGTTTATCAGCTCGTGGCTATTGACTAATCTAGAATCTGGTGGCTCTGGGATGGTAGGAGAGGTTGTGGCATGCCGGGCATTGATCTTCTCCCTCTACATCCTTGGTTTCAGGATGCTCTCCATGCCTACCCATCCAGTAGCTACTGACTGTGATGGAGGGGGAGGTGTGGTCATCCATCCAGTACTGACTGTGATGGAGGGGGAGGTGTGGTGACCCATCCAGTACTGACTGTGAGAGAGGGAGAGGTGTGGTCATCCATCCAGTACTGACTGTGAGAGAGGGGAAGGTGTAGTGACCCATCCAGTACTGACTGTGAGAGAGGGGAAGGTGTAGTAACCCATCCAGTACTGACTGTGAGAGAGGGAGAGGTGTGGTGACCCATCCAGTACTGACTGTGAGAGAGGGAGAGGTGTGGTGACCCATCCAGTACTGACTGTGAGAGAGGGAGAGGTGTGGTCATCCATCCATTACTGACTGTGAGAGAGGGAGAGGTGTGGTTACCTCCAGAGTCTTTAGTTCAGAGACCAGTCTGGAAAGGTTGATGGAATGAAGACAGAGCTCAAGTCAACAAACAGCATTCTAACATACATTTGGCAGATGACTGTGCCTGGGAGGGGAGTGTTCAGTTTTATTATTCAGTTTTATAATTTATTACAGAATTACTGGTTTTGGTCAAATCTGGGATTGGATCCCCTGGAGAGGATACTAACTAGAATTTATTCTGTGATGATGAGCACGGCTTCTGGATTTTGAGACTTCAGCGGATTAATGGCATTGGCTTCTGCGTGTTAATGGCTGCGTGTTAATGGTTAACGCTAGCTTAGCTGAATGAACACAGGTAATTCACAAGCCAGGCAATGGGGCTTGGTCCTTACAGCCATGAATCCCCAGATACAACAACTGAACAAAAGGCACCTAAAAAGTTCTCTCATTTCCTCCTTGTTTTACAAGTCAACATACATCAGCTAGTATTAGGCTGGGGAGAGGTATCGGGTTAGCTTCATTAGCCTATCCCACACGAGCACTTTCAATGTTTCTGTAGAGTAGGGCTGCCACAAACGATAATTTTTTACAGTCGACTAATCACCGATTAATTTTTATGATTAGTCGACTAATCGGATAATATGTTAATTGAATATAAAACGTACAGCTTATCGCACTAGAATGCAGCTGCTGTTATATAACCATCATTAGATTTCAGCTATAAGCTAACTAAAAATAAACACTATTTATATCATAGTTCATTAAACCTTTAATGAAATATGCAGCTTGTTGCAACAATTATTAAAATAAGGATAAGGTACTGGCTTAAACAACACAAAAATAAATACATTAATAAAGAAATTATAAATTTTTTAGGTTTTTCTTTCTTTCATTTGTCTCTGGCATCAAACTTGGCTACATTTAAAACAAATTAGGTAGGTACCTGAAACTAAGGAATTATTCACAAAAATTAAGTAAGCACTGACGTTACAGAAAACACATGAATGTGTGCTGAGGCTAATGAAACAAATCGCCATCGCTAATGTTAACTTTTACAGCTATCAAGATGAGTAAGTACTAACTTAACGCTATATTTAAGTTAGTTTTAGCAACTAACTAGCAATTTAGATTACTGAGATGACGGTCCCTCTTCATTATTGTCACAATCAGCCACAACATGCTTCAGGAGCTCGTGCATCGTGGTTGTGCTGCCGTGGAAGGCAAGTTCTGCCTTACAGATATTGCATTGCGTTTCTCTTTCATTTTCTTAAAGTGATCCCACACTTTTGTGTTCCGTAGCCGGGTAGCCATACCAGAGCCTGTCTATATGACGTCCTGGAATGTCGTCCCCTGCCTACCCCGGTTTCCACTACTGCGCATGTGCGTCAGTGGAAACTGCCACGGCAGTTTGGAGAGAAAAAAGTAAAAAAAGAAAAAAAAAGGGACACATCGACTATTAAATTAGTCGTCGACAATCTAAAAATGATTCCTTATCTCTAATAATCATTTCTAATTGCACCATCTAAAAGCTGTTCCCTGTTTCCCTTGATACAGAGAGACCACCTCTGTGGTCCTCTGCAGGGCTTAGTTTAGTGTTGGTGTGATGTTTCTTTCTAAAATTCTCTAAGCTAATGATGAGGTTTTATGATTCATTTGCTGTGCTCTAATTTGTACTCATTTCCTATGTCTACACTCCCACTCTGTGTTGCAATGCAGTATTATCAAAGGAATGGACTATATAAACTCAAAATGCTAGAAACAATTAACTAGGAAAATAAATCTCTGTATGTGTCTGAGTAAAACATTTCTGCATGTAATATTTTCCGTCACCATTGAGTAATAGAAAGGAACAAGCACAGCAGGGGTGTGTTTTGGGTGCAGATGGTTTATCGGCGACTGGTCAGAATGCAGCAGGACGTGTGATGGCGGCGTACGAACACGCATCGTTCTCTGCATCCGCAAAATAAGCCCTGCGGAGGAGGAGAACCTGGAGGACAGTCACTGTCTGACCCATCGGCCAATCGAACGCGAGTCCTGCAACAATCAGTCCTGCCCTCCACAGTGGGTGACACTGGATTGGTCTGAGGTGAGAGCAATCATACCTTGTTAACCTTTTAACTAATAAACTAACCAGGGATTAGGACCTCCATTTAAAATGTCATGAGATTAATGATCAACATTATTAGTATTATTATTAAGGTGAAATGCTTTGGGGAAACTTGGCTGTACACAGTGCAGATTTTATCGTGCACTAAGACACCTAATTCATGATGATAATCTGGCCAGCTCATTAGAAAGCATTCCGAATACCACAAACATTAAACTGTATCATGACTACATTTTTGAATCCTGCAAATGGTTCACTGAAACATGGCACTTTTTTTGTGTGTCTAGTGTACTCCGAAGTGTGGCCCCGGCTTCAAACACCGCATAGTTTTGTGTAAGAGCAACGACTTGACCAGAACCTTCCAGCCAGCTCTCTGCTCTGACCATGTCAAGCCCCCGGTGCGGATCCGCTGCAGTCTGGGTCGCTGTCCACCGCCACGCTGGATCCCCGGGGAATGGGGTCAGGTGGGACCCTTTTTACATCTTACATTTTTCTTCCCCATCTATAAAAGAGATTGTTGCTGTATTTTGACCCATACAGTCACTGGTAATATCCTGATTGGACAAACATTTCACAAAACAAATGGCTACTTTGATCGTGTGACACGGTCTCAACTGCTTATATGACTATCCTGAAATTCTGCTGCTGCAGACCATGATTCAAGCAGAGAGCTTAGTGTGGACGTCAGGCATCTTACAAAAGAAGTCTTTAAAATCTAGCTAGCTGAAGGCTTTTCAGCATCACAAACGGGAATGGTCTTTGTGCTTTACTGTCGCATAACATGTCTTGATAAGGCTTGTTTCGTCCAGTGCATCCTTCCAGAAGATGCAGACAGACAAAGGGCCTGTTTCAGTGTAACACATAAATGAGCATGTGTTTTAGGCAAGAGTCTGTAGAATTTACACTCGGATGATAAACTAGAGACCCCAGGGAGTGTGTGACGCGCATGCCTCTGAACGCGAGGCGGCTGAGCAGGCCAATAGTGTGGAAGTGGTAATAATATCTTCCATGTTGTTTGAAGTTTATCTGCGCTGCAGACAAGGCTGCTTCGTCAATGCCAAGAACAAGTTTTGAAAAGGAGACAAAACATAGCAGTGTGAGATTAGCCCCACGACTCCATCGCTCGGCGGTTCGGGCCATGTTCCATAAATGCGGAGGGCTTGGCATTCCCGCTGACAGCAGCAGGCCTGGTTTTTTTTTTGCCAAGCACGGTTCGAAAAAATACCAAGAGCAAAAAATGGCAAAGCATATCTGCAGAGTAACAGCAATGACAAATGAGAACCCCATGGTCATTTAGAAGGTGAGTGTATTTAATCTTTACTCATGGCTGTACCGTCCTGCTCGTAAAGTAGCAGCAGTTAATGCCAGCAGGATTGTTGAGCAGATCTGTGGGCCACTAGTTCACTAGTTCAGATTGCACTTAATGCAGGCACTGACCTGCAACCTCTGTCAGGACACACAGCCTGGCTCAGGTCGCTTTTGTTTGGAAAGGGTGACCACTGGTCCATTGAAAGCCCATTGGAGGCAGTCTTCTTGCTGTGAAGGGCGCTCCCGCGGGCTCCCCCACAGAGCCACACATACACATGCGCCTCTGTAAGCCAGTCGCCGCACACCAGGGTCTCAGAAGCACAGCACGTTACCGTACCGACTGAGTGATGAGCTACGTTTGTGTGTTGCTTTAGGTAGCTAAGCAACAACTTTTTGTTTCCATTGGAGCACATTGTGAGGAGTCTACTGGAAAACTAAAAGTCGTTAACTTCAGATGCTCCCTCCCCCATCCCTCCAGACCTCTCTAACATGCACCAGCTGAGAGCAGACCAACCATTTACACCGTTACACGGATATTCCACCTGTATCTGAGCGTCCAGTTGTTGCTTCTTGTTTTGAACCTGTTGTTTATCTAGTCTAATCCAGTCTGATCTGGTGTGATCTGGTTATATTATGGGGCAACCAGATTATAGGGCTGATTATAAAGAGATAACTTGGCTCCCGTTTAGACATTTGGTTCATCCCTTGCTCACTTGTTTACAGCGCCAGATCAGCACCTGAATAACAGGATATCTTTGCAAAAGGGCAAGTTGAAGCTGAATCCAGTTAACCCGTTCAAACACAAGAAAAGCACGAACAGACGGCACATATGCACAAACTCATAGAGATAGAGCTATCAGCTGTAGACTGGCACGACTGAAACTGCATGTCTGTGAATGTATCTCTCTATGTGTGTGTACGCTTTTGTGTGTCCATCCAGTGTTCGGCGCAGTGTGGCTTGGGGCAGCAGATGAGGACGGTGCGGTGTGTGTCGTACACGGGGCAGGTATCTGCCGACTGCCCCGAATCCCTGCGCCCCAGCATCATGCAGCAGTGCGAGAGCAAGTGTGATGCCACGCCCATTTCCCATGGCGATGGTGAGTCCCCCTGCCAATAACAGCACTGCTAATCGTGATTGGGTGTTTCCAAATGCCCAGTGAAAACTCTACAAAATGTTCTACAAAAGACTAAAGTTTGACAGCTTTCCCTGGAAAAAAACAGCTTTCAGGTTTTTCATGTTTCTTACTTTGGCCTTTTAACAATTAATCTGTATTTGAACACATATGTACTATATACTATTTTTCCAAAATAATGACCTGGGTATGTTGGGAACATGAAATCTGTCTTCTGAAGAAAGCTGTCTTCATTAAGGTCTGAGTCTGAAAACCCTGCCCACAACTATACTTAGGTAGGGTAGGTAGGTAGGTAGATACTTTATTGATCTTTATTGATAAGGAAATTTAGCAATTTTCTTGCCAGAATGGATCAGTATTAAGATTTCCTGTACTGGGAGAGGGATCTAGATCAGGCCGTTCACATGGACACTCACAGGATTATCTTGCACTGAACTGTGTCTTAACGGGCTGCAGTGACGGAACGTCTGCTCTCCTCCCGTGTCCTCCAGCTCTTACGGAGCCTAATAAGGGAAGACACTCTCATTGTGATAAGGCAGTTAGGGCCTGCGTGGCTCTGCTACACTGATGGCAGCCTTCCCAGGCTGCTGTGAATCAGACAAGGATCTCTCTCTCTCTCTCTCTCTCTCTCTCTCTCTCTCTCTCTCTCTCTCTCTCTCCCTCTCTCTCTCCCTCTCTCCCTCTCTCCCTCTCTCTCTCCACACAGTTTAAATGTGAAATCCAACATGCAACAGAAGAGGTCTTTCAGTACCAGTTTTTTTTTTTTTAAGCGAGTGTTGAGAAAAAGCAGCTTAAACAGAGCTGTGGGCAGTCCGGTCATGCCTCGCTGTGGGCAGGGCCCAGAAACTCAGTCTGACCACACCCCACTGTGGGCAGATTTCATAGCCCCAGTCTGGCCATGCCCCACTGGACAGGTCTCCATACTCTATACCATTGTGAGGGAACTGTTGGCCGAGATTTATAGGAGTCAGTGATAAGTGTCTGAGCTATCAAATTGCATTATGGGATATCATTGGAAATGAAGAGTATTTTGCAAAAAGTCCTTTCTTCTGGTGAATTAGAAATGGACCCCAGGCCGTATAATGCAGTGATTACTGTCTGGACTCTAGCACACCTGAAACATAAACCCTAATCTGAGGACTGGCAACGTTTGTCTGTCCAGGCAGTTCTGAAAGAAATGAATCTGAAATGCTATATGTGTTCTTGATGTATTATAAAGGGGGAGTCTCCATGTTATACCATTATGTCTCATTTCAATCACCGCATCTTCAGAATGAAACAGAGACAGAGTGATCAAGAGTGAGAGATTGAGAGGGGGTGAGCAGATGAGAGAGATTGTTACCCAGGAGTGAGGTCAGGACAGTGAGAGGGCTGGATGCCTGGGTGGTACTAAAGGCAGTCTCTGGACTCTGAGTCAGTTGTCACTGCAGAGACCTATCTGTCACCATGGAGACTTGCATATCATCCACACAGCATCTGCTTTTCACGCAGCAGGGGAACAGAAAAGACCCTCCCACACTCCCAAAAGACCCTCCCACACTCCCAAAAGACCCTCCCACACTCCCCAAAGACCCTCCCACACTCCCAAAAGACCCTCCCACACTCCCAAAAGACCCTCCCACACTCCCCAAAGACCCTCCCACACTCCCCAAAGACCCTCCCACACTCCCCAAAGACCCTCCCACACTCCCAAAAGACCCTCCCACACTCACTGGCCTCTGCCCTTGTACGCAAGCTTTTAGTGCTTTGTTGCCTCCTGTGCTTATCTTTTTGCTCCCTCCCTCTCTCCCATCTCTCTCTCTTTCTGTCTCTCTCTCTCTCTCTCTCTCTCTCTCTCTCTCTCATTCTTCTCCCCACAGAGTGCAAAGATGTAAACAAAGTGGCATACTGCCCACTGGTGCTGAAGTTCAAGTTCTGCAGCCGTGCCTACTTCAGACAGATGTGCTGCAAGACATGTCAAGGGCACTGATCCCACAGAGGAAGAGGAAGAGGGGGAGACGGCAGTGGGGGAGAGGCCGACAGGCCGGAGATGTGGACCCTAGGAGGAGCACTGGAGAGCACTCCCTCTCACACACACTCCCTCTTACACACACACTCCCTCTCACGCACACACACTCCCTCTCACACACACACACTCCCTCTCACACACACTCCCTCTTACACACACACTCCCTCTTACACACACACTCCCTCTCACGCACACACACTCCCTCTCACGCACACACTCCCTCTCACGCACACACTCCCTCTCACGCACACACTCCCTCTCACGCACACTCCCTCTTACACACACACTCCCTCTCACACACACTCCCTCTCACACACACTCCCTCTCACGCACACACACTCCCTCTCACGCACACACACTCCCTCTCACGCACACACTGCCTCTCACACACATACACTCCCTCTCACACACACACACTCCCTTTCACGCACATACACTCCCTTTCACGCACATACACTCCCTCTCACGCACACACACTCCCTCTCTCACACACACTCCCTTTCACGCATACACACTCCCTTTCACGCACATACACTCCCTCTCACGCACACACACTCCCTTTCATGCACACACACTCCCTTTCATGCACACACACTCCCTCTCACAAACACACACTCCCTCTCGCACACACACACACTCCCTCTCGCACACACACACACTCCCTCTCGCACACACACACACTCCCTCTCGCACACACACACTCCCTCTCTCTCACACACTCACTTTCACGCACACACTCACTTTCACTCACTCACACACACTCCCTCTCACGTACACACACTCCCTCTCATGCACACACACACATACACACACACACACTCCCTCTCTCTCACACACACACATCCTCTCTCACTCATGCACACACACACACACACACACACACATAAATATATATATGCACATACAAACACACACACACACACACACCTGCTTTTCAGCCCTGTGGAGTCCGTACCACTGGTCAGTCTCATACTGACACATTTTGTTTTATTTTCACTTCTGTGAAGTGGGAACTTAATATGATCATTATTGTTATTTTATTATAATAATAATAATTATTGTTGTTGAAATTATTATTTTTGTTATTGATGTCTGTCTGTTGTAATCCAAAGTGCTGGACACATCATTTGCATAGTTGGCACAGCTGAGAATAGGTTCACAAACAAGGCAAAGGCATGAGGTCTCTGTCTCACACACCCTGATACACACATACACACACAAATTGGCTCCACTGCAGTAGTGTATAAACAAATACATATTTTTGGTCCACGTTTTATCCATCAAAGTATAATTTGATGTCCACATTCAAACTCTTCATCTGGACTTTAAACTGCAGACACGGGGAGGAAAAACAACAGAAATACCTAGCACTATATTTATATATAATTATTAAATATGAATATAAAGTACCTTATAAGGAGTAGGACCCAGTCTTGCCTTCGGGAGAGCCTTAGGTATCCTTACAATACTGGAGGGAGAAGCTCTTCAAGAAGAAATTGTTGGGGAGTATTGCGTGGAGGTGGTACACTTACTTCACGCTTCAGGCTTTCCAAAACAGCTTTGAAGAGGGTGCAGTCTTGTAGCTGGGGTGTGTGTACAACACCGCTCGCCACTGTGACCCGTGAAGACACCCACAGGTGCTGTAACATGGTCCCGTGATCACAAAGAGCCATCAGTGGACCTGATCATTTTGGATCCACCCCATATGTAACTGCTGGGAACACACTCGCCGTAGGTAGAACGTTGTACAATTTTGGATGCTTCTGAACTGACAGATACCTTCTAGTTCTTTATAAGTCAAAGTGCTAAATGTCGTCCCTCTATTGTAAGGCTGGCATATGCAGCTAATATTCTACAGCGTAAAAGGCTGGTGTTCTCCGCACACTGGCAGACATGTCTTTTGAGTCATGTGTAGCTCCTTTAGTAATTATGATTGATACTTCACAGTTAAAAGTTTCTTATGTGGTGTTTCTGTTTTTTTGTCTTGCTACCTGGAGCTCAGCCTAATTATTATTATTACTATTCCTGTTCCTATTGGGTAGTCCCCCAGCAAATTGATGTCACACAAATTTAAATGCTGCCAGATTTCCAAATGAACTCTTCATGTATCCAGTCTAATGCCTCTTAAATTGGAGTGGTTTTCTGGTATAGTGGAATCGATGGACTGGTATTAACCTGCTGGAGCGCGCCAATCATAGCAGTGGTAGCCGGCGAGGACCAGGGCTGCGTTCAGTTGGGAAGGGAAACCGCCTTGAGCTGGAGATTCCAGATGTTACGGCCTTGTGGGCCACCTGTTTGGCTGAGTCACATGATCACAGGCCGGATTCACAGGAGAATTCAACCATTGTTTGTGACACTTGAACAAGGCCTGAAAATCACATTAGAAAGCAAAGGAGGCCGACTCACCCATCCTCAACTCCCAACACAAGTAACTCGCATGAGAAAAAACAAGTATATCCATGTGTGTTTTTATTTGAGCAATTTTGTTGGTGAAAATATTAAACTGCTATGGATTTTATGAACAATAATCACTTTGTACTGTTCGAAACTTTGCTGCAGTTCCCTGGGACTGACTGCTGTGGTTCTGACCTAGGGCAATTAAAATTCATTTGTAGCAGGAAGCATACGGAAGCTCCACCTCAACCCAAGTCGTTAGCTCGGAGGATGGTGTCAGCATGTGGACGGTGCACCCCCCTCCACAGCAGGGGTTGAGTGAAGCAGCAGTGTCTGGGTGCAGGCCAGAGCACGCACAGCCGGTCTGCCAGCGACTACCTCCAGACGCCCCCGCCTGCTCCAGGCCGCTCTGTAAACACAGTCCACACAACCCTCCCCCATCAGTGGTGCTTCCTCCAGTGGAGGGCTGCATGATGTGCTGACTCCTGCTCGAGCAGGAGGCTCCAGTCCGGCTGGCATGGTGCTCTCATCTGTGGTTGGTCGGTTTTATGGTCAGATATGGTCTTTTTTGTTTTTTTGGTTACTTTTGTATATCCCACTGTGAGCTGGTTACGTGGCCTTCACTGACGGTCAGCCTGTTGTCCACTTTCACAAGTGTCCCATCGTCCGCACCCAAACCACCCAGCACATGTCATGCTCTCTTCAAATCCAGTGATCCGCATGGCTGGGGGTACCAACCGGCCAAAGATGATTCCTTGGCTGTGGGGAGAAGAAACTCAAAGCTAATTGCTCACAAACTGCCCCTTCTCCAGCCATTTTAGATGATCAAACCATCATAGTCTTTGCTGCTGCTACTAAAATATAGCCACCCACATAGCCACGGGTGATCAGCTGTGTCTTTGTCATGAACTGTTTAAAAAGGGACTTAAGTGACAATGTCCAAACACACTGGGCAAGCAGTTCTGAGGCTTTTGGGCAAGGGGGGGCTCTACAGGTACCAGTCAAGACACTTCAGTGAAACAGGTACCAATCAGGACACTCCAGTAACACAGGTACCAATCAGGACACTCCAGTAAAACAGGTACCAATCAGGACACTCCAGTGAAACAGGTACCAAACAGGACACTCCAGTGAAACAGGTACCAATCAGGACACACCAGTGAAACAGGTGCTGAGGGCTGTGAACACATGTCTGTGAATGTCACTTGACTTATCCTGTACCTATAGAAATGACCATTTTGCATTTTTGCTGATTAGTTGCTTATATTTTATATTCAGTGTTGTTGTTGGTACACTGTTACTGTTTTTCATATGTAAATTATATGCTAATTTATTTCCTTGTGTCACTTGTCATACATATGTTTCACAGCATGGAAACTGAAGTGTAATTTAGTGGGGGAAAAATTGCAGTATGAATTTTTCCCATTTCCAATTTTGTTTGTTCTGGTGCAGTGTGTGTGCTTGAATTGGCCTTTGCTGCTACCCAGTTACCCTTTCAGAGTGTGGAGGCTTTTCTTTTGACCCTCAAGAGTGTATGAATGTGTGGGTGCATGTGCTGATCAGGTTATGTATAGTCAAAGGACAGTCCTAAGAAAAAATATATAGATCAATAGTTTCAGATGGTAAAGCAAAATAAGAAAATGAAAAAAATAAAGAAAAAAAAGAAAAGAAAAAAAAGATACTCCCACAGTACCCATAACATTCTCATTCCTTTGGCTTGTACACTATTACTGGTGAATCCTACAGTATGTAATGGAACCTGAATAAAACGAGTTTAAAGAGACCGTCTTAGTGGGGGTGTTCTATCCAGAGGCAATGGTATGTAAAGCTGATACTGACCCACTCTCTACTCCCAAAGGAGACAGAGGTCCGTGCAGCATAGAGAGGCCTTGCCTTCTAAACCAACAAGGAACCTTGTAGGAACACTGTAAAGGAAATAGTGGTTTTTGCTGATCAGATAAATTGTAAATACATATAAATGTCAAGAATGGTCTTCCTATAAATGCAGCTGAAACATTTGTTCTAGATGTAGAAAGTCAGATTCAGTGTTTACCGCATGCAGGCTTGATTAGGAAGGCTCCCAAACACGGCATGCTTGACAGCCTCGAATGCGGCTCGCACTCCAGCTCCAGGCTAATTTATTCAAAATAAACACCATTTACCCCACTTGGCTCAGGTTAACGGGGAACTGAAATTCAAATGAGGAACCTTGAATTACAGTCACGCTGTTAGACGTGTTTTGTCTAAAGATACCAGTTTAGAATACCTGAGCGTCTGGCCTCACTGCTGAATTGCACACAACCAACATAAAGAGGGAGAGAGGGAAGAAAAGGGGGGAAGGAGAGAATTTATGAGGAACAGACGGAGAATAGAAACAAGAAAGTGAAAGAAAAAGCAAAAGAAACTAAGACAGAAGGTGAGAGGGTTCGCAATTCCTCAGCAGCTGGCCTCCAATAGTCATCTAGGATTCCTGTTTACATGTGGACTTCAAACACAGCCACAGTAAAACCAAAGCAAAATCTCAGAGGCAGTCTCTCGGAGGCACTCTCAGAGAGTCTCGAAGACGTTAATGAGATAGAAAAAGAGTCACACAAAAACGAGTCATCTTACAGCTGTTTACGCTATGGCTGTGAAAAACAGACATTGATGCATTCGCTGTATTCAGCTCATGTTTATAAACTGACTCTTTCCTCACGTGTGTCAGTGATAGTGATACATGGTGATAGTGTATAGATGGTTATAGTGTATAGATGATAGTGTATAATGGTGATCGTGTACAGATGGTGATAGATTGTGATAGCAGATAATAGATGTGTGAAGACCAGTGAACGTAATGTGGAACTGAAGTTCACAGGCAAGTTGCACCCGGAAACCATAGCTGTACACATTGCTAAACGTATCTCAGGCTCTGTTCGAAATAGACTACTACATACTGGATACTGCATACTGGACTCAGTATATACTGGATACTGCATACTGGTCCTCGTAGTAGTATGCAGTACAGTTTACAGTATGCGACAAAAGCAAAGCATACTACGGGGTCACGTGAATGTAGCGCTGCATGATGGGATGCAGTACACCACGAAGATAGCTCTGTCCGCATACTGGAATATTTTGTGGAAGTAGTAGGTCATCCGGGTATGTTTCGCGTACTGGAAAAATTCATTTTGGTCACATACTACATATGACATACTGATTTGGGGCTCGATCAGTACGCCAGTAGTATGTAGTAGACTATTTCAAACACAGCCTCACACTATGGTCTACTACATACTTTCTCAAAATGATGTGTCCAGCACATACTGTATACTGCATACTGCACTCAGTACATACTGGTCCTCGTAGTAGTATACAGTACAGTATCCAGTATGCAACAAAAGCAAACCATACTACGGGCTCACGTGAACGTATAATGCTCTGCCTATTTGAGAGTAGTGCTTCTATTGAAGTCCCCAAAATATCCGTTTATCAGTTTTGAAAATAAACGAGAGAAGACAGGATAAATGCTAAAACAGGGTTGCCAACTCTCACGCATTGAGCGTGAGACACACGCATTTGACTGTAATCACACGCCACACATCAATCAATCAATCAATCAAATTTTAATTATATAGCGCTTTTTACAACAGTTGTTGTCACAAAGCAGCTTTACAAGTGCCGAGTCCTAGCCCCCAGTGAGCAAGCCAAGGGCGACAGTGGCAAGGAAAAACTCCCTAGTTTTTGCATGAGGAAGAAACCTTGAGAGGAACCAAGACTCAGGAGGGGAGCCCATCCTCCTCTGGCCGACACCGGTCACCATGACAACAACAACAATATAGACAGAATGTAGACAGAATCTGATTTCTCACGTGGAAAAAGAAAATCTAGGTTATTTACCTCTGATCCATATTTATGATTCAATGAGTTACTAGTTCGCTCTGGCGCCAACCACTGGTGATCGATCGATCGCGATATAATACTTAATTTGTGTCCATTTTACACCTCCCGGTAACAATTTACGCCCCCCCCCCCCCTCCTCAACAGCTTACGTTTGACGCCACCCCCCCCACCCCCCCGTCAACAATTTACACTCGTCACCCCCTCTAGGTTCAAATCTCACTCCAAGCGATCTTGAAAAGTTGGCAACCCTGCTAAAATCTGAAAAGAACAGCTACAGTTATAGCCTTCATTTTGGAATAGAAGTCTAATGATAATACAAAACACCTTAGACAGCTAAGAATAGTATAGCACACATTTAGCGCTACTTATCTATGCTCAAGCACCCCTAAATTGAGTCTTAGTACCCCTAAAAATAAGAGTATAAAGTCAATTTTGTAATGGACATTTGTCTCTAATAAATGTTAACACCATATAAAGTATATAGTATACTCCTGCCCTGCTCTCCCCAAAGCAGCACTGTGAATGCCCTCACACAAACATGCACATATATAGACACGCTAGTCTGACTATGGTAGTGGATATAGTACCTTGATTTCTTTATCGCTCCAAACCAACATATTACACTTGCAGCAACTTTAGCAGCAGTCCTCTTTCTGCTGCACTGAACCACCGATGGCTGGTCATGTTGTCATTGGTACGTAGGAGTGTGGCTGTCTGATGTTTTTATCTAACAAGCTAATGTTCTGATCCTAGGATCACCCCTGATTCAGAGCATGGGTCTAAAGCAGAATGCCTTTTGTACAGCGAAGTGTATGTTTATTTTAACAGAGAGATATAGAATATCTAAAACTATCTAAATTACTTTATATAAAATATTTGAATTTATTTGCATTTTGCCAACTTAGTTTGACAACTTTGTCAACTTAGACAGGCCTGCACAAGTGCCATCTTGAGCAGGGGGACCTTGTTGGCACTGCAGGATTTTAATCCATTTAATCCATAATGTGTTACCAATGGTTTTCTCGGTGACTGTGGTCCCAGCTGTCTTAAGATCATTAACAAGTTCCCCCCATGTAGTTTTAGGCACCAACTTGCAGTGGCACCATCAGTTGTCTCCTTCTCACCCAGTGTCTTACTTATGGTTTTGTAGCCCATTCTACCCTTGTGCAGGTCTGTAATCTTGTCCCTGACATTGTTAGAAAGCTCTTAGGTCTTGCCCATGTTGGCACAGTTAGAGTCTGACTGATAAATTGAGTCTGTGAACAGGTGTCTTTTATACAGGTGACAATTTTAAACAGCTGTCTTTAATGCAGGTAAGGAGTTGATTAAGAGTGTCTAACTGTTATGTGGGAGACAGAAATCTCCAGGGGTAGGGGATCAAATACTTATTTCTCTCTGCAAAATGCAAATACATTTCTATATTTTATACAATGTATGCTAGAAAAGTATTTGTCTTACTCTCTCTGGGTTAATGGCTTCCGGTTAAATATCAAATTGATTTTAAAATTCTTTTGTTGACCTATAAGGTGTTAAATGGTCTTGCTCCACAATATCTGAGTGAACTCACTGCCTACTATAACCTATCTCGCCCTTTGCGCTCCCAAAATGCGGGATTTCTCTTAGTTCCAAAAATTAGTAAGACTACAGCCGGAGGCAGAGCTTTCTCCTTTAAAGCCCCTCAGCTCTGATCCAAGATTCTGACACAGTTCCAATATTTAAATATAGACTTAAGACTCACCTATTTAATCAAGCCTTCAGTTAATATTCTACATGTGAAGGTATGGAGCTCAGGGGGCCCCTAGTCATTGAGTCTTCTGGTAATCTGAGATGTTGATGCTGTCATCTTGCCATGTCATGTGATCACTCTAGTTATCCAAGATCATAGAAAAAACTGTGGCCCAACAATTTTGCTTATATATGCACAGGAATCACATATTTGAAAAGTTCCAATCTGTAGGGCCCCACCAAATTACTGAAACAACACTAGTTAACGGATCAAATCTACTTCTTGCCTCTGATCAAGGTTATGTATCTCCATTATTGCTTATTGATCTTAGTGCAACCTTCGACACAATAGATCACAAGGTCCTGCTAGAAAGGTTGGATTTGAATCTCAGGTACTTAACCAATCGCTATCAGTTTGTAGAGCTCAATTCCCTCCAAATGCACAATAGTGAAATATTGAGTCCCACAAGGCTCTATCTTATTTACATCTTAAGGACTAATATTATTTATATTATACATGCTACCATTGGGAATGGTTATAAACAAACATGGTGCTAAACCTGCTGACAATTCCAGATTAGGAAAAATTGAGGCCTACATAAGAGATTTTAAATGCTGGATGTTGCTAAAACAATATATATATATATATATATATATATATATATATATATATATATATATATATATATATATATGTATATATATATATATATATATATATATATATATATATATATAGTGTGGAAAATAAGTATTTAGTCAGTCACCAATTGTGCAAGTTCTCCCACTTAAAAAGATGAGAGAGGCCTGTAATTGACATCATAGATAGACCTCAACTATGAGAGACAAAATGTGAAAAAAAGTTGAGAAAATCATTTTGTCTGACTTTTAAAGAATTTATTTGCAAATAATGGTGGAAAATAAGTATTTGGTCAATAACAAAAGTTCATCTCAATACTTTGTTGTTTATCCTCTGTTGGCAATGACAGAGGTCAAACGTTTTCTGTAAGTCTTCACAAGGTTGGCACACACTATTGCTGGTATGTTGGTCCATTCCTCCATGCAGATCTCCTCTAGAGCAGTGATGTTTTGGGGCTGTCGGCAGGCAACACGGACTTTTAACTCCCTCCAAAGGTTTTCGATGGGGTTAAGATCGGGAGACTGGCTAGGCCACTCCAGGACTTTGAAATGTTTCTTATGAAGCCACTCCTTTGTTGCCCTGGCAGTGGGCTTGGGATCATTGTCATGCTGAAAGACCCAGCCACGTTTCATCTTCATTGCCCTTGCTGATGGAAGGAGGTTTGCACCCAAAATCTCACAATACATGGCCCCATTCATTCTTTCATGTACACGGACCAGTCGTCCTGGTCCCTTTGCAGAGAAACAGCCCCAAAGCATGATGTTGCCACCCCCATGCTTCACAGTTGGTATGGTGTTCTTTGGATGCAACTCAGCATTCACTGTCCTCCAAACACGACGAGTTGTGTTTTTACCAAATAGTTCTACTTTGGTTTCATCTGACCATATGACATTCTCCCAATACTCTTCTGGAACATCCAAATGCTCTCTAGCAAACTTCAGACGTGCCTGGATATGGACTGGCTTAAGCAGGGGGACACGTCTGGCACTGCAAGATCTGAATCCCTGGCGTCATAGTGTGTTGCTGATGGTAGCCTTTGTAACGTTGGTCCCAGCTTTCTGCAGGTCATTCACTAGATCCCCCCTTGTGGTTCTGGGATTTTTCCTCACCGTTCTTGTGATCATTTTGACCCCACGGGCTGAGATCTTGCGTGGAGCCCCAGATCGAGGGAGATTAGTAGTGGTCTTGTAGGTCTTCCATTTTCTGATTATTGCTCCCACAGTAGATTTCTTCACACCAAGCTGCTTGCCTATTGCAGATTCAGTCTTCCCAGCCTGGTGCAGGTCTACAATTCGGTTTCTGGTGTCCTCCGACAGCTCTTTCGTATTCACCATAGTGGAGTTTGGAGTGTGACTGTTTGAGGTTGTGGGCAGGTGTCTTTTACTGTTACTGTTAACGACTTCAAACAGGTGCCATTAATACAGGTAATGAGTGGGGGAAAGAGGAGCCTCTTAAAAAAGAAGTTACAGGTCTGGGACAGCCAGAAATCTTGCTTGTTTGTAGGTGACCAAATACTTATTTTCCACCATTATTTGCAAATAAATTCTTTAAAAGTCAGACAAAATGATTTTCTCAATTTTTTTTCACATTTTGTCTCTCATAGTTGAGGTCTACCTATGATGTCAATTACCGGCCTCTCTCATCTTTTTAAGTGGGAGAACTTGCACAATTGGTGACTGACTAAATACTTATTTTCCCCACTGTATATACACACACACACACACACACACACACACACACACACACTACTTTACTACTTGAAATGTTTTACTTCACTACTTCACTTTACTACCTGAAGTTCTAGTTAGAACTCTGGCTGCATATATATATATATATATATATATATATATATATATATATCCCTGTGATACACCCCATTGAGATATATATATATATATATATATATATATATATATATATATATATATATATATATATATTAGTGGTGGGACTTTAACGCGTTAATTTCGATTAATTAATTACAGGAAAATTAACGCACTAAAAAAATTAACGCATTTTAACGCATTTAACGGACGAGACACTTTTGCACCGTGGAATGTTTCTCAGTGCGCGAGTTCCGGGCATACAGATTATATGGACGCACAATAAGATGAGCATGATGGAGATGACTGAAGAGGCTACGCTGGTGGATGGGAAATTTAAATATAAACTTCCAGATGGAAGTACAAACACAAATAGTGTTATTTACACTTTATGTAGGAAGGAGTTCGCTTATCACAGGAGCACTTCCACCCTTCATTACCACCTCAACGCAAAACATGTTTGGTCTAACGCTGGGCGTACACTGATATTTTAAATCGTGTACTCTGCTCCAGCTCAAACTGTACGACTAAATCGCAGGGAGAGTCGGCTCGTGGAGCTGCTTCAACAGTGCGATACTCTCACGAGGAGCGATTTGAATTTCAAACATGTTTGATATTCTTGCGACGCTGCGATTTCTGATCGGGAGTTGGTCGTGAGGTGTGAATCGCTCCTCGTTTACCTGTGTAAACTATACGATACACGACACGCGATTGAGCCGAAACGAGTGAAAAATCGGCTGAAAATGGGCCAAAAATCGCACAGTGTACGCCCAGCTTAACGTGCAGGTCAGTAATGATAACTTAGCTGCTAAATGTATTCCTAATACGATAGGGTGACCAAACGTCCGTAATTCACATCCTGTGAGGAAATGTCCTGGTTTTTAAATGACCTTCATTGGACCATTAAGACTGGATTAAACTTTCGCGAGTGGCCGTAGCGCGCGACTCCGCACGCGTTTATACATGACGCGTCACATTATTTGTGTTGTCCGCTCCCTACAAGAAGCGCTGCGAATTGCGTCAACTGATGCAAGTTACGAACTACCGTCCAGGGGTGAGTTTCCCAAAACGTTCTTAGCGCCAAGTACTTCTTAACCTCGTACGTAAGAATGAGGTAACGAAGTACTTGGCGCTAAGAACGTTTTGGGAAACTCACCCGAGAAAGACAATGTCGTAGAAAATCCAGCAGCTGTATGATGAGGAAAGAAGTAAAACAGGTTATTGTGAAGAGCACCACAAATGTGGCTCTGACTGGGGATCACTGGACCTCTGTTAGCAACAAGAATTATCTTGGTGTGACAGCTCATATAGATGATGAATCTATAGATGATGAAGATCCAGTCATTTGCTTTGAGCATGCAGAAGACCACTTCTAGGCACTATGGAGATGCCTGTGGCAGAAGCCTGGGAAATTAAAGAAATTGCTAAAATGCTATTAAAAAACATCTTCTGATTTACTTCAATTCTTCCAATATCCTGAGCAAAACTCCCAAAATTAAACAACATTTTTGATCAGAATTTCCAATGTTCTGAACTGTTTTCTGCACACTACACATATATTGGTCTGTGTAGTAGACTGGTGGAAAAATAAACAAGATGTTGAAGTTTATGATTATGTTCATTGATTCATTCATCATTCAAACTTAAATTAATATTTCTCATGTTAAATACTGAAATGCGATTAAAATGCGATTAATTTCGATTAATTAATTACAAAGCTTCCGATTAATTCGATAAATTTTTTTAATCGCGTCCCACCCCTAATATATATATATATATATATATATATATATATATATATATATATATATATATATATATATATATATATACACGCGCAATAAATAAATCTTTTTACTTTGACTTCAGTACGTACTACAAGTGAGCAGTTATAGTAGTTTGTAGTAGTATGCAGTAAGCTGTAGTAATATGTAGTAGTATTTAGTAGGCTGTATTAGTATGTAGTAGTCTGTTTTGAACAGAGCTCCAGCCTCTTCCTTTTTTCCTTGCCATAGCAAATTCATACTGAACCATGGGGTCCATCCTGTGGTGTGAACCGACCCGTGACATTTGTGTACCGTTACACCCCTAGTGATAGATGATGACAGTGTATAGATGGTTATAGTGTATTGATGGTGATAGTGCATAAATGGTGATAGTGTGTACATATGGTGATACTTTATAGATGGTATCACATGGAGCAGATGACGGATTGTGTATACATGGTGTCACATAAAATATCAGTGATCAAACTGTGATCAACTCCTGGCAGTACAATGCTCACATTTCACTCTTGAAGTGATATCAAAAACAGAAGGAGAAAAAGAAAGCATGTATATTGGAACATGGATGGGTGCAGGTTAGTGTTCAGAGGAATTCTGGTATACTTCATTCCTATAGCGCATTTCCACTAGGGCCTGCTTGGCGCGGTACGGTTCGATTCGCGACGGTTTGTGAGTGTTTCCATTAGTACCAGTTCCCAGTGAGCCGGCCCCTTTGGGTACTTTTTTCGTACCGACTCGCTCGAGGTTTTAACCGTTCCGAAGCGGTACAGTTCTGTGACGTGGAGGAACAGCATGACACTGATTGGCCAGGGAGTGTCGTCACAGGTTGCGTCAGGAGAGTGACTCCTCCGCTATGCTATGGACTCCTCGGCCATTTTTAAAACCCAAGGAGCGAAGTCTGTTCCCTGGTCAAACGCCGAGGTACAAACCTTTCTGTTAATAATCAGCGATCAAAAAATCCAGGGCGAACTGGACGGGGCCACTGGAAATGTAAAGGTTTTTAGGGAGGTTTCCGCGCTAATGGCCACTCATGGTTACCAGCGGTCCGTTCAGCAGTGCCGGTCGGTCCAAGCTAAAAAAGCTTAACGCCATTACCAGGCGGTGAAGGACCATAAGGGACGCAGCGGAGCAAACCGCAAAGACTGGAAATGGTTCCAGCAAATGGATGCCATATACGGTCACCGGCCAGCCAGTAACGGAAGAGAAAACGTGCTGGACAGACATGGCAATGTTGGTGCTGGAGGCCACGGAGAATGGTGAGTGTATTGTGATTTCAGTTTTACTAGGCTCATAAAAGATGTAATATGAACGTATAATGAACGCATCTATTGTAAACGCAGGAATTTAGAGCTGTGTTTGTAGTTAATGTTACCACCACAGTCACTACTGTACAATAGCTAGCTCTTAGCCTTGCTAGTTGCTAGTTAGCTATAGCCATAAACACAGCATGAGCAGCGATGACGTGCTAAACATTTTGTGCACTTACGCTATATCGTTGTTGCTTTCACGGGAATGCTTGTGTTAAATATTTGTTATTTTTTACGTTCAAGATTCCCCTTCCACTGACGAGGCGAGCAGAGTTGGCGGAAAATGTTTCCTTCAACCGGGCTTTCCTCGGGCTGCTTGGCGAACTTGTGAACACCATGCGAGACAGACGCCAGTAAAAGCACACAAAATGTTGCTTGTAGTACTATAAATATTTATTTCATATAAAGCTATACGTTATTTTTAGGTAATTTGCTTTTTGCACTTTTTTTTACTATAACTATATTATTTACATATGTTGTACTTTAAATATCTATATTTCATAATAAAGTTTGATTTCATTTGATTGTATGACTGATGCTTTTTATGCAGGGTGTGTTCAGCCTGTTTGAGTAATACCAAATTATTATCAATAATTAGAGCAACCACATACAATAATGAAGATAAAGATAAATAAGATACAATAATGGTATGTGTTAAGGGGCATCGACCGGTGTTGTGGTCGCATACAAATGATGTCACGACACTACAACCCGCGCGCCAACAGCGACTCCACCCACATTGGGGTGGTTCACCATTGTAATGGAAACACAACGCGACCGTACCGTTCCGTTGCGAATCGACCCGTATCGAACCGTACCGCGCCAAGCAGGCCCTAGTGGAAATGCGCCATTAGTTTCTGTAAACTAATAACTAACTTCGTTTTTGTAAAGATCAGCTGCCAATAGACAGACACAGAACAACGATGCTGATGGCATGTCCTCTGAGGAGCAAACAGCGACCACAAATATACAAAGTTTGGGTTTCTAAACTGAATCAAGCCCATTGGAATCCTTGGTTCAGCGAGCATGCTTGGCACATAGAATGGGAAGCATTTCTGTTTTTTGTGCTCTCTGAAAGTCTCACAACACACCATGACCAAACAGCATACTCTTCTCAAGGTGCAGTGATTAGCCCAACTGGAGACTGCACAGGATCATGACAGGAACACCCTGGAACATTCAAGAGGCTCTGAAACCCTTGGGGTTGGCATATGTGCTCTTCTCTAACAGACTGTGGCTTGCAGTGGTACACCAACCAATACCATCATTTACAGAGCAACATTTGGTTTACTCAGCAACAGGAGAATGATGCTTATGGAATGATGCACTTATAGGACTCTGTTATCTGGCCTAGTTCACCCTAATACCTGGTACACCCCAACAATTCGTGCACCACAACACCTGGTGCATCCTAACCCCTAGTGCACCCCAACACCTACTGCACCCCAACGCCTGGTGCACCCTAACACTTGGCGCACCCTAAGGCCAGGTGCATCCTAACATCTAATGTACCCTGCTGGTATTTTCCATGTGACTGACATGACTCTCATCTAAACAATCAACAGCTAACAATAACTGATGCTGATGAATAGCAGTGCTGGAATTCACACAATGCTATAGCATGGCATCAGCTAGAATTTCATGAAGTGATATCTCATCTGTCCTGATAATACAAATGACTCTCTTTCTCACAGTTCTGTGAATACCCACAGATGGATGACGGACTTAAATAAACTCTTTTATTAGTACTTTTGCATCATAATGAAAAGGATATGTTGTATTTGTTTTTATCACAAATTTACTGACACTGTCAAGAATGCAGTGCCTAGTGTCATTTATATAGTGTCCTGGTGTGTCCTGTGTGCTTAGAGAGTGTGAGAGAGGGCTTTCCAGGCACAGATGTTAACACCACTTAGGCATAGCAGACATGGTTTTGATAAGAAGAGGCCTGGAACCACCTCTCAGCTAAAATGATCCTCCTCTCTAAAGACGATCTTCTCAAAGACTAAAAGCAGCTTTGGTTTATGTGTTATATCAGAAAGGGCACAGCATGAGATTCAACACCTGTACTGGATTGTATTCCAACATGGTGGTAGTTTTCAGGTCACACATTGGTTAAGGGAATTCAAGAGACCCTCTCTTTGGGTAACCTCCAGAAACCCAGTACCTCACATGCATGAATGTCTGCATGCAAATGCCAGGGAACATGCACAGAGTGTCCTTCAGTCGATCCTGGATGGACTTGAGCTGCCCTTTCCAGATAAGACCCCTGAGGCTGGTCTTGATCGCCAGCACTGTAGCTCCCGCTCTGGTCTGTTTCTCCGAAATGATATAGAGGCAGACAGCTGGTTACAAAGCAGCATCAGCACACTCACACAAATACAGGCCTCTGCCACAGCCTCTAGAGCGCCAAGAGAGGCCTGCACACTGGACACCACAGATTCAGATACTGGAGGTGTGGGGATTAACTGTAATGACCAGTAGACATCAAAAAGATCCACCCAGGTTTTCCAGTCACAGTGCAGGAGAGCGCATTCTCAGGCAATCTCTGAGCGTTCTTGGTGAATTCTCTGAGCGTTCTTGGTGAATTCTCTGAGTGTTCTTGGTGCATTCTCTGAGCGTTCTTGGTGCATTCTCTGAGCGTTCTTGGTGCATTCTCTGAGCGTTCTTGGTGCATTCTCTGAGGGTTCTTGGTGAATTCTCTGAGCGTTCTTGGTGCATTCTCTGAGCGTTCTTGGTGCATTCTCTGAGCGTTCTTGGTGCATTCTCTGAGCGTTCTTGGTGCATTCTCTGAGTGTTCTTGGTGCATTCTCTGAGCGTTCTCTGGGCATTCTCTGAGCGTTCTTGGTGCATTCTCTGAGGGTTCTTGGTGCATTCTCTGAGGGTTCTTGGTGAATTCTCTGAGCGTTCTTGGTGCATTCTCTGAGCGTTCTTGGTGCATTCTCTGAGCGTTCTTGGTGCATTCTCTGAGCGTTCTTGGTGCATTCTCTGAGTGTTCTTGGTGCATTCTCTGAGCGTTCTTGGTGCATTCTCTGAGCGTTCTCTGGGCATTCTCTGAGCGTTCTTGGTGCATTCTCTGAGTGTTCTTGGTGCATTCTCTGAGCGTTCTTGGTGCATTCTCTGAGGGTTCTTGGTGCATTCTCTGAGCGTTCTTGGTGCATTCTCTGAGCGTTCTTGGTGCATTCTCTGAGCGTTCTTGGTGCATTCTCTGAGCGTTCTCTGAGCGTTCTTGGTGCATTCTCTGAGCGTTCTTGGTGCATTCTCTGAGCGTTCTTGGTGCATTCTCTGAGCGTTCTTGGTGCATTCTCTGAGTGTTCTTGGTGCATTCTCTGAGCGTTCTCTGGGCATTCTCTGAGCGTTCTTGGTGCATTCTCTGAGGGTTCTTGGTGCATTCTCTGAGGGTTCTTGGTGAATTCTCTGAGCGTTCTTGGTGCATTCTCTGAGCGTTCTTGGTGCATTCTCTGAGCGTTCTTGGTGCATTCTCTGAGTGTTCTTGGTGCATTCTCTGAGCGTTCTTGGTGCATTCTCTGAGCGTTCTCTGGGCATTCTCTGAGCGTTCTTGGTGCATTCTCTGAGTGTTCTTGGTGCATTCTCTGAGCGTTCTTGGTGCATTCTCTGAGGGTTCTTGGTGCATTCTCTGAGCGTTCTTGGTGCATTCTCTGAGCGTTCTTGGTGCATTCTCTGAGCGTTCTCTGGGCATTCTCTGAGCGTTCTTGGTGCATTCTCTGAGTGTTCTTGGTGCATTCTCTGAGCGTTCTTGGTGCATTCTCTGAGGGTTCTTGGTGCATTCTCTGAGCGTTCTTGGTGCATTCTCTGAGCGTTCTTGGTGCATTCTCTGAGCGTTCTTGGTGCATTCTCTGAGCGTTCTCTGAGCGTTCTTGGTGCATTCTCTGAGCGTTCTTGGTGCATTCTCTGAGCGTTCTTGGTGCATTCTCTGAGCGTTCTTGGTGCATTCTCTGAGCGTTCTTGGTGCATTCTCTGAGTGTTCTTGGTGCATTCTCTGAGCGTTCTCTGGGCATTCTCTGAGCGTTCTTGGTGCATTCTCTGAGGGTTCTTGGTGCATTCTCTGAGGGTTCTTGGTGAATTCTCTGAGCGTTCTTGGTGCATTCTCTGAGCGTTCTTGGTGCATTCTCTGAGCGTTCTTGGTGCATTCTCTGAGCGTTCTTGGTGCATTCTCTGAGTGTTCTTGGTGCATTCTCTGAGCGTTCTTGGTGCATTCTCTGAGCGTTCTCTGGGCATTCTCTGAGCGTTCTTGGTGCATTCTCTGAGTGTTCTTGGTGCATTCTCTGAGCGTTCTTGGTGCATTCTCTGAGGGTTCTTGGTGCATTCTCTGAGCGTTCTTGGTGCATTCTCTGAGCGTTCTTGGTGCATTCTCTGAGCGTTCTTGGTGCATTCTCTGAGGGTTCTTGGTGCATTCTCTGAGCGTTCTTGGTGCATTCTCTGAGCGTTCTTGGTGCATTCTCTGAGCGTTCTTGGTGCATTCTCTGAGCGTTCTCTGAGCGTTCTTGGTGCATTCTCTGAGCGTTCTTGGTGCATTCTCTGAGCGTTCTTGGTGCATTCTCTGAGCGTTCTTGGTGCATTCTCTGAGTGTTCTTGGTGCATTCTCTGAGCGTTCTCTGGGCATTCTCTGAGCGTTCTTGGTGCATTCTCTGAGGGTTCTTGGTGCATTCTCTGAGGGTTCTTGGTGAATTCTCTGAGCGTTCTTGGTGCATTCTCTGAGCGTTCTTGGTGCATTCTCTGAGCGTTCTTGGTGCATTCTCTGAGCGTTCTTGGTGCATTCTCTGAGTGTTCTTGGTGCATTCTCTGAGCGTTCTTGGTGCATTCTCTGAGCGTTCTCTGGGCATTCTCTGAGCGTTCTTGGTGCATTCTCTGAGTGTTCTTGGTGCATTCTCTGAGCGTTCTTGGTGCATTCTCTGAGGGTTCTTGGTGCATTCTCTGAGCGTTCTTGGTGCATTCTCTGAGCGTTCTTGGTGCATTCTCTGAGTGTTCTTGGTGCATTCTCTGAGTGTTCTTGGTGCATTCTCTGAGCGTTCTTGGTGCATTCTCTGAGCGTTCTTGGTGCATTCTCTGAGCGTTCTTGGTGCATTCTCTGAGCGTTCTTGGTGCATTCTCTGAGCGTTCTTGGTGCATTCTCTGAGTGTTCTTGGTGCATTCTCTGAGCGTTCTTGGTGCATTCTCTGAGCGTTCTCTGGGCATTCTCTGAGCGTTCTTGGTGCATTCTCTGAGTGTTCTTGGTGCATTCTCTGAGCGTTCTTGGTGCATTCTCTGAGCGTTCTTGGTGCATTCTCTGAGCGTTCTTGGTGCATTCTCTGAGCGTTCTTGGTGCATTCTCTGAGTGTTCTTGGTGCATTCTCTGAGTGTTCTTGGTGCATTCTCTGAGCGTTCTTGGTGCATTCTCTGAGCGTTCTTGGTGCATTCTCTGAGCGTTCTTGGTGCATTCTCTGAGTGTTCTTGGTGCATTCTCTGAGCGTTCTTGGTGCATTCTCTGAGCGTTCTCTGGGCATTCTCTGAGCGTTCTTGGTGCATTCTCTGAGTGTTCTTGGTGCATTCTCTGAGGGTTCTTGGTGCATTCTCTGAGCGTTCTTGGTGCATTCTCTGAGCGTTCTTGGTGCATTCTCTGAGCGTTCTTGGTGCATTCTCTGAGGGTTCTTGGTGCATTCTCTGAGGGTTCTTGGTGCATTCTCTGAGCGTTCTTGGTGCATTCTCTGAACGTTCTTGGTGCATTCTCTGAGCGTTCTTGGTGCATTCTCTGAGCGTTCTTGGTGCATTCTCTGAGCGTTCTTGGTGCATTCTCTGAGCGTTCTTGGTGCATTCTCTGAGTGTTCTTGGTGCATTCTCTGAGTGTTCTTGGTGCATTCTCTGAGGGTTCTTGGTGCATTCTCTGAGTTCTTGGTGCATTCTCTGAGGGTTCTTGGTGCATTCTCTGAGCGTTCTTGGTGAATTCTCTGAGCGTTCTTGGTGCATTCTCTGAGCGTTCTTGGTGCATTCTCTGAGCGTTCTTGGTGCATTCTCTGAGTGTTCTTGGTGCATTCTCTGAGCGTTCTCTGGGCATTCTCTGAGTGTTCTTGGTGCATTCCCTGAGTGTTCTCAGAGCATGTTTTCAGGCAGGGTCCTGGTGTGAACACAGTGATCTGCAGCCAACAATCCAGAGGGTGTTGCTAGAGACAAAAAATGTCCTAGGTATGCTGGGGAGGACGTCCTTTGGCCTACTCTAGAGTCAGAAGGTCACACTGCCATTGCCTGCTGTCTTCTAAACTCATCCAGGGGAACATCTTGGAATTATATCCCAGTCCTTTCCCTACAGCGCAGCTTACTCAGAACCTACTGTTCTGAGTAACATAAAAGATCTCTCTTACAAAAAAGTTGCCTGATGTAACTTCATAGACAGATTTAAATATCAGTGAACCAGAGTTCACTAGAACTAGAAAATTCGATCATATCAGGCCAGTCCTGCATTGGCTCCCAGTTAAATTCCATATCGATTTAAAAATTCTTCTACTGACTTATAAAGCACTGCATGGGCTTGCTCCTGATTACCTCCAGGAACTTATTTCCAATTATGAACCCTCATGTCCACTACGATCACAGGGTGCTGGACTCTTATTAGTTCCAACAATTAATAAGGGAACAGCAGGGGGAAGAGCGTTTTCTTACAAGGCCCCTCAACTACGGAATAACCTTCCAGATTGTGTCTGGGACTCTCAATCTCAATCTTTAAGTCTAGGGTGAAAACTTATTTATTCAGTTTAGCATTTGGTAAATAATGTGCTCCCTCAGATAAAGGTTACAGATCCAGGGGTTCATGGGCAAAGAGTTTTATGGTAAACTGGGGTGCTGGTGCTGTCATCTTGTCACTGCACGTGGTCACTCAAGTTTCTTGATGGTGTAATAGATGGCTGTCAATGTCTCAGAATGCTCCCAAGTCTGTGTTACCTTCTGGTTCTGCCTTTTTAGCTAGGCTATAATAATTAAATGCCAGAGTTACTGCCACACTCCAGAAATATTTATGTTTCCTCTGTCCCGTATATGATCCCATACAGAGCAAATTTTCCCTCTTCTTTTTCAAAATGGCTACCTGCCTACCCGAGATATACTGAGAGACAAGCCTTTCCAGACATCCACCCTGGGCCAGCCACCTCCTGCCTAACCAGATATGATGAAGGATCAACCCACTGTCCTGTCTAACCAGCTGTGGATGAAGGATCAAGCCACTGCCCTGGACCCTCTCACCACTCCAAATTCTCCCGCTATGGCTGTATCTCCACAGCCCTGGACTACTATTACCAACCATCAAGAAGTTTAGAGCTCAATAAGAATTACATAGAGAACTCGCGTATATAAATACACAAAAAGATGAGAATTATTTATGATTCCCATGTTTTCTTTGTTTATGTATTTCTCTAATTGTTGTTATGGTGACCGGCGTCAGCCAGAAGAGGATGGGTTGCTCTCAAGGTTTCTTCCTCATGCTCTTAGGGAGTTTTTCCTTGCCACCGTCACCCTTGGCTTGCACACTAGGGGCTTGGACTCGGACACTTGTAAAGCTGCTTTGTGACAACAACCGCTATATAAATCAATTTTGATTTGATTTGATTTGAACTACCATAATACACTTCAGAATTCACATCTATCATGATAAGGTTCACAATCCACATCTACCACTGTAAGCCTCACAGTCTACATCTACCATGGTAAGCCTCACAGTCTACATCTACCATGGTAAGCCTCTCAGTCTTCCCTGTTTCCTGTTCTGTACAATGACAGCAGACCAGTAGCAAAGTGTTGTGCTTCACCAGCAGTACGGAGATACCATTTTACAGGGACCACGTGAGAGGTGTAATATTAAATGAATAAGATCTACTCCCAAACCATTATGGGAATGAGGTCAGCCTTGCACAGCAAAATTAAAGATGGGCTTTTGTACTCAAAGACTTTCCACAGTAGCAGCATGTCACCTTGAGCAACTCCTTTCAGTTCCATCTCTATGGATAAGTAGATTAGGCACTTGGTGAATCGATAGCCAATCACTTAGTGGGAAGACTCGGCTAGCAGTGGAGGTAAAAGGTCAATACAGAGGATAAAACATCATGTAAATGTTAAGATGTCCTGGGACATGGGAGCTGAGTGGGGAAGTGTGGGTCTACTTTCTCCTATAATTCATATTACATCAATTAAAATTCTGAATTTTGTCCTCAGCATACAACAAGCACACTGCAGAAGTCCATTATAGTGCTGTGAAGTATATAATACAGGGTAAGGCTCTGCTCGAAATAGCCTACTACATATTGTATCCAGTAAATTCTAAAGGCTAAGGCTCAGTTTTATTAGAAAGTGCTGTGCAATATATACTAAAAGCTAAGGCTCTGTTCAAAATAGTACATATTGTATACTGCATACTGCACTCAGTATATACCAATGGCTAAATAAGTTCCATGTCTAGGTTCTAGGAATTGCTTTTCTTACAATATTAAACTAGAGATAAATTTTTGGATTAAATGTCACATTAGCAACTAAAGCAACAATTGAGGGAGTTTGAGGCTCTCCTTTCGATTGGAAAACATTTTTGCTGAACTATTCCATGGGTGGAGTTGGACTTGAACAACATGTGGGTGTAAATATGGAAATAAAATAGGAACTAAAGCTTGTTGGCAGGCCCAAACTCTGGTGAAGTCATCACTGATTGAGAATACTCCACAGTTATCTGTGGTTAGGGCTGGGACTCAGACTTCCCGCCCACAGCCCCCCACTGGACACAGACTTCAGAGTAAATGAGAAAAAGGCAAGATCTTTTACTGAAACCTGAAAAGGAATCAGTTTTCAGATCAACAGAACAATAACAGGATCTGGCAGCACTGAATTGTGTCCGGTGACAAACCAGGTGTGGATCGGCATTATTCCTTTGTTTTTAACAATGTTTGTTAAATACATAACACAATTTGCAATACAAATGCTTTACAATTAACGTAAAATATTATTAATGGGACACAAAACTAGAACAACAACACAGGGTTCTCAAAATCCAGTGTCTCCATAGCGACAATACTCATAATTTAGTATTGATCCTACACTAACTCATTATGAACTGTATCCGGTGAGTCAGAACGAGGAACACACTGGTCTGGCCAGGGCTTCACCTCCAACACAGCAGGAGACTGAAGTTACAAAAGGTTCATGTAGTTCACAGAATGGAAACAAATGTGTGGATAAGTGTCATTAGGGAACAATGACCCCTTAGCCCTCTGAGAGACACAAGCATTACGAGGGACTCAATGTTATTCTCTTAATGGTAAGACCTAATGTAATTTTCCACATCTGACTCATTCTAAAGGAGTGGTGCCCTAAACAGCCTTTTCTCTTCTGAGTACTTCTGTTACCAATATGTCAGTGTATGATGTTCACATACAACATACCACTTTTCGGCCAGGTATGTATAATTTCACACTATAGCTCTTGCTAGAAATGTCATTTTAGGCAATATAATAATAATAATGCTAATCTGATCTGATGATGAAGCATCATGTAGAGAAGGCCTCAACATGCTTGTTATTTTAAGAAGACCAGACTTCCAGAAGGCCAAGATATGAATGGATGTATCATGCTAACCAGCCAATCCAATATCTGCAGTACTCTTATTCTGGGCCAGAGCCAGTTGGTTATGAAATCTGATGGACATTTAAGTGTCTAAATGTCTAAAAGGCGTTTCTTAGTCATAGCAGACTTTTTAAAAAGTACCAGAAATTGATGTTTAAGGGTAAACAATATTTTCTTCATTTGAATAAAAATTTACTCACCAGACACTTTCTTTTACACTACACCTGTCCAACTGCTCATTGATGCAAATGCTGAATCATGGCCATGACGATCTGCTCCAGTTCAAACTGAGCATCAGTCATTTAAGTGACTTTGAGTGACTGGTCCGAGTATTTCAGAAACTGCTGATCTAGTGGTGGTGCAATGGTGTGGGGGATATTTTCCTGGCACACATTGGGCCCATTAATACCAACTGAGCATCGTGTCAACGCCACAGCCTACATGAGTACTGTTGCTGACCATGTCCATCCCTTTCTGACAACAGTGTACCCATCTTCTGATGGCTACTTCCAGCAGGATAACATGCCAATGACAAAGTGTGAATCATCTCAGACTGGTTTCTTGAAAATGATAATGAGTTCACTGTAATCAAATGGCCTCCACAGTCACCAGATCTCAATTTATTAGAACACTTTTGGGATGCGGTGAAACAGAAGATTCGTATCATGGATGTGCAGCCGACAAATCTGCAGCAATTTTGTGATGCTATCATGTCAATGTGGACCAGACGCTCTGAAGAATGTTTCCAGTACCTTGTTGAATCCATTCCACAAAGTATTAAAGCAATTCTGAAGGCAAAGGGGGGTCCAACCCGGTACTAGCAAGGTGTACCTAAAAGGTGGCTGGTGAGTGTATTTGTTCATATAACAATATATCATTCACTAAACCTCTTGACTTACAAGGTATCATTCAGTAGACCTTTCATTTAGCACATTTACACAAAAGTCCCACTCTCTCTAAGATAAAATGCATTAGCTAATCTAAGGTACTCTGTCTCCATGGATTCTTCCTGAGTTTCCTTAGCTTACTCACCAGCAGACATGTGCCCAGGAGTGACTGTCTACTTCCTGACAAACCCATCATCCAGTAGTCCACAAATCAGCTGGAGGCTCCTGGAGCCCAGCCAGGGCCCGCCATCGCTGTGACAACACCTAGCCACTCACAGCCATCTATCTCCTCCATTAAAACCTGGACGAAAGTATCACGAGATGAAATGTTAATTAATTTGAATCTACTTCAAACTTTTCCCTCCAAGGCAGCGAACAGACATGTTTTTCTCCTGAGGACGAAAATGAAAAGCAGACATGGACGTCTCGGCAGCTGTCTGTGTGTGAGTCAGACACACTCCCGAAGCACAGCGGCCCTTCCTCCACAGCTCAACTCATAGCTCTAAAAAAAAAAAATAGAAGGCTCAATAAAACTGTCTGTTCAATATCCAAATGCACAGAGCGCTCAAACCATTAGTAGCCCTTGCATTTTAAGTGAATATATCAGCCCATAATAATATTTTGAAGATCAGGGAGGTTAACCCGAAGCCTGTGGTTTCCAGATAATGTTGATGATTAATTATTGACAGTGAGCTACCATAGTTTATTTGGGTGTTACTAGGGCTGTGAGTTAGTGGTGAGTGGTATCTTAAAGAAAATCTTACCACAAAAGACTCATACTTGAGAGCTGACGCCTATGATTAAGAACTCGTTTAGAGTGACACACAGCCTTGCACTGTTTTCACAAATGTACATATTTTCTCTGACAGCACTTTTTCTGACGTGTCTCCCATAGTATGGAATACAATGCAGGCAGACCTTAAATGGAAATATTGTTATAGTCTCAACTGCAAGGTTAGATAACAACCATCCAGAGTGTAATTTAATGCGAAAAGTTTGCTCAGTCTGAGGTAAAATATTTTTGAGGTTTCCTTTTTAGAGTTTAACCTTGGTCTTGGTTATAGACTTGGGCTTAATTTATTGTTTTGACTGGTTCCTTACTATGCTTTAAAAATTTGGGGAAATGCTCTTCATTCCAGATCAGTCTCGCCCAATTCCTTTGGTACCAAGGTTTCATGAGCACTCTAGCACAGATCCAGAAAAGTTGGCAAGCGCAGGAGCAATGAATGTGTTTTTGTAAACGCTCCAGTACCCCCTTCAAACTCGTATTGCTGTGCAGTATCACGTTGCCTGCTCTCTTGTTGCTTCTGCTAGAAACCGTGTCCTGACAGCTCCACCTCCAGCATCACATCCCTAACGAAGTGCCAGCTATATGTTTCTGAATGTCTCTTGATTTGGACAAGTGGCACAGGCCCTCAGGGTCACAAGAGTTTTCAGTGCTGAAAAAGTTTAACAGTCGCTTTCTAAACAGAGTGCAACATTTCAATGCAGACTATATGGGTCAACCGTACTAAACATTGTCCTGCTTAAGAGAAAGTCTTCTATCCACTGCTTACAGTTTTTCGCAGCTGCTAAGACACAAAAAGTGGTCCTTATAGCACAATTTTTGAAAACACTAACCCATGTATTTATTTATTGGTGCACTAAATCTTAAGCACAATCTCTGCCTTACACTCATGTAGAAATTCTTAAACACTCTTTTTGCAAAACATTAAAACACTTCTTTACATAAGACATGACATTCAAAACTGAAAACAATGTGTTTCTTTTGGAAAACACTGCCATGCAACTGCTACACCCACCTACCAAAAAACCCACCTGCAGTGTGCTGTAGCGTAGCATAGTGTAGTGTGACACTGGGTTTATTCAGAGGCCACTCTGCTATAAGCCACCTTGGCAGTTCTCACTGAGAATGCCTTCTTCAGGGAAGCTCCCCACTGTGGCATGGTCAGCTGGTTTCTTAAGCATTACTTCAAACGGTTTGTATGGCTGATTGATGAAATATTCCACCTGGATCCAAACTGATGTAGCTGTGTCATCAAGCACATGATTAAGAGGTCTCTATGTGATTCTTTTCAGCCTTGTTTGAGTTCAGACAAGGAGTGGCATTGAACCCATGGAAGAGACTTGTGGGAAATAATTACTGTCAGCAGAGCTTGACCAACTGCGTCTGGTCATCCTGCTCTTCAACTTACATAACTGTATCAAACTGCCACAGACTCATGAGGAGAGCCGTGTGCTGTTCTCAGCTCTCCCCCTTTCTCTCCCTAACCTTTTTCTTCATATCAACAGGCTCAGACCGAGAGGGGATCCATGGCAACCGGTCTGTGATGAGTGTGAGGAGATGAGTTTGGTGAACGAGGGCTTTTCCACAGTGTGGGCTTTATGGTCAGCCCCATATCTCATTCAACAGCTGGCACTTTACCTTGTCCTCCCAAACCTAGAGCAGGGAGGCTCGGAGGCAGGGCTCACAGGCCCGATGGCTTTGATTAGAGGAGGAACAATACAAAATAGCATCAAATCACCATGATGAAGAAGGTTTGTTTGGGTATGAAGGTTTGTTTGGGTATTGTTCTGTATTGTGAAGTCTGAATAGAGAGAGAGTTGAAACATAAATTACTTGATTTTATTAGCTCTTTCACATTTTATGAAGAACCCTAACTTTTTACATATGTTTGTGAAGGGACACAAGTTCAATTTTTTTCAGTGTTTTCTTCCTTCAACATCATCTAAACTAGGAGTGGACAATATATCATTAGTAATCATAATCACAATACGGGGCTTTGCAGTACTCATATTGCAGATGGCAGCCATATGTAAACAAGTTCACTTACAAATAATGTTACTTTACAAATAAAGTTACCGTTAACATTTTCATTTGTGTATGTGATTAAATCCCTGACAGAATTGGTGTACAACTGAAAATGGACACTGCAGTATTTTTTCTATATTCTCTGGAGTAAAACAGCAACAAATGTTTCTTGTTTAATTTTGATCCAATCAAGTTCTTATAATGAAGACGTATTACTGGAACTCAATGACGTTTAATTGCGTAGCTACTTCTTCTGCAGCTGCACACCAGTATCTTGTATGCGTGCTACGGAGAATTCAAACCAGCGATGGAAAAGGAGTGACAGCCTCTTAGAGGGGACTTTGCTCTTGTAGGTGAGGGAAGGATTAAGTTATTTTTAGGACGGGGACGATAGTGGTCAAAGAGTGAGATAATGCCATTACTGGTCCATCTCATCTCCTCTGGTTGTGTGACCAGCAGCACTGATGGGTATTTGTTGGCTTGGCAACACAGTAAGAATTTTAAGTGTTAGCAGTGTGTTGCAAAACAGGAGGTTTTCCCACCTTGAACTTCACAAGAGTAGTAACATTTCAGAACTACGTCCAACATTACCAGTGTACTCCTGGTCCCTGTTGTGGGCTCAAAGCTATTAAAACATTCACACAAAATGCTAGCAGAAGACACTTCTTTCAGCCCAACTTTATGCTGAATAATTTCAATCACTATTTACCAATTTAAGTAATATAAAGCAGCAGGATGCGATATGCAAAAACTAAAAATTCTTTGCATTCTGAACAATCTGAGAAATTCTGGATGGGTGTTCTGTGGTGTTTTGCTGATGCAGAAAATATTTTTGGTAGAAATAAGGCAGGCCAATCTTAATTATATTCCACCCATGGAATCCCCAACAGGTCGCAAGACAACAAACTGTATTTTGTCCACAGTGTTCAATCCTACTAAAAGTGTTTCATGTGTTCAGTTCAATAATCCCACAGGCTCCTCGGCCTGGCCCTTCACCCTGTGGATCTTCTCACCCACCGTACTTAATGTCATAGGAAGCTCAACCTACAATATATTGCCAAAAGTATTTGCTTGCCTTCCTTGACTCACATATGAGCTTAAGTTGACATCCCATTACAAATCCATAGGGTTCAATATGACGTTGGTCCACCCTTTGCAGCTAGAACAGCTTAAACTCTTCTGGGAAGGCTGTCCACAAGGTTTAGGAGTGTGTTTATGGAGATTTTTGACCATTCTTCCAGAAGCGCATTTGTGAGGTCATATACTGATGTTGAATGATAAGGCCTGGCTCTCTGTCTCCGCTCTAATTCATCCCAAAGGTGTTCTTTCAGGTTGAGGTCAGGACTCTGTGCAGACCAGTCAAGTTCATCCACACCAGACACTTTATGGACCTTGTTCTGTGCACTGCTGCACAGTCATGTTGGAAGAGGAAGGGGCCAAACTGTCCAAACAGTTCCCACAAAGTTGGGAGCATGGAATTGTTCAAAATGTCTTGGTATGCTGAAGCATTCAGAGTTCTTTTCACTGGAACTAAGGGGCCAAGACCAGCTCCTGAAAAACAACCCACACCATAATCCCCCTCCACCAAACTTTACACTTGGCACAAGGTACAGTTCTCCTGGCAACCGCTAAACCCATACTCGTCCATCAGATTGCCAGATGGAGAAGCACAATTCGTCACTCCAGAGGACGCGCCTTTACTGCTAGGGAGTCCAGTGGTGGCGTGCTTTACACCACTGCATCCTACGCTTTGCATTGCACTTGGTGATGTATGGCTTGGATGCAGCTGCTTGACCATGGAAACCCATTCCATGAAGCTCTCTGCACACTGTTCTTGAGCTAATTTGAAGGCCACGTGAAGTTCGGAAGTCTGTAGTGATTGACTGCAAAAAGTTGGCGACCTCTTCGCACTTCAGCATCTGCTGAATCTGCTCCATCAGTTTACGTGGTCTACCACTCCGTGGCTGAGTTGCTGTCATTCCCAAACACATCTATGTTCTTATAATACAGCTGAGAGTTGACTGTGGAATGTATAGGAGCGAGGTAATTTCACGACTGGATTTATTGCACAGGGGGCATCCTATCACAGTTCTATGCTGGAATTCACTGAGCTCCTGAGAGCAACCCATTCTTTCACAAATGTTTGTAAAAACAGTCTGCATGCCTAGGTGCTTAATTTTATACACCTGTGGCCATGGAAGTGATTGAAACACCTGATTCCGATAATTTGGATGGGTGAGCGAATACTTTTGGCAATACAGTGCATGTTTATGCCCATACGAGTCCCTATAAATCTTGGTGACAGTCTTAATGTTCTGCAAATAATACAGTGAACACCATTATTCCCAAACATATGACTTTATTCAGTGTTTATACAAAACGGCAGCACTAGGAATAACATTACAAGCTTTGCCTTGACTACATAGAGATGCCTGCAAAGCAGCCTGCCTTGATGAGCATGGAGGGAAAAGAGGGTAATCAAGGACACGCCCCTCAGGTCAGAGGGGAGGAGTCACCTGAAATAAACTAGTCAACCAACTGGCCCCTCCCACTCTGTTCAATACCAGTCAATATTCATGTATTTAAGTTAACTGGTCTGGGACCGTAACCTCTGTAATGCTAAAGCCACAGCCCTCTGTGCTTTAAAGAAGTGACAGCAGCAGCTGAGATGGCCTCCCTGCGTCTCACCTGGTTCGAGTTTGTAGCAGCCCAGGCTGTGTGGCTCTCTGGGTGTAATATTAACTCTCCTTCCTGTTCCATACGAAAAATGTAAGTGCAGCCCCGCGGGAGCAGTAAAAAGCCGCATGCTAGCCAAGCCGCGTCAGACGTAGCCACGGTACATCATTTAGCCCAAACCGCGCCGGGGCCGGCATCGTTAGGAGAGCCGCCAGGCCTCGCTGAAAAACCAAGTGGCTGATTAGAAATGAAGGGAAAGTAGAGCCTGCTGTGGTGGCTGACGCAGGGCTGTGCTCCTGACTGCAGAGGCATCCAGCCATGGAGCCCAAGCCCAGATGATTGCGTCTGTGCTCTCATCCATCACACCCCCGTGCACCACCACTCAGCTTCCTTGTACTCACACAGCATTCAGTTTTCATACTCATTAAGTCTAGTTTATCAGTGCGTCACAATGCAATTACCATGTACAATAATCCAAACCCCACCTGTCCTACTCCTGCTGCCACAATACCCGCCCTCGTTTCCCATGATTACCTGATGCCCCGATACCCTGTTCTCATTACCCCTGCTGCCCCAGCAGGTGTCTCCTGAAGTCAATTCTAAGGTTCAAATGATCACTTCTGCCGTACTGTACATTGTTCATAAAGAGCGGTCACAAGTGACCTGCGTTTGCCTCTGCTGAAACGCTCCAGTGAATGAGGGTTGGGCTGGGGCAGCAGGGCGTCTCACCTCCTGACCTTCACTTCACCTTCACTTCACCTCCTGACCTTCAATTCACCTCTTGGCCTTCTTGTCCTTCAGAAGTTTCTTGCTCTCCTCCCGTCTGCGCTTGTTAACAGGGTTGCGTGGGTCATAGATCTCAAACGTGTCTTCGTCCTGCATGTTGGCGTCTTTCACCTTTCTGGTTTGTTCGTCAAACTGCAGAACGTGGGCCATCCTAGAGCGGAGAGACGATAAGGGAAGGTGGTGTTTAACAGAGTGGAGGTGGAAACAGCCTGCCAAAGCCCCAGGCTTGGACAGTGGCGTGAGGGGTGAAAGCAACAAATAAGAAGTAATAAGGAATTAGTAGATTAGGCCATGCTAACATTAACATTTCATATTCATTAGCATTTGTGTTTTCCTCAACAAATCTACAGTTCAAACTTACATACTGGCACAGAGGCGCTTTGTCCATTTCTCATAAGTTATTTTTTCCAGCCCTTTTAAAGATTGCTTTTTTAACATTTCAGACTTTCTATGTTCAGTTTTCTTGCTATAAGGTCATTAACTGTACCCCGAAAAGAGGAAAACACATCATGGGCTATGCATTAGACAGAGTGACTCAGAGCGCAGAATAAGAGTTAGAATTAGAATATGTATGATTCTAAATAGGTTCTAGAATATGTATGACTTTAAACATGACTTAGAATATGTATGATTCTAAATCAGATTTAGAATATGTATGACTCTAAATATTATTTAGAATCTTGGCATCCTGAGTATGTCTTCCTCTGACAACAGAAAATCGATAAGTTTCTAACAGACTTTATGAACCACCCCCCCCCATATTTGCGTAGGTGCTGAGGAACGCTGTGTGCACTGGTCCGGTAAAATGCCTCTCTGCCATGTCCTTCATCCAGGAAGAGCCTCAGTCAGTGTGCACACGCTCATCTGTCTTTCATTTCCCAGATAACCCAGTCTTATTCACAGGCCTGCATACCACAGCTAAGAGGACAATGCAGTAACAGAAAAAAATGAGCTCGACATCCTTCCAACAGAGCAGCAGACAGAAACAGCCACTGCAGATTCACAGGACCACTGGCTGAGAGAAACGAACACAAGTTTTCCTCCTGAAGGCAGCTAAACCATAAAAACAAAACAGAAAAAAGGCCACGTGGTTGCAGAAGGAGAGCAGCACGGATCTGGTGAATGTATGGATGTTACTGTGCACATGCCAAATGCAATGGTGAAGGTCTCAGGATTTCACTTCTTGGCCAATGATGCAGACATCATAGGAGTGCAAGAAGATTTAAACGCACCCTTCCTGCACCACGCCAGTCTCATGTGAAAGTGACATTAAAGGGCGACACCTGTTTAAGTGACATCTGTTTTCAGAAAGACCAAGATTCAGTCTAGATGTGTAGAAGAGCTCAGACAGGAATGCCTGCTTGGCTCCCTGTAGTCACGCCTAACTAGGTGAAAAAACACAAAAAGGAGGACTGCCTGTGCCCATACCCTAGTGCCCATACCCTAGTTCCCATAACCTAGTGCCCACACTCTAGTGCCCATACCCTAGTGCCCATACCCTAGTGCCCACACTCTAGTGCCCATACCCTAGTGCCCATACCCTAGTGCCCACACTCTAGTGCCCACACTCTAGTGCCCACACTCTAGTGCCCATACCCTAGTGCCCACACTCTAGTGCCCATACCCTAGTGCCCACACTCTAGTGTCCATACCCCAGTGCCCATTTTTTGGCTACCAAACCAGCAGCAGGAGGCCCAGTTTTCCCCATTAATAAAAACAGCAGAGCAGGAGCCTCTCTCTCGTTGGTGAATACTCTACCATACAGCTCTTCTTGAGCCATAACAGAACCCTGCTGTGTAAAAAACAGCAGCATATCAGAACATCTGCAAATATCTGTGAGCATTGGCCTTGTGCGGGGGTGCTCATGAGTCGTGTGGAGTCGTGGTGCAAGTAGCAATGGCATCTTCAACTGCGGCAGCTTATCAGTGAATGAGGTGCGGGCTTTCATCCCCAGCTTCAGCAATGATCCAGTCTCTCAGAAGCCTTTTTCCTGGATTTATTTGTCTTTTGCTTTTGCTTAAAAAAAAAGAAAAAGAAAAAGAAAAAACAGGGAGGTTGGGGAGGTGCGGAGGGAGAGGTGGGGATACACACACACATGGAACAGTTTACACTTCTGGCCCAGACTTGACTCCCTGCGTCTGACCTGTTGTGACCCATGTTCCGTTCGTGGGGTGCAGCAGACGTTCAAAGAGTGGTACAGACTTCCCCGTGCTGCTCCAGGGGGCCTGTCTCCATGGCCCCCCAGCCCAGAGCGGCCTCCCCAGGCAGGACGCGCACCACCCGCACCAGAGCAGCGGTGAGGGCGGGGGCCCTGAAACCGCAGAGCAGGACGTACACCACCCCGAAGCAAATGTTCACTCAGACAATTGTTTTTGCCTTCACCCCTTTCCAAACACACACACACACACACACACACACACACACACACACACACACACACACACTCCCATGCTGGTTTGAAAGCTGGAGTGGGTATATTTTAGGCTGAGGTTTGAGGTCTAAATAAGAATAACGTCAAGGTTCGTGTACCTGCCATGGTTGTAGCTCTGAGGTGTGTGTGTGTGTGTGTGTATATATAGATAGACATACAGATTATAGATGCACATTTTAATCTTTTTTAAATTTTCATATGTATATCAGTGAATGAAGTATTATTCGCAGTAGTGAAAGGGTTCTCTCACACCGACTTGAATGATCCATCGATCCATAAAAAAATAAGACAGCAGTTTACAAATGACTCACTTGGATAAGTACCAAAGGTTTGATAAACCCAGAAAAATACCTGAAGCTAAAATGGGACTGCAATGCACAGTGTCAGATAGCACAGCAGAAGCCATTATGCTACAGGCACAAACGTTCATTACTTTACAAAGCCACAAAGCTACTTCAAAAACAAGCTGCCACTTTCAAACGGACTGTACCTACGGATCAGACACACAGCTACACAAGAGGTGACGGCAGAGCGGCAGCAGAACGCCAGCCCGCCACTATGACCGCTACAGCTGTACATTTCAACTGTGGGACCAAGTGATTTGCCAGCCCCCTCTCTTGTAACCCTCTGGAAACCCCAGGAGGGTCTGCTTTAGGCTCATGGCACAGTGCTGGAAAGAAACAGCGGGTGTCAGAAACATCCATCAGCAAGTCAGCGTAGGGGTTCATTAAAAGGAGAAAGACATCTTTGAGACTGCAGGGTATGAATATGCAAAATTATTTTTCCATAAAGTGCAAAGCTCATACTGCCCAAACCTCGCACTGTCCCCCTATGAACTCATGTAATTTATGAAAGTAAGCAGGTTAAGACTAGAATCATGAAACCCTGACATGCACCACAGCCTTACCTAAGCAGACAGGACTGGATCTGAGTATAGGTTAGTGTTTAGTAGGGGATCTGAGTATAGGTTAGTGTTTAGTAGGGGATCTGAGAATAGGTTAGTGTTTAGTAGGGGATCTGAGTATAGGTTAGTGTTTAGTAGGGGATCTGAGTATAGGTTAGTGTTTAGTAGGGGATCTGAGTATAGGTTGGTGTTTAGTAGGGGATCTGAGAATAGGTTAGTGTTTAGTAGGGGATCTGAGTATAGGTTGGTGTTTAGTAGGGGATCTGAGTATAGGTTAGTGTTTAGTAGGGGATCTGAGTATAGGTTAGTGTTTAGTAGGGGATCTGAGTATAGGTTGGTGTTTAGTAGGGGATCTGAGAATAGGTTAGTGTTTAGTAGGGGATCTGAGAATAGGTTAGTGTTTAGTAGGGGATCTGAGAATAGGTTAGTGTTTAGTAGGGGATCTGAGTATAGGTTGGTGTTTAGTAGGGGATCTGAGTATAGGTTAGTGTTTAGTAGGGGATCTGAGTATAGGTTAGTGTTTAGTAGGGGATCTGAGAATAGGTTAGTGTTTAGTAGGGGATCTGAGAATAGGTTAGTGTTTAGTAGGGGATCTGAGTATAGGTTAGTGTTTAGTAGGGGATCTGAGTATAGGTTGGTGTTTAGTAGGGGATCTGAGAATAGGTTAGTGTTTAGTAGGGGATCTGAGAATAGGTTAGTGTTTAGTAGGGGATCTGAGAATAGGTTGGTGTTTAGTAGGGGATCTGAGAATAGTGTTTAGCAACGATTCCTGCCCACCTCCTCTCAGTGGAACACCATGTCATCAGAGCAGGTTGAAAACACATAACAAGCAAGAACTTTGCGGTATTTAGTCTTAATATTCAACCAAGTGTGAAATGTGAGCTAGCAGACTCAACATTCACTCAGTGTTTACTGTCCTCCCACTAGTCTGATAGTCATTATATAGCTGTGGACGATGTCTGCTGGAGAGAAGGGGGGGTGTGATCTCCCCCAAGCCCCTCCTCCACCCCAGAGTTGCCCATACTATGAAAACAAATAGTGTGGAAGTTCATTAGTGCTGCACCAGCCAGACTAGCACACATCTGTGACAGCAGCTGGCTATGCGTGTGTGTGCGTACGTGTGTGTGTGTGTGCGTGCATGTCTGCACATGTGAGCTTGTGTGTGTGTTTATCAGCATTTAAGAAACAATTAAATAAATGATAGAAAATGATAAATGGAAAATACTGGGTGTTCAGGCTGGCTCTCTTCACCATGGGACGGCAGTCCACTGCTCATTATATCAGGCAGGGCAGCTGGAACATTACTAGGGGGACGTCAGAGACAGCCCTGAGCTCACACACTCCACATGCTCGTGGGGAGATCCACGAGAACACTGCTGTCCGAGGCTGTGTGGACTCGTCATCACAGGAGGGTGAGGCTAACACTCTAGAAGCACTGTTGCGCCGGACGCTGAATGAAGTGTTTCACAATGGCAGTCCAAATACACAAATATTCCAACTCCACATGGACCAGTGGCCACACTGATATAGTGGGCCAAGTCCATCAGAATGGACACACATTTGATCACAAGCAACTGTAAATTAATTAATGCAATACATCTCTGTAGTGTAATGTGTGCCATGCACCTATATCTGTTTTAGCTACTATATTTAACAATAACGCAGGGCAGTGTGGTACTTAAGGTACTTGACTTGGCAGTTAAGGTACATGACAAGTAAACAAAAAGTTGCCAGGTCAAGCCTCACCACTACTGAGTTACTACTGTAACTCTGAGCACAAAGCCCTTAAACCTCAGTTTTGCTAATTGCATGCAATTCTAATTGTAAGTTGTTCTGGATAAAAGCACTTACTCAAGAGAGGACTACAGATCCCACAGTTCTCACTGACTTATGCTGATGCTACACCAGAATCCAAATATTTTCTGGGGGAACCTTTTAATCTACATTTAGCAATTAAATGCATATTTTTTAGTATATTGCATGGACATTATATAGTTGGAGTCTGCATCAGAGCCAGCCCTGACCAATGTGGTGCCCTAGGCGAGATTTTGGTTGGTGCCCCCTGCATCAATCATCGTGTTGTTTTTATCACTATTAAAGAAACAAATAAAAAGCAAATGACTTAACTATTACCATATAACAAGCAATAAAAATAAAGGTGTTGCACAAAAAATATTTTAAAACTATTTTACATAAAGTAGTGCAGAGAACTTTTAAATAATAATAATAAATAAAAAAAATAAAAAAACAACTACCACCAGTGCAATTTGCCTACTGCAACATTCTTATTATTTCAAAAGAGCATCTGCAATGAACAGAGGAGCATATGTGTGTTTTAATATATATTTATTTTTAAATTTGCTGAGCTAAGCTAATAATAGCACCTACTAGGATTGGGCAGGATGATGACAGTATTGTAAAACTGTGGCAGTATATTAACCACATGATGTGACGCAACGCACCAAATCTGTTCTTTGAAAAATGGGGCATGTAAGACATTTTGCGCATCCATCCACAGCCTGTGGGAGGGGTCAGCAGTTGGAGCTCACTGATTGGTTATGGAGTGGCGGTTTTCACTAAGATCATAGAGGCGAAAAAGCCACGACGAGTTAGTTGTGAGTCAAGCGAGCTGGTAGGAGCTAGCTAATTAGCTAACACGATCTAAAAGCTCACGAGGCACTAACCACGCAGAACTGACGCACAAAGACCAGCGAGAATACCCTGAGACCACTGGAGCATGCCCCCACCATTCTAATTCGATAATATGATTGGTTGATTAAACTGCCAATCCATAATAAAAGCTCTCTTAATATAAAAGGCAAGGGTACGCGACAGATAAATAGAAGGTACTGGGGGAGGTCCTTTCTCTGTTTTACCTAGAAACAACGATGTGGAATATTCTGATTGGTTGATTTTTAATTTCAGCACCGAGTTTTTTTTTCCAGCACAAACATGAAAAGTGGATTTGAAAGCCGATTTAGAGGAAAAATAAAAATTATTGGTGAAGCGTAACATATATTACATATAATAGATAAAGCATATTTTTTAAGATCAATGGACCTTCAGAGAAGGTCTGGTATAGTGTTAATTCACCACATATTACCATTATATTACCTCCTCAACTTTTCTCCTTTTTCAACCCTGGGCACCAGAGGACTTCTGCCTTTTTGACGTCTTTTCGAGGAGATGTCACTCACACTGTGGTGTCTTTTCGAGGAGATGTCACTCACTCTGTGGTGTCTTTACGAGGAGATGTCACTCACTCTGTGGTGTCTTTTTCCCCCCACAGAGTAACAGTAACGAGGTGCGCAGAGCACGCGGGGGAGGGCGGGTTGGCGCGCAGGTGATAGGTGTTGTGTTATTATAATAATTATTAATTTGACTAATATTATTAAACAATGAAATTATGATTATGTGGACCTTGCTTGTTTTCACATTTATTAATTGTTCATTTGAATAAAAAAAAAAGCACGTAAGCACCCCCCTGGACAGACGGCGCCCCTAGCATTGGCCTATGTTGCCTAATGGAAGGGCCGGCCCTGGTCTGCACCCACAGAGAGATTCATGGAGATAAAACACATCATATCGGCACTCTAATGAGATTTCTACTTCAGGCTAGCTGCAACGTCTCCATAGCAACCCTTCCAAAACTAAATGAGCTGAAGTGAAAGTAGGTCTCACCATCCTTTATCGTCGTCCTCTCCCAGTTCCTCCACATCCTCAGGGGTCTCAGGGGCCTCTGAGATAGCTGAAGACAGTCTGGTTTTGAAGCGTTCCAGGAGAGCTAGTGTCTTCAAACAGAAGAAATATTTTTTGTCAATTCACCCTTGCTTGCAAAGAGACCCGAGTGACCGAGGGCTGAATTAATCAGATAGTGACCAAGCTGGTTCAGTTGTCGTCTTTGGCTAAATTGAGCCAGACGTTGTCATAAAATCCTAAACTAGCCTACCGGTGACCAGAACTGTGGGCCATTACACTCTACCCCACTGAATTTGAGGTACAGCACCATCTTCAGAGCCAAACCAAGGCATCACATGCAAGACAGGTGACCTAGTACCAGACCGGCAACCAGCCCATAACAGCTGAACAGAGCCACCTGGATACGATGGCTCACCTGGGCCTCTCGACTCACCTGGGCCTCTCGACTTGAACCCTTCTTGAGCTTCTGTATCCTCATCTCCTCATACTTCCTCCTGCCCTCCAGGAACTCGGTCACAGCCTCGCTGGTGGGCTTGCTCTCATCTGTGAGAGGGTTGAAGGAGGGTTAAACCCAATGCAGTAAGGGTTAAATTCTGTGCACTAAGGGTTAAACGCAAAGGATAAACTTTGCAAACAAATTACTGGGCATGAAAATCAGAGACAGACAGACAGAACTCCATGACTCCATTCATGTAGTAATTTTTGGCAATGTTATTAGTTTTTTTTTTTTGTTTCTAGACTTTTTTTGCCTGTGTCTAAGTCCAGCAACTATACACTAATCTCATACAAGTCCAAGCATGCTGTGGTTAGTGTCCACAAAACCCCATAAAATGTGTAAATATTCAAGAGGCACGAGGCACTCCAAGATCAAGACCCTTTTGTCAGTGATTAAAAGGAAAAGGGGGGGGGGGGGGGTTTATATATATATATATATATATATATATATATATATATATATATATATATATATATATATATATATATATATATATATATATATATATATATATATAACACCATATATATTCACCATAGCTGAATTATTTGAGCATGTGGAAATGATGGCTCTGGGTTGAGCAGCCTACATAGGAAAAGCAACTTTCCCCGCTGGTTTATGGGGGTTGAACTAAAACAGTACCACTGCTGATGACCGCTACTGGAGAATGTCTGAAGCGTCCTATGGTGGGCTGTGTCTAACCGCAGACCGCAGGCAGTGGAAAACAGACGGAGAAGACCGATTTCAGTGTCAGGACTACAGCAGACAGATAAGACCAGCCTAGACTGTGAACCAAGAAGCTTTTGGTATTGTACAAGTGAGTGACAGCCTGTCTTTTCAGACCCCAAAATCATGCATCCTCCAAACCTTTTGAAGCCTTTTAAAGTTTGCCCTTGGCCGGCACTGTCCAGCACTCGGTATGTATCGCGGAGGTGATATTTGTACGTCACTTCTTCTCTGATTCTCTATGGCAGGCCTTAAATGCCAACACTGGGCACTCTGCATACGCCTTGTTCTGGGGTCAGGACGGCAGCTCTGTTGACTCCGGCGTCTGGAGGCATTAATGCAGCGGTGCGACTGGCTGCACAAAGACTGCTCTCGCGCTGAGGTCATAGGAGAGGCACAGTGCGCGTGCCTCGTGCCTGCCCTGCAGTTTACACCTTGCCTCGGATACAAACAGCAGCTAACAGCTCACCTGAGACAGAGAGAGTGACCCAAGCCCCAGAGGCCAGGACGGCTGAGGTAGAACAGACATGCAAACATGCTGAAGCCTCCAGACAGGGCTGATTGAGTTCACCTTCGCTTTTCAATGTTAGAAACCCAGCGATCCCACAGCCCACTTCCCCCAAATGGAACATTTGTTTGTTCTTCATATTTATGTCCTACTGAAAACCACACTAGAGAGATGCTGGAAATTTCTTTTTCAGCAGTGGAGGAAGACAGAAAAAGAGAGAGAACACAAGACAGAATGCAAGAGCCAGAAAACGAGAACGCAGAGAATGTGTTAGTCTGAACACCAGTGGCTAGAGCTGGCTGGGTTTGTAAAATATTTAGTTTGAGGCCTGAGTTAACAGACAGACAGACAAGAGTGTAATGAGCCGAAGGCTTCTTAAAACACATATATACAGACTGAAAACTGAAGATCCTTTTAAATCTACAAATTTAAAGCACCTTTATGTTGGCTTCAGGAGACACTGGAGATCTGCTAAGCTCTTTTTAAAGAGTCTTGTCAGGCTTGTCACATTTTTAATAAGTGTGTGCCTTCAGCATAATGCTGCAGTGAAGACAAAAATAGTGCATTCAATAATTCAGCAACAATTTACAGGTTCAAGTGTTTTTGTTTGATTTAGCAAGGTATCTTTAAAAGCACTCCCTTCTTCCTACAGTTAAGGTCACATTGTTAGACCCACACGGACTTTTACTACTTACTGACTTCCTAAGCCTATGCACCTGTAACGTAACCCTTGAACAAGTCAAACAGGTTATTATTCTGTTCTTTGGCTGTTCTGGGGTCCTCACATGGCAAGATGGGCCCTTTGCACAGATGTGTGAGACAGGAGTAGACAGCTCCCTCTGGCTGTGCTGGGTGGTGCTAGCAGGTGGCTGAGACCACGCCCCCAGGATCTCAGGTGACCATGCCCCCAGGATCTTGGGTGACCATGGCCCCAGGATCTGGCATGACCACGCCCCCCTGATCCTGAAGCAGCTGTGTCCTGCCCCTCCAGCAGATTTACTGGACATTCTAACAGCATTCCAGCCTCATCCTGTCACTCACAGCCAAGACAGCTACAAATCACCCACTGGTGTTGTAGCAACACACTGATTACTATGGATGACTACATTGATGGCCGAGAAAAAAAAAAAACATAAATATGTCAATGCTACCCTCGAGCAACAAAAGATGCATTATCTGCAAACCAGTGGAGTCAAAGAATCCAGTGCTAAAGGAGACACCTTTTGGTCTTCCATTCCTCCTGTATGAAGACATGAGATCACATGTACTCTCAGCTACCACATGCACTCTCAGGTACCACATGTATAGTGAATAACTATAACATCACACTATAGTGAACATAACGTCACACTATAGTGAGTAACTATAACATCAGCCCTTATCAGCCCTGCATTGGCTCCCAGTTAAATTTCATATTGATTTTAAAATTCTGAACTACAAAGCACTGCATGGGCTTGCTCCTGATTACCTCCAAGAAATTATCTCCAATTATGAACCCCCACATCCACTAAGATCACAGGATGCTGGCCTCTTATTAGTTCCAACAATTAATAAGGGAACAGCAGGGGGGAAGAGCCTTTTCTTACAAGGCCCCCCCAACTACGGAATAACCTTCCAGATTGTGTCAAGCACTCTGATACAGTCTCAAACTTTAAGTCTAGGTTGAAAACTTATTTATTCAGTTTAGCATTTGGTAGTTAATGTGCCCCTTAGACAAATGTTACAGATCCAGGGGTTCATGGTAAAGGATTATATGCTGGTGCTGTCATCATTTCACTGCACGTGGTCACTCAAGTTTGTTGACGGTGTAGTGGATGGATGTCAATGTCTCAGGATGCTCCCAAGACTGTGTTACCTTCTGGTTCAGCCCTTTCAGCTAGGCTATAATAATTCAATGCCGGAGTTGCTGCCACACTCCAGAAATGTTTCAATTTCCTCTGTCCCACATACAATCCCATACAGAACTAATTGTCCCTCTTTTCTCTTTCCATATGGCTGCCCTCCTATCTGAGAAATACTCAGACAAGGAGAGATGAGCCTGAGATTCTGCCTAACCAGCTATGGATGAAGGATCAACCCACTGCCCTGGCCCCTCCCACCACCCCAAACTCTCACATATATACCCACCCACATGGTAAAGGAGGTGCTGCAGGGCTCATGGGCGAAAGGGCACGCACCACGCTTCTGCGGTGCTCTTAGGCTCCTACATATGACAGCCAAGAAACACAAAACTAGGCCAAACAAATACGCTGTAATTTATGCCCCAAAAATTGAGGAGATGTCCGTCGAAAAAATAATAACTCAAGGAAAAAAAAAAATGCACAAATGTCTCCTTCGGCGTGGTGGGCGGAGTTACGTCTCCTTTGGCATCGTGGGTGGAGTCATGTCTCCTTCAGCGGGGTGGGCGGAGTTACGTCTCCTTTGGCATCGTGGGTGGAGTTATGTCTCCTTCAGCGGGGTGGGCGGAGATCTGGCTGCTCGCTAAGGAGAGCACGCTGCTCTTACTAGTGCTCTGGGGCTTCCTCCTGTTGGAAATGTAAAACTGCCAGAAGAGAAGCAACATCGAGAGCTGATACCCCTGACCCACACGTTCATGACAGGGTCGCCTCTTGCTTTGTTTTCGGAACCTTGGATGCTGTTTCCTCCTTGCGTCTTAGATTGCTTTATAAGCAGAAGATCTCACAGATTGATCTCACAATCTCACTTAATGAGTGGAAATTCTTTCAGAGCAGCGGTACTTTGCCCTCGATTTTTGCCCCTTGCTCGTGAGAGGCACGCGGCGTATACTGCCAGTCTGGGCGGCCCACAACCCTCCTCGTCTCCGGCAGTAAGGGAGGGGACTGCATCCAACCAAAACATGCGCGCACGACAGACCCAAATTCCTACCACTGTAATTTCATTCTCCAAAATAATTAAATAAGAACATAAATATCAGCAGATCTGTCAGTGGTGACCAGAGGATTCGACAGGGGTCTATTTCATTTTGGCAGGATCTGGTTCTCATTTTTACCACAAAAGCCATCCAAAAAACCCTAAATGACTGGACTCTAAACACAGCATATCTCAGTCAACATAAAGATATGTAACACTTCCATTTTATTTATTTCTTTAAAAAACGTTTTGAATATTAAAGAAAAGGCTTGCTGCTCCACTTCCCCACAAGAATGTGAAGAACGTCAACAGCGTGTTGGTGTAAGGCAGTGTTTAAGTGCTCTGAAAAGAAACTGTGGTCTAAAAGGAGACGGCCAACCAAGTTAAGAGATGAACTGAACAAAGAGATGAAAAGGGTGAGACCGACTGGCATGGTAACATCTGGAATCTTCTACTAAGAGGTAAGATACATTTACCAGAGAGAGAGAGAGAGAGAGAGAGAGAGAGAGAGAGAGAGAGAGAGAGAGTGTGTATGTGTTGGGGATGGGAGGAGGGGCTGGGGAAGCTTTGAGTAGCTTAAAAGAAGGGTAAACAACAGAAGTATGCCCTTAAGAAGGGTAAACAACACAAGTATTGCGTTACTGCGGTTCACTGAGGGTCCTGCGTTTCTGCGGTTCTCCTGCCTCTCCGTGGCAACCCAGCAGACTGATTTGCCCCGCCTGTGCACTGGTGTAACGAGAAGACCCTTCAAAGAGCCTACTACACTCAGGTGAGCCACAGCACCCCAAACCCCCTCCTTGCCAGACAGGTCAGAGGCAGAACCCCAGCAGGGGGGCAGTTAGCACAACTGTAATGACATATACTGTACTGCCTCCATCACCTCATTACCATCCTTTACTGCTTTTATTGTATTTTAAATATTCTAACATGTACATGGTACATACACCAGCTTTCAGCTATTGATCAACCTTCACTGCTGCAAAACAGCTTTCAATCGTTAACCCGCTGCATGTTCCCTGAAAGAGGCCTTATTGTATAATTCAGAAATGTACAATCTTTTTCAGTTTTGGGTAACTTACCATTTTGTTTTTACTAATTGCAATAAATAACTGGAAAAATTGGGGCGTTCTAAACCTTCTGATGTGATAGGTGATAGGTGCATGAAATACACTACACTGCTTTTATTTTGAAGGCAACTGTTCTGTCTGGTCAGTTCGCTCATGCACCTTCACTCAAATGTGTCAGCGAATGTGACAGCTTTCACAAAATTACCTTAGATCTTATACATGACAGCTAACATTACAACAACAAAAAAAAAACAATCCAAGTCTCCTATTTAAAACTGTATCTAGCCTAACTATAAATCTATATATACCGTGGGTCGTGGGTTCGATTCCCAGACCTGAGGCCATGACTGAGGTGCCCCTGAACAAGGCCCTTAACCCTCCATTGCTCACTTGTATAAAAATGAGATAAAATGTAAGTCGCTCTGGATAAGGGCGTCTGCCAAATGCCATAAAATGTAAATGTAAATCATGACCAAATTGAATCCCTAATCTCACAGGAGTGGATCAGTAACAGTTTTATGAAGTTCTTTAATGATAAGATTGATAAAATTAGGGGAAAAATTGTCATGGTATCTCAGACCCTGCCAACCTGCAAATGCACTCTGACAGCTGTCTGGTCAGCCCTGGTGCTCTTTTGCACTTCTTTTCCCCAATGGGTCGTGAGGAGCTTATTTCATTGGTAAAATCTGCCAAACCCTCCACATGTATACTAAATGCTGTACCAACTCATCTACTCTACTAAGAATTACTGCACAGTAATGTAGAACCTTTGCTTACTATAATTATCTATTCTCTGAACCTAGGATACATCCCCAAATCACTTGCAGTCATCAAGCCACTAATTTAAAAACGTGGTCTTAATCCCCAGGAACTGTCCAACCATATCCCAATCTCTAGTCTGTCGTTCATTTGTCGGACAGTCATGGCCTGGTGGTAGGGAACTGGTCTTGTGACCGGAGGGTCGTGGGTTCGATTCCCAGACCTAAGGCCATGACTGAGGTGCCCTTGAGCAAGGCACCTAACCCCAACTGCTCCCCGGGCGCTGGGCTAGAGCTGTCCACCGCTCTGGGCACGTGTGATCCACAGCCCCCTAGTAATCACTAGTGTGTGTGTGTTCTAACTGCACAGATGGGTTAAAAGCGGAGGACAAATTTCAATTGCAGTGTAAAAATCACAATTGACAAAATACGGGACATTTACATTTTACATTTACATTTTACATTTCCCAAAATTCGTGAGAAAGTAGTTTCTTAGCAACTCTCTTCTTTCTTACAGAAAGAACATGTCCTAGAGTTATTTCAGTCTGTATTTAGACCCCACCACAGCACTGAAACTGCACTGACTAAAGTAGTAAATGATCTCTTAATATCCTCTGATAAAGGACACATTTCTTTTCTTATACTATTAGACCGTAATGCTGCTTTTGACACCATTGATCACAACATTCTACTGAATAGGCTGGACACACTCATTGGCATAAGAGGTCAAACATTCTGGTTCAAATCCTACCTGACAGATCATTACCAATTTGTACTTGTAAAAATCGAATGAACAAATATGGTGTCCCACAAGGATCTGTATTGGCCCCCATATTATTCTCAGTATATGCTACCGCTGGGCACAATCATTCTTTGGCAGGGTATTAGCTTCCATTGCTACACAGATGATACTCAGTTGAATATATCGTCTAATCCAGATGATTTCAATAATACTTCCAAAATTGAGAATTGCGTCCAGGACATAAAAAACTGGATGACATCTAATTTTCTTCTTCTGATCAGATAATTATGTGTAATCAGACCATTCTCTGTAAACTCTAGAGATGATTGTGCGTGAAAATCCCAGTACATCAGCAGTTTATGGAATATTCAGAGCAGCCCGTCTGGCACCAACAACCATTCCACTTTCAGAGTAATTTAAATACCCTTTCTTCCCCATTCTTATGCTCGGTTTGAACTGCAGCAGATTGTCTTGGCTATGTATACATACCTAAATTCATTGAGTTGCTGCCATGTGATTGGCTGATTGGACATTTGCATTAATGAGCAGTTGGACGGGTGTATCTAAGTGGTCGGTGAGTGCAACATCACTAAGGCTGCCTTTTTCCATTTACGTAATATCGCCAAGTTGAGACATTTATTTTTGTTAGCTGATGCAGAGAAGCTGGTCTATACTTTTGTCCTGTCAAGACTGGACTACTGTAATGGTCTTATAATTGGATAATCATACAAGTCCTACATTACTACACTTACCCTGGCTTCCGGTTAAATATCAAATTGATTTTAAAATTCTGCTGTTGAATGGTCTTGGTCCACAATATCTGAGTGAACTCATTGCATACTATAACCCATCTCACCTTCTGTGCTCCCAAAATGCAGTATTTCTCTTAGTTCCAAAAATTAGCAAGACAGCCGGAAGCAGAGCTTTCTCAGTTAAAACCCCTCAGTTATGAAACAGCCTGAGTCTTCTGGTAATCTGAGATGTTGATGCTGTCATGCAGCCATCTCATGATCACTCTAGTTGTGAAAATGACTTGGTTGGAAAACAATGGTTCAGTGAGCCCTCTAGACTGTGGTCACCTCCAGGCCCCTCCCTTTAGTTATGCTACTATAGATAAGCCTGCCAGAGCCACATGCTATTCACTGACAATTGAGCTATGTAGGTCTGTTTAAATGGTGTGTTCGATGGTTGTTTAAATTGGTGTTCACATACTCAACATGCATGCTTCTACCAAAGACAATTTCATACAAGCACATAGGAAATGGTCTGGTTTATCAATGGATCAACCAGAGGCAGAGCCTTCTCCTTTAAAGCACCTCAGTTATTTACTTGCGGGCCGCCCCATGGAAGATGGGTTCCCTTTTGAGTCTTGGTCCTCCCAAGGTTTGTTCCTAATCCTGCCTAGGGAGTTTTTCCTTGCTACTGTCGCCCCTGGCTTGCTCATTAGGTATCTGGACCCATGCGATTGTAAAGCTGCTTTGTGACAACATGTGTTATAAAACACGCTATATAAATAAATTTGACTTTGGCCAACCATACCTGCACTGGCCTCCATCTCAGGTTCCAGTCGTACTTCCTTCCGCTGTTTCAGGGCCAGTAACTCCTTTTTCAGCTGCCGCACCTCTTTCCGGAGTTCATCACTGTGAATGAAGAAAAGGAGAATCAAAGTGTGCAGTCATTTCCAGTATTTCTGTAAAATGCACAAAATAAAAATGTTCTTCCGAGATTGGAATTCTGAAATAATCAGACAAATCAGTACATCATGTTTCTCTAAGGGAAATTCTCAACAGAGCTATAGCAAAGTCTCGTTTCACATAAAATCTACAGGTTCACAGAAAAATCCCTTTGATAAGTCGCTTAACTGAAATCCACCAAGACCCCCTGAACAGGCGGTCTGAAGGCAGAATACTGGGGAGGTAAAATGCCGCAGATCCCCTCTCATCCTCCAAGTTTGGCCATAAATGGTAAAGAAGCACACAAAGGAATGTGGCGAGCCCTCGGTTCAGCGGTGAATCAGAACATCAGCGGAGATGACAGGGTGCCAACATCTCCATGGGTGAACTCCACGTCAGCACTGACGACCAAGCCTCTCACAGTGCAATTAACACAGCTGTGTTCTCATAAACCGTGTGTCAGAAGCCTCTCCTAAGACAGAGGCTGCGAACACACTGTTAAAAGCTAATGTGTATGCTACACGTATGATTTGGACCCATAAATCGAATGCCGCCTTATTAGCTGGGCAAGAGAGGGAGGGAGGGAGATAGGAAGAGAGGGAGACAGAGAGAGAGAGAGAGAGAGAGAGAGAGATAGAGAGTGAAAGAGAGAGGGAGACAGAGAAAAGAGTGGAGAGAGAGGGGCACTCGCCTCGGTGGGTGACCCAGTTCTATCCTTCATATAGATTCTTACTCAATTGTATATTAATGATACATTTACAGGGGTTGGACAATGTAACAAACACCTGGTTTTAGAACACAATCAGTGATGACTAAGTTACCTTGACAAAGTAATCAGATTACTGATTACTGATTACTCCTTTTAAAAGTAACTTAGTTACGTTACTGATTACTTGATTTTAAAAGTAACTACGTTAGATTACAAGTTACTTTAATAGTTATATTCAGCAGCAAAATAAATTTTTCCAATACTCACTTTATTGGAAGTGCATTTTTAACAGTAACAATGTATTGAAGCAGGTTCGGTAACCGAGGCAGAAACTGCTTAATCCAAAAATCCAGAGGAGGGAAACTTTATTGATAACGCAACCCTGGCGCGCGCAGGCTCCGCCTCCCCAGTGTCACTTAAAGGGCAAGACTCGCCGTGAGGAGTAGGAGTCGCTACAGTATCTCCTGACATTACGTTTGTGTAGCTGCGCGGTATTATTTGTAAATTTATTTGTAAACGTAATACAAGCGAACTGTTTAGTCATACAGCTTGTGAAACGAAATACCATTACAATTTCAAGCATTTTAATGTAGGCTACGTTAGTCAAAATTCCAGCACATTTCAAACGTGGAACACAAAGCAACATTAAAATTCTTCAGGTAAATGTCCCTTCCCCTGTTTTGAGGGTGTTTCTTTATACTACCACATATCGTTACGGGAGGACGCTGTAAAAAATGACTTGTAAAACGTGCTCGCGCTCTCACAGGGTCGCGCGCAGCGTGCGGAGTCGAGCGCTACGGTCAGACACAAAAGTAGAACTGAGCCAAGAATAAAGCAAAAATATATATTTTACTAGGGAAAATAAAAATAGTAACGCACAGTTACGTGGATAAGTAACTTTAATCTGATTGCTGGACTGGAAATAGTAGCGTGTTATATTACTCGTTACCGAAAAAAGTGGTAAGATTAGAGTACATCACTGACCACAATAATTAATTAGTATGATGTAAGGCCTCCTTTTGCGGCCAATATAGAATCATTTCGTCTTGGGAATGACATATACAAGTCCTGCACAGTGGTCAGAGGGATTTTAAGCCATTCTTCTTGCAGGATAGTGGCCAGGTCACTACATGATACTGGTGAAAGAAAATGTTTCCTGACTCACTCCTCCAAAACACCCCAAAGTGGCTCAGTAATATTTAGATCTGGTGACTGTGCAGGCCATGGGAAATGTTCAACTTCATGTTCATCAAACCAATCTTTCACCAGTCTTTCACCACACAATGCACCAATAGGTGCATTGTCATTCTGATACACGGCACAACCTTCAGGATACAATGTTTGAACCACTGGATGCACATGGTCCTCCAGAATGGTTTGGTAGTCCTTGGCAGTGACGTGCCCATGATTTGGCAGCCCAAACCATCACTGATGCGCCCCCATGCTTCACTCTGGGCATGCAACAGTCTGGTGGTATGCTTCTTTGGGGCTTCTCCACATGTAACCCTCCCGGATGTGGGGAAAACAGTAAAGGTGGACTCATCAGCGAACAATACATGTTTCAGATTGTCCACAGCCCAATATTTGCGCTCCTTGCACCATTGAAACTGACGTTTGGCATTGGCATGAGTGACCAAAGGTTTGGCTATAGCAGCCCGGCCATGAATATTGACCCTCTGGAGCTCCCAAGGGACAGTTTTGGTGGAAACAAGAGAGTTGACATGCACATTTAATTCTGCCGTGATTTGGGCAGCCGTGGTTTTATGTTTTTTGAATATAATCTGGGTTAGCACCCGAACATCCCTTTCAGACAGCTTCCTCTTGCATCCACAGTTAATCCTATTGGATATGGTTCGTCCTTTTTGGTGGTATGCTGACATTACCCTGGATAATGTGGCTCTTCATACATCACAAAGTCTTGCTATCTTGGTCACAGATGCGCCAGCAAGACGTGCACCAACAATTTGTCCTCTTTTGAACTCTGGTATGTCATCCATAATGTTGTGTGCATTGCAATAAAAACAACAAAACTGTACTCTTACCCTACTAATTGAACCTTCACTATTGTTACTGGTGCAATTTGCAATTAAGGAAGATTGGCCAACAGCCTGGGCCAATTTAGCCATAAAACCTCCCATACTAAAATTACAGGTGTTTCAGTTTCATTGTCCAACCCCTGTATATTGTATGTACTGTATTGTATATAAATGAAATATATTAGATATACTGTATTGTATATTAATTATACACTCACCGGTGTATTCGATACACCTATCCAACTGCTCATTAACGCAAATGTCAAATCAGCCAATCACATGGCAGCAACTCAATGCATTTAGACATCCAAGATGATCTGCTGCAGTTCAAACCGAGCATCAGAATGGGGAAGAAAGGTGATTTAAGTGACTATGAACATGGCATGGTTCCATAAGCAGCTCATGTACTGGGATTTTCACTCACAATCATCTCTAGGGTTTACATAGAATGATCCGAAAAAGACAGTTCTGTGGGTGCAAATGCCTTGTTGATGCCATAGGTCAGAGGACAATGGCCTGACTGGTTCGAGCTGATAGAACAGCAACAGTAATTCAAATAACCAGTCGTTACAACCAAGGCATGCAGAAGAGCATCTCTGAATGCACAACACGTCGAACCCTGAGGTGGATGGGCTACAGCAGCAGAAGACCACACCGGGTGCCACTCCTGTCAGCTAAGAACAGAAAACTGAGGCTACAATTCACACAGGATCATAAAGTTGGACAATAGAAGATTGGAAAAACGTTGCCTGACAAGTCTTGATTTCTGCTGCAACAATCGGATGGTAGGGTCAGAATTTGGCATCAACAACATGAAAGCATGCATCCATCCTGCCTTGTATCAACGGTTCAGGCTGGTTGTGGTGGTGCAATAGTGTGGGGGATATTTTCCTGGCATACTTTGGGCCCATTAGAACCAAATGAGCATCACATCAACGCCACAGCCTACCTGAGTATTGTTGCTGACCATGTCCATCCCTTTATGGCAACAGTGTACCCATCTTTTGATGGCCACTTCCAGCAGGATAACGTGTCATGTCATAAAGCATGAATCATCTCAGACTGGTTTCTTAAACACAACAATGAGTTCACTGTACTCAAATGGCCTCCACAGTCACCAGATCTCAGTCCAATAGAGCACCTTTGGGATGTGGTGGAACGGGAGATTCGCATCATGGATGTGTAGGCGACAAATCTGCAGCAACTGCGTGATGCTGTCATGTCAATATGGACCAGACTGTCTGAGAAATGTTTCCAGTACCTTGTTGAATCTATGCCACGAAGGATTAAGGTTGTTCTGAAGGCAAAAGGGGTCCAACCTGGTACTAGCAAGGTGTACCTAATAAAGTGGCTGGTGAGTGTATTCATTGTATGTACTGTGTTGTATATTAATGATATTTATTGTATGAACAGTATTGTACTTGCTTTGGCAACATTGGTATTATTTATCCTGTCAATCCGAAAAAGCACATTTGATTTGATTTGAAAGAGAGAGGGAGACAGACAAGAGGTAGAGAGAGATCAGGAGAGAATTATTTTGTTCACATAATACTTTGATAGCTTGGTTGACAGTTTTGGAGACAATACGCTTTTTATAGGGTTCTCAGTAAATCATCCTCTAACTGTACTTGAAGCCTGCTCATTGGCCAAACCTCAGGCTGCGATGATACGTGAGGATGTGAGGAGGTGAGGATGCGTGAGGACGTGAGGATGCACGAAGATGTGCGAGTATGCGAGAGTATGTGAGGATGCGTGTTCTCATAGGATTTTCATAGGATCTGAAAGCTGCGGTTGGGCGCCAGGCTCAAACCTGGCCATAGAATGCAGGGTGGCTGCAGAGAGAGGCCCCCAGCCCAGGGGAACAGGGCCGACCGGCGCCAAGACAACAGCCACCTTTGTTCATCACATCTGCTTCTTTTGAGCCAACACACGCACACACTTTTGTAGCCCTTTGATACTCCTTTTTAAGCTTGTAGGACCCAGAGCACTCCTCTGTCACTATCACCCCTCTCTCACTCCCATGCCCTCCACATGACAAAAAGGAGGCACGGCACCTGGGTAGCAGACATCTGCCTGGGCTTACCTCACACAAGTGCAGGCACAGAGAGGCACGTTACCTCCATCCATCCTCATACCAGACTATGCACTACATGTAGCACTGTCAATCCTCCTAAAGTGTAAAATCATTTGTAGCAGAGTTTGGACATTTCACTTCAACTCCTAACTGCCCTAACTTACTAACCTCTAACCTTTTCACACTAACCCTATCTTTCTAACCTCTAACCGTAACTAGAGATTTACTGTTTTGGTCCAATCCACGTTACTCATGTTTATGCACAACAGTCGGCTTCCCTCACAGAAAAGGCTGGGATGTCTTTTGTCTTCAGGTCAACATTGTAGTGTGCAATACAGTACAATACAATACAATACAGTACAACATGCACATCTGTGACTGTCCAAGCCAAGCAGTGCAAGGAGTCCACGGCAACACTCAGATCCGCTCTGGAACACGCAAATGTGCCTTTTTCAAAATCGGTCATATCCTGTTTTAAAGTCAATCTCTGCAAACTGCTCAGATGAAATATAAGCATGGAAGCTGAACATCCTGGCTCACCCTGTCTGCAGGGGCGGGGCATTACAGGAACACCTATTATTACCTCCACATATCAGATCACTCTTCCAGCATCAGATCACTCCTGCAGCATCAGCTCACTCCTACTGTGACTCCTCCAGTATCAGATCACTCCTACTGTGACCCCTCCAGTATCAGATCACTCCTACAGTAATTACTGCAGGATCAGATCACTCCTACAGTAACTCCTGCAGCATCAGATCACTCCTACAGCATCATATCACTCCTACTGTGACTCCTCCAGTATCAGACCACTTCTACAGTAACTCCTGTAGCATCAAATCACTCCTACAGTAACTCCTGCAGCATCAGATCACTCCTCCAGCATCATATCATTCCTACAGTGACTCCTACAGTATCAGATCACTCCTACAGTAACTCCTGCAGGATCAGATCACTCCTAGAGTAACTCTTGCAGCATCAGATCACTCCTACCGTGAGCCCTCCAGTATCAGATCACTCCTACAGTACATACTGCAGGATCAGATCACTCCTACAGTAACTACTGCAGCATCAGACCACTCCTACAGTAACTCGTGCAGCATCAGATCACTCCTACAGCATCAGATCACTCCTACAGTAACTCCTGCAGCATCAGATCACTCCTCCAGTATCAGATCACTCCTACAGCATTATATCACTCCTACAGTGACTCCTCCAGTATCAGATCACTTCTACAGTAACTCCTGTAGTCAGTGGCGTGCACAGACATTTTGGGGGGCAAGTGCTCGGGGGGGTTGAAGGGCACTTTTTACCGCATGTGGTACACTTAATTATAAAAAAAATTACAAGCACATGTTGAATGAAATTTGACATTTTATTTGTAACATTCTCTAAACGTGAGTTTCAATGGAGAAAAGTCACGCAGCCAACTGATAAAATTCATATCCAATATTAACTATATACAGTCATGTCCTTCAGTTAACTTCTGTTTACCCTCCACTGTCTGCAGGCCTTGCTGCATATATTTTGCAATTTAAATCAATATAGGCCTACAATTAAGACAGTAAAAAGACCAAAAAGTACGAGAAGGAGTTATAGGCTACTGAATGTTTTCATTACATGAATGCAGATGGGCATTTTTCACAGGTAATGGGGAACTTCCCGTTTCTTCTTTCACAAATGAATGTGTTAATTTATGTTGTCTAACAAAACCTATACAACAGAAAACGTTCAGCTTAACACATAGATTTGCAAACTCTACCTTAATTATTTGTATGTGGTCGTCCTCACGTTATCTATCATTGGTTTGGGCTAGAGCAACTAGTTTATCAGGTGACCATCGGCTAAAAATGCTTAGTAGTTTGGTGCTGTATGAGATATTTTACTGCACAACAAAATGATTTCACGTTGGGCTCAGAGGGCAAACGGTACGATTTGACTTGATGTGTATGTGACCTGACTGTTGGGGCACGGGAGAAGAAGTCTATCTGTGAGCGTGTGTGCTGTGCTGAAGACGCTTCCTTCCACTCGCTGAACTGAACTGCTGCTGCAGCGCATCTGGTGTTAAAGGAAGAGAGAGGTCGGATGTGTGCGAGGTGGTGGCTCATTTCAGGGCATTGTTTTTAATCGCTCAGGTTTTCAAAAGATCATTTCAAACCGACCTCAGTAAAATGATAAAAAAAAAAAACAGATGTTTCAAAAGGGCACTTTAGTTGATAAAGGGCAGAGTTGGTGGTGCTTTAGCACCACCTGATGTCTATGTGTGCACGCCACTGCCTGTAGTGTCAGATCACTCCTACAGTAACTCCTGCAGCATCAGATCACTCCTACAGTAACTCCTACAGCATCAGATCACTCCTACAGCATCAGATCACTCCTACAGTAACTCTTCCAGCATCAGATCCCTCACCACATATTTGGTAAGCGGCTGAAGAAAGTACTTCAGCATGGCTTCTCCATGTTTCTCTCTCTCACACACACACACACACACACACACACACACACACACACACACACACACACACACACACACACACACACACACACAAATGCCAGAAGGTCAAACAGTGAGAGCAGGCAGCTGCCTTGAGTTTCCCAGCAGGAGCACACAGCTCAATGTTCTCGGTGGGCAAGAACATTAAAGCGATAATTTCACTCGTCCTGACATGTTACCATTTGCAAAACAAGTTGGGTATATCCTAGTATCCTAGGTAACACCACCACAATGGGCCCTCAAACTGAGTGCCAAAAACAGCAGTAAAATGGCACTGGGTGGGCGTGGCCAGAATCTATAAGACAGACGGGCACATGAGTGTAACACCTGCTCATTCTCTCCTTTGGGCCAGAAAAAGTTGTCCCTGGGCAGGCTCATTCCAGGACTAACTAACCTTCTGTTCCTCAGGTGAAGTCCACAACTCCATCCCAGCTCAGCCTGCCAACATACCGACCTCAAAGCCTGTGTGTTTCAGAGCCTGGGGCAAACGGTGGGTGTAGCAGCGGAGGCAGGGGTGGAGAATGGAGGAAGACAGGATGAAGGACAGAGGAAGTGATTCACCATCGCCATGGGAAGAGGAAAAGCAGGGAGAAGTTTTGGAAAAGAAACCACAGCAAATCAACCAAAAGTGCACTTATCAGCCCCAACACATCCCAGAGGTTCAGTGTTTTCACAAACAACCCAGCAGGTTGAAATAGCTGGATGTGCTTTTAGAAGTGTGGGTTCTTCAATCAGAGGGGGAAGCACCAGAGGCCTACAGCCTTGTGTAAGTCTGCTGTTGCACGACACGCAGACAAATGTGTGAGTGATGGCACAAAAGCATCGTAGATAGCAAACAAAGGAGGCAAACCAGAACAAAATAATGCTGACCTTGAGCACAGGCCAAAAGAGAAAGAGTGGGATGAGATGGAGAGAGAGAGGGAAAAGATCGGGAGAAAGGGAAAAGAGATGGAGGGGGGGGAGAGATAGAGAGATGGAGGGGGGGGGGGGATGGACGTAGGTGCCCCAGGGGGTAGGGGGTGGGGTGCGTTAGCTCAACAGCCCCTCCAGCTAACCTCAGGGACATCCCTGCCATTTCAGCAGCTGTCCGCCTGAGGCCCGGGAGGGGGAGGGAGGTGCTGGAAGAGGCCCAGCCGATACATTTAAAATCTTCCTAGCTGAGGAAATGCTTTTCATCGCTCACAGCTCAAGAGGCAGGCCAGCGATTGTCGCCCATTCAGACAATTCAAATAAGCGAGACGCAAAGAGTTTTGGATGACTTACTTTTCATAAAGAAAGCACACAAAGTGACTGGCCACCACCCAACCTCTCCCATTAATCAGCACGCCAAAGGATCAGCTCACACACAGCTGGCACAGACTGGTGCAGCGGGCAAAAGATCTCTCCCTCTGTCTCGCACACATACACAGTCCCTCTCTCAGACTCACTCACACACACACACACACACACACACACCCTCACTCATGCACACACACTCACTCTCCCTCACTCACAGACACACGCACACACACATTCGTACGTCCACACACTCACACACACACTCCACCCTATCCTTTCCCTTTCTATTAACATGGTCCTGTGACATTGGCTCTCCACTTTGCTAGACAAGGTTAAAGTTTTATTGTCATAATATAATTGCAGCATAACAGACAGAGGGGACACTTCCTGAAATGGATTGCAAAAGCAGAGTGTGTATTTAATAACATGAGATCACGTTTCAAGGAGGATAGTTAAGAATATTAGTTTTCCAGGCCAACCCTGGCCCCCTCCCCAGATGTAGTCTACAACCGCTGGTAGAGAGGGAACCCTGAATAACCGTATAATACGAATATCCAGTATAAAAATGTGTTGACTCAACATGTGTCTTATAGATCCCCTGGAATAACTACTCTGGAAAAATGTAATCTTTTATCATGGAAAAACAAACAAGAGGTTTGCTACTGTATTATTCATTATGCTGCCTCATTGCCATAAACAACATGAATTAATTATTCTATGCTGATCTGCTATTGGTGATTGGCTCGGAGACACACCAGGGCTAGAGCACATGAGCAGCACTCTGACACAAACCTGGTGTTAGGGTTAGGACACAGTGTGTCTCAGTGATGCCTCAGAGAGTTAGGGTTAGGGTTAGTCACTCCAGCTGTACACAAATGTTCAGTGAAACTACTCACTGGACCTTGATGTAACACAAAAGAACACAAGAACAAACAACAATAACAGTACCTGTTATTGTACACTACCTGTTATTGTACACTTCACTGAGTATGCAGGATGGATGTGCAAAGGCTGTAATATACTGTGAGATTTTAGCAAATATGCTTTTAGGAAATAGACCATTTCAGCTCAATCAGTGGCCTCATCAAAAATACACCAATTTTTACTAATCAGAGGCCACTGCTGTCTCATCTGAAATACACTAGTTCAGCCCAATGAGAGTGCTCATCAGACGTACACTACTACAGCCCAATTAGAGCCCTTGTCAGAAATACAGCAGTTCAGCCCAATCAGAGGCCATGCTGTCTCGTCATAAATACACCAGTCCAGCCCAATCAAAGGCCAGTACTGTCTCTGCAGAAATACACCAGTTCATCCATCTTTCTTACCTACAGTTTCAGTTCCTCCACCATCTTACCAACTACAAAGCCCTCAGTCATTTACTTTGGAAAGGTTGAAAAGGTTGTGTCAACCCAGTTGAACGATTGTCAAAGCAAACCAAATAAATAACACTTTTCAGTCTGGTTTCAGAGCCTTCCACAGCACTGAAACAGCACTAGTTATGGTAGTAATTGCCCTGAGATTGAATAAAGATGCAGAAAAACTCTCAATCTTTTTCCTGCTAGATTTAAGCACCGCTTTTGACACTGCTGATCATTAACAAACATGGTATTATCATACCATTATTATCATAAATATGCAGATGACACTCAACTTTATATTTATATTAGGGAACTACAATAGTTATTGAATTATTTTATTACTTTATTTTATCATTATTAATCACATTATTTTACTAAAGTACATTTTATGTCTGTTCTAATTAGTTTAATAGTTTTGCCATCTTACTGTTTTACTAAATTATTTATTGTTGCTTCTATTAATTTTAATAATTATTTATGTAATTTTATTATTTGATCACTTTATTTTTTATGTTTTCTTTTTAAATTTTATTTATTCTTTCAGTTGCATGTATGAAAGGTGGTATACAAATAAAGATTATTATTATTTGGAGACTGGTGTGTGTCCATCTGTCTCATTTAAAGTCTTTCTCTCTGTACAGACGTGGTGGGCCTGCAAGGCCTTCTCTGCTGGTCTAAAAAAATATCTGCATCACAAACTGATGTTAATTATATTTTGTCCATGAATACTTCCAAATACTTCCAAACAGTCTCTCTGCTTCTTTTTATAGCTTTTGCAATGGCTGTGCCATTTGCAGATATGTATTTTCATATTAAAGCATGTAACCAATCACATTTGCATGTAACCAAATTAGGGGTGACCTGCAATAGTCGCTGATTCGACTATAGTCGACTATACCCCCTAGTCGACTATGAACGTCATAGTCGAATGTACCATTCTAACTGCATGGCGGTGCCCAAGGATGCTGCTAAGCATTATTTGTTACATGAAATGTCTTGTTTTCGTTATATATAGCCTTTTGTGAAATAAAATCATCCTAATTTCTGTTAATAAATATTTAAAAATGATGTTTGTGCATTAACAATAGGCATCTTCCTTACTACACATTAATAAATCACACCCTGCGCACAATCCAAACGAGCGGAACTGAACACGCAACACAATACGCAGCATCTGCCGAGATTATAATGGCTACTAAAAAACTTCAAAAGTATTTTGAAAAAGATAAAGATGAATCAAACAAAGTAAAGTGCAAGTTATGTCATCAACGTCTTTCATTTCGCACGACAACAACCAACATGGCATACCATTTAAAAGGCGAAAAAAAAAACCTTTTTATTGTTTCGGTCGTGTCGTCTCGTCGCGGTGCGTCTCAAGTAGGCCTATAAACATTTTTTGATGTTGTTTGCTTGTAAACCCCTTTACTTGAATCTTTCCTTATACTTTTTTGCTGTTGTGTAGCAATTTTTTTATATTTTCAGGCAGGCATATTTTATTTAAAATATTTTTGACATTTTGTACAGTGCCTGTTTGACAGTTCGATATGCCCAATGTGCACTGACGGTTAATGTTCTCTAATGTTTCATTAAAAAAAAAAAGTAAATAAATAAAAGCTGAATAAAGCCAACCTACTGTGTTTATTCATTTATCTGAGTGTTTTAGGTTTTTACTTTGAAGAGGAAAAAAGTCCTGAATGAGAACGGGATCCCATTTAAGGTGCTCTAAATCAGGGGTACTCAACTAAATTTATCCGCGGTCCAATTTTGGCATATACCTGTGACCTGAGGTCCGGATGCTGCAGGGGTGGCGAAACGTAAGTTGATGACCGGGGGGGGCTATCAACGTAAGTTGTTGAGCGGGTGGGGGGGGGGGGACGTAAGTTGTTGAGCTGGGTGGCAAACGTAACACTCGTGACGGAGTGTTTTTTCAATAGCCCTGAAATAAATGCTCCGGGTTTTTTTGGTCCGTATCCAGTTAATCAGGAATGAGATTGGGTTGAGACAGGACTGCAATCGGGTCCGGGTCCGGATCCGGACCGCGGTCCGCCAGTTGAGTACCCCTGCTCTAAATTAAAAAAATTTAAATAAGCCGATTCGACTATTACTCGACTAAAGGGAAAAGCTGATGAATCAGATTCGACTATGAAAATCCTTAGTTGAATACACCCCTAAACCAAATCATCATTTGTTGCCAGGCAGTGTCAAAGTCAAAGAAGTGTGCCCGGGGGCCCTCAAAATCCATTCTGCAGGCCCTCCAACACAAAATAAATGTCAATGAAACTGTTGCTTCATCCAATCAGATTTTGAGTTGGTGTGATTGGGGCCCTCTACCAAGCGCATGGCAAGGTCACCGTATTCAGACCCGTTGATTGGATAGTCTACATTTGTCCAATCTAGCGATTTTGGTATGGTATATGGCTGACGCTGCTTCCTTCTGACGCTGCTGCAGAGATTTTTTTCTAAATTTGCTAGAACTTTTCTAGATTTGTGATCATTTTCATGTACCATTTTCATACTATTCTTAGCTGATTGCCTATTTTCACAGGTAGTTTTACCACAGTCGAGACGAGCAGTTGTCTGTTCTTGCCACAGACTATCTGCTCCATAAAATCGGCTAAACGCGGTAAGTTTTTGATTTATCTATGGCTGTTGTTGGTTTGTTTCCCTGTTCTGAGCATGATATGTTTAGTTTAGACCAGGGGGGTCCAACATTTTTTTGTTGAATTTTAATGTTGCATTGTCTTCCAGGTTTGAAAAACTTGGCTAAAGTACTTGAAAATGCTTGAAATTGTAACTGTATTTCGTTTCACAACAAATAGCTATCTGACTGAACAGTTCTCGTGTATTACGTTAACAAATATAAGCCTCTTGTAATTCCAGGGTGAAACACGAGAGAACGTGAAGATTGGGCATTTTGAAAATAAACAACCATTAAATAATGTGATTAAATTTATTTCAAATCATTTAGTATATGTATAAATATGTAACTTAATTAAGCTTAAGGTGCTGGAAAATATTGAAAATGGACCTTGAAAGTTCCGTACAAGTGCTTGAATTCCACCTAATAAAGGTGTATGAACCCTGCAAACATTACGCAAAACATAGTGCTGAAGAGTGGCACGCGCAAAGTTACAAAAATTGAGAGGTGCACGACCTCGCAACACAACAGCGCTCGGGGCCCTCGCGCATGGGCAGAGCCACCGCGATTGCGTCACTTTTGCTGTGCGGACCCTCGCGCCGGTCGCCAAATATAAACCTAGCTTAATGCAGCGCAGTGATGAGCACTACAACAGGCTCACGGCATTAAACCGATGGATGTCCAAGGGGGTTCTGGCAATCAAGTAGTTATATTGATAATTGAAAAACATTTGAGGGCAAGCCTGGTCTCTTAAGCAGAGACGGTGTCCACCCACCCGGGATAGCGCCACCTTGGTTTCATGCAGCATAGCCCATAGCCTGTTAGTTAGTCAGTAGAGTAGTATTAGTAGCTGCTGACAATCCGATGACACAATCAGGCCGCAGACAAACAGGCTAAACCGACTGTCTGACAGAATTCAATTATAGGAAAATTTGAATAGTCAGTCCTAAGAATTTATCTAATATACAAAGCTTGCATCCAATTATTAGTAGCAATATGACCAATCTGAGAATTGGCTTACTCAATATTTGATTGCTCTATTCTAAAGCAGCTGCATTGTAATTGTTAATAATGATAATAATGATCCCAAAATGTCCAGAAAGAGAAATATCAATGCAGATGGAAGGGAAAGCGAATACGTTTGTGCTTCAAGGAGAAAAAACGGAATGTCTTTTGTGCTATGAAACGGTGGCTGTTGTCAAAGAGTGCAACCAAGGTCAACATTTTGAGACCAAACACGGAGCTAAGTATGCCAAAAAATAAACACCAAGAAAAACAACAAATTGCTAAAGAATTAAAAGGCAAACTGCAATTGCAACAGAATGTGTTCGGGAAAGCCACAACCACAAACGATGTGGCAATAAAAGCTAGCTTTGTTGTGGCTGAAGAAATCACCAGCGCTTTTTCAAAGGGAGCGTTTTTGAATCACAATTGCTATTTTCACAGTTATTTGATATTTCAAGTTTTGAACAAAGTAAGTGTGATCTCTTTGATGTTTTTTTTCTTTATTCACTTGGATAGTTTGATAGTTGATTGATGGTGTAATGTGGTTTTCATAACCTAACAAATAAAAAGGATTTATGTTATAATAACAGAGCAACATTTTTGAACATCTATGCAAATATATGTAATATTTGTAACTTGAAGTAATACATTCAGAGTTATTTAACATTAAGGAGTAGTTATATTTGGCCGTCTGTGGGCAATGATTATGCTGATTATCAGCGTTGAAAATGAGTTTGACACCCCTGCTCTAAACAAAGCCACCCGTGGGAATCAATTATGTACACAGACCAAGACTGTCAGGCAGATGAATATGCACCATCTACTGAAATTCTTTAGAACTTCAGCAGAAACACTATGATATCTCCAATTATTGAGATGCTGTCTATTAATATAACTAATTGTGCATTAGAATATACAATTACATTTTCCCTAACTAAGTTTCCAAACCACCAGGGCCATACTTAGACTTTTTTAATGATTTCAGCAATTTTGCAGCAAGTTTACTGATGATTGATTTTGTCACCCCACAATGGCTGAAGGAGAAGAAGAAATAGACTTGGTGGCATAAGACCATTTTCAATATCAACTTTTCAAGAAAAGCTAGACATTGTTAAGAAAGGTTGAACAACTCCGAAGCTAGCTAGCATGTCACAACCAGGAAGAGGATTTGTCCGCCACATTCAGGTTAACTAAGAGCGGTACCTTTGACTCACAGGGTCCAAGGAACACAGCAAATTGTATTCTTGGAAGTGCTTGTTATGTGCCATTGATTGACATAGTGCTTGGAGCAAAGCACAAAGACCGTGTAATATTGTAATATATATATATATATATATATGATTGACATAGTGCTTGGAGCAAAGCACAAAGACCGTGTAATATTGTAATATATATATATATATATATATATATATATATATGATTGACATAGCGCTTGGAGCAAAGCACAAAGACCGTGTAATATTGTAATATATATTATATATATATATATATATATATATATATATATATATATATATATATATATATATATATATATATATATATATATATATACACATACACACACACACACACACACACACACAAGTGGACTGGACCACACGAGTTAAAAGTGAAGCCTCCGTGTGTCAGCTGCCCTCTAGTGGCTGGCTGCAGTACAACTTTTAACCCCGCCCATTCCCATGTAAGTGAACGGGCCGGACGAGAAACTTAGAAATTTTATTACACGTAAAATAATTTTTTTAAGCAATTATATTTTGTCAATTCTATAACACCCCATTGCATTAGTATCTCTCCCAGTATTTTTCTCTACGATAATCAGATTTTATAGAAGTTATTAAGTGTTACTTAAAGGGGTGTGGCGATAAGGTGATTGATAGTTAATAGCTGCGCTGATTGACATCTAATACCAGACGCTCAAACGTGAACATGCTCAACAGCAAAACTCTATCAAAATTCTCTAGCAAAACTCTCGACAGCAGTATTAAAACCTTTTACCTTAGTTTATTTTGTAAAATGTGTCTATACTGGTGGGCGTATCATAACAAATGTGATCAGTGTTGAGGCAGAGATAGGGTCTCTGGCGGAGATACTGTCCTGCCTACCGGTTCTAATGCGCATGCTCTGGCTCCAATTTTCATGACGGTCATCTTGGTAGCTTCAAAAATTCACAATGGGAGTCAACGGTGACGTACCATCCATTTTATATATACGGTCTCTCATTTGGAGCCACATTGGGTTTGAAAATATGACTTGCCTAACCAAGGCAGCAACGAGACACCAAAGAACTACTGGACACTTACAAGCAACGATGCTTTCCAAAACAATTGGAGAAACCAGAGTGCATCAGCTGAACGAGCAAGTACGCAGAGAAACGGAGCTCCACAACGAAAATGTGAAGAAAAACATAGAAATCTTAATAAGTCTGACAGACTGTGTCATTTCGGGCACACGATTAAAGTGCTAAATCCAATATTCAACAACAGATTAGATCCTGAGGGCTAGATTTATTTAAACGGAGCATTACTGAAGGTCTAAATGTGAAATATAGTAACAGATCAGTACAGTAACAGGATATGCCTCTGTCCTCTGCTCAGGATCCTATTTTACTGAGATAAGGGTCCGAATGATTGTCCCCACTAAAAAGCCAAGATTTGAGCAGAGCATTAGCTCAAAAGAACGTTAGCTACAGGTTAGCTGAGCAGAACTTTAGCCGAAGGTTAGCCTACAGCAATTTTCATCTACAGTGCAAGCACATCCAACATGGCAGCTCCCATGGCGGCCATCTTGGTGGATTCAAAAATTCACAGTGGAAATCAATGGTGACTTAGTGACCATCGTATATACAGTATATGGTCCCAACAAGTTTGAGTTTGTCCTCTCCTGCATCATAAATCTGCAGCATGCAGGCCAACAGAATGAGTGTCATCTGGGTTTCCCTTGACATGGCCTTGGTCTTGTTTTTGTACTGTCACTTTAACATCATAATTTTATTGAAATATTATAACTTAATTCTCTATTAACTAGGGTTATCAAATAACTAGAAATGCAGATTATGTGAAACTGAATGTTTTACATGGAATGGGCCACTATAACACGTTTCAGTCTACTGAAGACTAGGGGTGTGTTTAAAAAAATCGATCTTTCGATTAAAATCGATCTTCATTTGAATGATTCGATATTGATTTATGAAACCTGAGATCGATCTTTAGAATTAGCCAATTTTCCCCACATATGCGTACCGTTTTAACGTCTCGCGTTTTATCTCGCGAGATCATCCTTTTTTTTCTCGAGCACCGCCACTTGGCTGGGTGATCAGTTAAGCAAGGCTGCAGCAAGAGTAAAAAAAAAAATGTACCTCTGATCCACATCTATGATTCAATGAGTTACTACAGGGTTCATACACTTTTTTGACAACTAATTTCCATGACTTTTCCATGACTTTTCCATGACTTTCAGACAAATTTCAATGACTGTACATTCTCTAAACATATGTGTAGACACGAAAAATAAGAAAAAATCCAGGCTAAAATTCCACAGTATATCATCAATTAATGAAAAGACACATGGTTTAATTGAAAAAATAAACATTTACCGTATTTTCAATATCAATATAAGCCGCATCTAAGTTTTTTTTAATGGAAAATGTTGTAGCTATAAGCCGTATCCGGGCTAAAAGCCGGTGAGTTCCCTTTTACCGACGGGTCTGGTTAACGACGGACGGAGTTACGACCGACTTTTCTTAATTTCGCGCGGTGCGTGGAGGTGCAGTGGCAGCTCTGTGGAGTGTTGTGGAGTGTAGTGGAGTGTTGTGTTGTGTAGTGTTGTGTACGATAAGCTGAAGCAGCGCAGCCTCCACCGCAGTCCATCTCGGCAACGCGGTCGCTCTTTCTCACGCTGTACGCACGAGAACATTGTTAGTTTTTTTCTATTCTGTGTTTACGATCAAGGCGTGTCTAAATCTAGGTTCGTGCTTAACGACGAAAACTGCTTTGCGTCGGACTTTTCAGTCTCTAACCCCAACGTTAACCAGTTGGTTAACCACACAGTGCACATTTTGCATGCCCCGTGTCCTTGTCTTTCTCAAGCCATAGCTTGTATTTGTCCAACTGAAGCAGCCATAGTTGAATCGGCATTTACCAGCATTACGCTGATTTACACGTCATCAAAGTACAATCTACAGCTCCGCTTGGAGTCCAACGCTAACGTAGCGCACTAACCTGTGAAGTTACGTTAGTGGTCCGCACAAAGAAAAAACATGGCTATATTATATATGTTTATTTTTTCTTCCGGTTATCGGAACGACATATATTTATTGTGTCAAGCAAATTTCCATGACTTTTCCAAAACATTTGAGTATTTTTAGTTTTTCCAAAACTTATCCAGGCCTGGAAATTGCTATTTTCAAATTCCATAACTTTTCCAGGTTTTTCATGACCGTACGAACCCTGTTACTAGTTCGCTCTGGCGCCAACCACTGACGATCGATCGATCGCGATATAATACTTAATTTGTGTCCATTTTACACCGCCACCCCCTCCAGGTTCAAATCTCACTCCAAGCGATCTTGAAAAGTTGGAAACCCTGCAGATGTATGGTTACATTTTGGATTCAGAAACCATGATGGTAGGGAAGAGTTGGATAAAAGCAGAGCCGTGTGTAAACTGTGCAACATGGAAGTGAAATATTGTGGGAATACCGCAAATCTGAGAAATCATTTAACGCGACACCATCCTGATATTCAAAAAACGCCAGAAACCAAACAAACTCTACTAGAGAAGGCATTTGCGATTAAACTATCTACAAGTTCTCCCCGTGCAAAAAAAATAACCGAAGTGCTTGAATTGCACCTTATAAAGGTGTATGCAACCTTGCATCCTTGTAAATCCTGCAAACATGACTTTGTTCATTGCGCTGAAGCGCGGCGCGCGCAAAGTTACAAAATTCGAGAGGTGCACGAGCTCGCGAATCGACAGCGCGCGGAGCCACCGCGATTACGTAGTTTTCGGCGCGCGGACCCTCACGCCGGTCGCGACGCGTCAAGTATAAAGCTGTGAAGTTTTCTCAACAGTTGGCAATATTGTTACTGCACAAAGGAGCTGTCTCACTCCTCAACATGTTGTTCAGCTCCTTTTCTTGCAGAAAAATTTGACAATCTCCAAGATGTCAAAAAGCAGTCATGAATAAATCTTAGTTTTTTGGACCTTAATGTTTACAATATTCAGAACTATGTTCATAAATGTTTTTGTTACATGTAAAAAAAAAAAACTTAATTTGCACTTTAAAAGGCTGTTCAAAACCGCTTTCAATGCCTTTTCTAGTACAGGAGCTTTGTGGAAGTGTGCATTAATTGATTATTAATTAAAAAAAGAATGTAACTGTTGTTCACAGTATAAACACTAATATCTTAATACATTCAAACTACACTTTTTATTGTAACTGAAATGTACCGACAAGAATCGATATTGAATCGGATCGAATCGAAAATCGAATTGAATCGGGACCTTGTGAATCGAAATCGAATCGAAATGGGAAATCAGTGGTGATACCCACCCCTACTGAAGACTTTTACATCCTGTGTTGAATGAAGCAAATTATAAGAAAGTAACAATAACCAAAAAATGTACAAGAGTAAAAATAAGAAAGACTTGATCTCAGTTGATGAAGGTTCCAAACATCAACCTCCGAATAGTACAACATTTATTTCTTTATTTTAAAAGCTCTCTTCGAAATGCCTGTGAAGCTACAATTCATGACCAGATGTTCCTCTACCTGAAACTCCACCTGTAATGGAGCCACATGCAGACCACAGTGTAGCTTCAGAGATTTCAGTTCTGATTTGACCATGAGGCACACGTTCCACATTCAACAGCTCATGACCAAGCAACAGATCTGTGATTTAGTGCACAGGGTTACTGGCAGGTTAAAGCCAGACGGGTCTTCACCCTTATTAGCACTGAACATAAGAGGGGTTTGTTTGGAAATGTATTACTGTGAGATATTTCCTCTTAGAAAGTGCGCAGAACTTTCACGGAGTACACTGTAACCCAATAATTATCAGTGACTCCAGACTAAAAAATAGATTTCAGAGCCATTAGATCTTAAACCATAATGAGCTTCTTGGCCAGTCCACTCCTTCAGGCACCAAATTCTTTCCAGTGTAAACTGAAGACTGACGTTTTTTATAAAGCTTAAAATAAAGTCATTTAAAATAAAGCAAATGTGATTGTGTGATTAGTATGAACCAGTGCTTGCTTAAAAATAGACCTTGAAATGTGTACATTTATTTTTAAGTCTTCTGGTAAGTTTGGCTATTTTAAAAAAGAGCCTTTATCAATAATTTTTTTTAAACACAGTCTTGAGATCCATAAACCAGGTCCAGACCACACACAGCATAGCAGCCAAGAACTGGATTATGAGTCTCCATTGGGCTTCCATATCAAAGCTATATAAATAAATAAAGGTAGTCAGGTTTGGGGTTTTTTTCTTGATCTAGGCCATCTTCCATTGAGAGGTCAGGGAAGCTTTGGATTATGACAGATGCCAAGTGACAGGTGATGCCAATTTGCAGCTCTTCCACCAGATCCAGGAGAAACTGCCTGGGTAACTTAAATGGGTGTTTGGACAGCCACTAGAGAGGCGCTGTTGAGAAGCTATAGGAATTTCACTGGCATTGTGCCCTACAGAGAGGTGTACAAAAACAGAATTCTACTTAAGATTACCGTAGGCTTATTAAAATCAGTTGGCCCCTTAATCCAAAACTTTTGTGCAAGCTGGTGTTTCCAATGACTGACTTGCAGGTTAATGCAAGACTAGGGGAGGCCTTCAGATGACAGGGAAAGAATTACAGCATTAAACATGGGCTCCTACCAAGGAGTGAGGGCTCTCCAACTGCACCTAAATGGCCCCCTTACAACAGTTACACTACAGCAAAGATGCAAACCAATGGTGTTCAAGCAGCTCTGGGAGATCCAACCTTCTGCAGAGTTGGGTTCCAGGCTTTATCCAAGATCAAGGTAATGGTCAGATGTCCAAGAACATAATTTGCTGGACTAAGCCAACTAGATTGACACTGGAAAAGAGGATGTTACACTGCAGATTAGACCTCAAGCGGGTGTTCTTGTGGTAAAGGATGGACAAGCCAACTCAAACCTTCATAAATCAAAATTATAGGCTGCATCATTAATAACAGCAGTTGTAAAGCAAAACACCAGTTGCACAAGTATCATACATGCCAATCAGACAAGAATCAGACATGCCATCAGAGAAAAATCAGACATGCTATGAATGAGAACAGCTGCAGTTTAAAGTACCAGTGGCACATGCAGACATGATGTAAGCACACCATCCCAGGTCAACAATAGCCTGCCGGCAGTAGCAGTAACACCATATCACAGTGCCAGGTAGAAACACACAGAGTCCTCATTCCTGGTCCACTGGTACCAGCCAAACAGGCAGCGATTGCATGTGTGGCTCTGGGACTCCATCTCACAACATGAAGTGTTTACCTCTTTTCAGAAACAATAGACAAAAGATTTTTCAGACTGCTTTTCACATAAATATTTTATATATGTATACATATACATTTATATAAATATACACGTTTCTCTGTGAGTATGTAATCCATTTTTGATTATTAAAACTATTAAGTTTTAGCTCTATCTCTATCTTAGCTTTGCTATCCTGGAAAACTCATTGAAGGAATTCTCTTTGTGAGGCCTCACTGGCAGCTAGAGTGCCCAGTTCAAAACAGGCTGGGAACACCAGCTTAACTGGCCTAAGAGCAGTCAATCCTACCCAGTTTCAGGCCCAATCTCCGCCTCCTCTCCAGACTCCACCTTCTCTCCCTCCCTCTTCCGATCTCCACCTCCCGATCACCCCCTTCCCGATCTCCACCTCCTCTCCCTGCCCCGCCCAACTTCCACCTCCCGATCCACCCCTCCCTTCAATCTAGCACCTTCCGATCCACCCCCCTCCCAATCTCCACCTCCCGATCCAACCCCCTCCCAATCTCCACCTCCCGATCCACCCCCCTCCCAATCTCCACCTCCCGATCAACCCCCTCCCTATCTCCACCTCCCGATCAACCCCCTCCCTATCTCCACCTCCCGATCAACCCCCTCCCAATCTCCACCTCCCGATCCACCCCCCTCCCAATCTCCACCTCCCGATCAACCCCCTCCCAATCTCCACCTCCCGATCCACCCCCCTCCCTATCTCCACCTCCTGATCCAACCCCCTCCCTATCTCCACCTCCTCCCCCTAGCAGTCTGTGCTTCCCCTCCAGGAGCCCAGCAGCCACCAAAGTGCTCACTGCACCTACAAGTCCTTGAGAGCCTCACTGGAAAGCAGCTTATGGCTAGAAGAATGAAGCCCTTTGTCGCACACCAGGCAAGCCTTTGAAGCCCTGCCAAGACAAACCACTGTGTTGGGTTACAGTCCTTGTAGCCAAACACTATGCTCGTGTTTAATATACTATGGTCTGCCTGCATTTCGCATGCTGTCAGTCAAAACAGCAGGGCACTGAGGGTCAGGCCATTACTTCATTACACACAAGTGAAAGAGCACGTTTATTATGCTTGGAAGATAATCTGGGCAGGCAGCCGCCAATCAGCAGTCGAACCGGGTGCATGTCCATGAGGGGACTGTCTCGTCACGTGGGATTTCAGACCATCAAAAGTGCCCACTGTTACGACTGGAGATGCTATTGTGACCAGAACAGGATGTATGCTTGCTCAGACACATAGACTGAGGTGTAAACCCCAGAGCCGAAACCAGAGAAAGAGAAACTTCATGTGTTCTGATCCTCTAACGCAGACCTGGGCAAACCACGGCCTGCAGGCCACATCCGGCCCTTTGTGCGTCCCTGTCCGGCCCACAAGAGGCCAATCATAAATTATAACATAAATTAAACAAATATCTATGTCGTGCATGCAATACAACTGTGCCGCTTTTATTTTGAAAGCGCTACGTTCATGTTACTTCCGTGTGGACGTACATGCGTGTGCGTGTAGTAAGACCACAGTAGGTGAACAGCAACAATTGATGCTTGTTAGATTACCCCAAGATGTCAGCTCACGCTAAAAAAAGAAAAGTTGACAAGGAATGCCGCATTTTTTAAAAGACATGGACTGCCAGGTATTTCTTTACAGAAATAAAAGGTAACGCTGTGTGCTTAATTTGTGGTACACAGGTCGCTGTGTTGAAAGATTATAATTTGAATCGTCGCTACACCACCAAGCATGAGGAGAAATACAAAAATTTGACTGACGAAGAGCGCGCAAAGGAGTCTGATGTGTTGCTAGCAAAACTGCAAACCCAACAAGGCCTTTTTACCAAACTTCACACCACCAAAGATGCAGCCATTAGCACAAGTTATGTAATTTCTCACAAAATCGCCAGAAAAAGTAAGGCGTTTTCTGATTGCGAGTTCATTAAGGAGTGCTTATTGGACTCTGTTGCACTGATATGTCTGGAGAAAAAGGCCGCGTTTGAGAACGTCACTTTCCCGACGCACCATAACGAGGCGGGTTGAGGACATCACTGGGAATTTGTCATTGTGGAAATGAATGATGAAGTTAAAAATGTATTGCACTGATTCAATCATTGTGTTTTCGTATTTGACCTCTACACCACAATTTCATATATCCTAATTATACATATTTACAGAATAGTTTTACCAGTACCAACTATTCAAAATACATAATTTGGTGCATTTTAGAATGGAAGAAAGTTGAGTAGAACTAAGTTCAAGTTATTGTTGGTATGGCCCCCTGTAAAAATTAATTGCCCACCCCTGCACGGATCTTTTCATCGCTGTGAAGATCACCGTTTGTAAACAAAGGACCACCAGACTCAAACTTTGAGCCACAACTTATATGTATGACACAATAAAGAAAAAACACGTTTACAGACAAGATAAAAATAAGCATGCCATAAATTGCACTTATAAAATTATAAAAAAAATTCCAAAATAACACTTTATCAGTGTGGTGACACTCTAGTATTTCATCAGAGCTGCCACAGTGAGCTTCATCATGGTAGACTCAAAATGGTTGTGCCAGTCAAACTAAGGAACGCAGAGTTGAAACATGTCGGTTGGATTCAGCAGCAGTTTGTGTCACTGTGAACCTCCTGTTGTCAGGATAACTCCTGCCATCCTCCTCTGATCCTGTTCATTAATTAGTTTGTCACAGGATATGCACTCTACACAATGCTTCAGGAGAAAACTCCACAAGCGTGGCAGTATTTGAGAAGCTGGCCCTGTCTGGTCCAGCACTGACGACCACGCCTTGCTCAAAGTCGCTCACATCACTGCACCTTCCCGTTCTAATGTGGATTCGCACTGAAACTGATCCACAGAAAGCTTGTTCAGCTAACTGCAGACATGCACTCCAGGGACCAATGTCTCATTTCCATAAAGGGAAGCCGTATCTAATACCGTGGTCCATTCGAGGCATGTGCCGCAGGGTCTTTGGTTCAAGTGACTGTACAGTGCTCTCTGCAGGCTGACTGTGTGACTATCTTACACCAGTCACTGGTCAAACCAGTCACTAGTCATGAAAGGCTCCTCCAGAGCAGCACGCTGGAGGCCGACACATGTCACTCTGGCACAACAAAAGTATTTACACAAATAGATGGGGAGTCAAACCTCAAATTCAGTTTAAAAGCCAATTCATAACACATTTTTCAAGAGAAAGACAAACTATGTAAATAACCCCCATATATTGTATATTTTGTTAAAGCTGAAGCGAATGTATTTTATTATGAAATAATTGGTATTGAAACTGTTAACTTTCTGTCTTAACCGAAGCACTTTTATTTTGAATGTTTACTTCCTGTTTAGCGCAGTTAACTTGCTGGCTCACGTACGAACATAAAAATGGGTATGGAGACTCGCTAAGGTTGCACTTTATACTGGCAGCCCCTCCGAAGAGGTAAAAGGTTTGTTAGATAAAACAGCTGAAATATTTTAGTATTTGTATGTATATGTGTTCGTTTTGCATAAATATAAGGCAGCAAGTTTAGCTGTTACGTCTTGTATGTGTTTCAGCTCTTACGGTGATTGCATGGTTATGGTGATTAAATGGTTACTGTGATCACATGGTTACAGAAATTGTTGGCAATAGGGATTCAAGGAGAAGTTCAATAAAACCCATAAAATTATCAGTAAAGTCTCATCCTTAAATCCCCTAAAGAGCGCACCCCAACCATTGTCCCCTAATGAGAGCACCCCAACCATCGTCCCCTAAAGAGCGCACCCCAACCATCGTCCCCTAAAGAGAGCACCCCAACCATCGTCCCCTGAAGAGCGCACCTCAACCATCGTCCACTAAAGAGAGCACCCCAACCATCGTCCCCTAATGAGAGCACCCCAACCATCGTCCCCTAAAGAGAGCACCCCAACCATCGTCCACTAAAGAGAGCACCCCAACCATCGTCCCCTAAAGAGAGCACCCCAACCATCGTCCCCTAAAGAGCGCACCCCAACCATCGTCCCCTAAAGAGCACACCCCAACCACCGTCCCCTAAAGACAGCATGCACTGAACAACTGCTCCATGTACACAAGCCCCAACAGATCTCAGCTGCTTGTAATGATTTACTCTGCTGAGCATGTCATGTAGAATGGAATGAGTATGGCATTCTTGCATATATCGTCCCTGAGGGTTAAATGAGGCTTTAGGATTTAAAAGGTTCTCATACACTGATGTATTCACATATGACCACATCTTTCACAGACAAAAGAAGAGGAGGGATAAAAGAAGAGTCAGACCTCACACAATAAAACAACCAAAATTTACTAGACAGAGTCATCATTTACATCTATGGTTCTCTACACTTTCAACACCACCTACAACACTGCACACATCTAATCAAAGCATTATTTCCTTTATATTTTAAATGAGAAATGAACACAACTATAACAACTCTTGTTTCTGGATAAAAACCTGCAGATTGTTATTCATAAGAGTTGTTATACAGTGTAAAGGTTTTGATATCGTCTTCAGACATAGATCATAGCCATCAGGGTTCATAAACAGCATTATAAATTTGTTCAGTCTGCAGTGTGTTAACAGATTCACAACACACGGGTGTCAGGAAAGAGTTCCAAAATTTAATAAGAAGAGAGAGAAAGAAAAGTTGTAAATGAGGGGCAGACACACGGGTAAGGGAATGAACAGAATGTCAGTGATCTGATTGAGCGTCACTGTCAGTGGATCATAAATCCCCATACAAAGAGTCTCTCATCACGGTGAACAGCGCTGTTCCGAATTCCGACTACTCGGCAGAATCCGACTCCCCTCGTTTGCACATATATAAATATGCTACAGATGACATTAGCGATTTCTGTTGTTTCTATGCATAAATAAGGGGTAATCTTTAATTATTCATCATAGCAAATGGCATAGCATTATCTATATCCAAACAAAGACACTGATTTGTGGGTGTTTAAATGTTTTTAATAAAATGTAAATGTACCAAAGATTTGCTTGTTACCGTAGCATTCTTGGGGATCGAAGGTCTTTCATGCCAAGAATTATGAAAACACTTTACATATATTTTTTAATTCTCAGGCCTGGAGCAGTAACACACTGGCTATACCGAAGTTCACCTCTGACCACGGGACTTCGCAGTATTACCTTGTTCCTCGTCATTACTGTCAACCTTACATCTTGTACATTTTACGGACAACCTAAATTATTTCTTTATGAATACGGTTTTTGCCAAATATTCCCTTATTATGTCTAATTATCTAGACAAAACTTAAGTGCTCAGTGAACCAAGTTATAATCCCTGTAACACACAGGACTGAAATGTCTGGTTAATGTATTTATTTTGGTGACTTTTCTGGATGTGTAAGCTATTCCACATAAAGCATATTTCTACATTCAACAAGGGTTTTTTTTTATAATATAACCCTTTTTATATTAACCCTTTTAATAAAGGGTTTCATTTTGATCCAAATAACATCTGTAGCATCTTTATTTGCGTGCAAATGAGGCTAGTTGGATTCTGTCTAGGAGTTAGAATTTGGCACAACAGGAGTCAATAATGCTTTTTAAATATAGCTAGCTAGATAACTAGCTGTTTAGATGAAAACTAAGGCTTAAAAACCTTAAGGATTAAATACATGAGTAAAGATCTTTAAGAGCAGCTACCCATGTATTAGACGAAAACTAAGGCATACACATTTTAAAGCTTAATTACCTACCTAGCTAGCTACATTTAAAGAGCTTTACTACTTTAGTCCAGTTCTATGTAACGAGATACTGTAGTTAAAAACCTATAGTGTTATTCCCTTCATCTGACCAGGTTATGTTTAGTCTATTTTGTGGACTCGTTTTTAGACATACTGCATCATTTATTTTACTCATGATATCACTATGTCCCAGGTAAGCTAAATGCTCTTTAAATGTAGCTAGTTAGCTAGGTATTTAGAGAGAAATTAAAATCCCTGATAAAAAAATCCCATTTAACACAATCTAAATAGCAGGCTAGGGGACTTAAGTAGTAAAGCTCTATTACAGTTGTGATCAAATTTATTCAACCCCCAATGCTGCGAAGGGTTTTATGGAATTCAGTGCACATTTGTAATTGTGTTCATAATGAAATCTTACAAGGACTTGTTAAAGAACTAAATGCAACTAAGATAGCATCAATTTTTTTTGTCATAAAGTATTAAATGGCCTTTTTGTGATTTCTTCATTGACACAATTATTCAACCCCTTAACGACTACCACTCCTAAGAACAGAGGTTCATTCCAGTGTTTTCCATCAGGTATTGAAAACATCTGTGGATGTCAACGAGCAGCAATCAAGCATGATAAGCACCAATTAGGCAGATTTAAAAGGACTGTGATACTCAGCTCCTTCTAGACATCTACTGGTGTGTTTCCAAGCATGGTGAAGGCAAGAGAATGGTCCCAGAAGACAAGAGAAGAGGTTATTGCTCTTCACAAGAATGGCAATGGATATAAAAAGATTGCGAAGTTGTTAAATATTCCAAGAGACACTATCGGAAGTATCATTCGCAAGTTCAAGTTAAAGGGCACAGTGGAAACGTTACCTGGTCGTGGCAGAAAGAAGATCCTGACCGCGACTGCTGTGCGCTACCTGAAGCGTAATGTGGAAAAAAATCCCCGCGTGACTGCTAAGGAACTGAAAAAAGACCTGTCAGATGTGGGCACTGAAGTTTCAGCTCAGACAATAAGGCGCGCACTGCATAACGAAGACCTCCATGCCAGAACGCCCAGACGCACCCCCTTGCTGACTCCAAAGAACAAGAAAAGTCGACTGCAGTATGCCAAAAGTCATGTGGACAAGCCACAAAGGTTTTGGGACAGTGTACTGTGGTCAGATGAAACTAAATTAGAACTGTTTGGGACAATGGACCAGCGCTATGTTTGGAGAAGGAAGAACCAGGCTTATGAACAAAAGAACACCTTGCCTACTGTGAAGCATGGCGGGGGGTCAATTATGCTTTGGGGCTGTTTTGCTTCTAATGGTACAGGAAAGCTTCAACGTGTGCAGGGTACCATGAATTCCCTTCAGTACCAGGAGATCTTGGAGGAAAATGTGATGGAGTCAGTCACAAACCTGTGGCTTGGGAGACGTTGGACCTTCCAACAGGACAATGATCCGAAGCACACATCCAAGTCCACTAGAGCATGGTTGAACATGAAAGGCTGGAACATTCTAGAGTGGCCATCGCAATCACCAGACTTAAATCCAATTGAGAACCTCTGGTGGGACCTAAAGAAGGCAGTTGCAGTGCGCAAGCCTAAGAATGTGACTGAACTGGAGGCTTTTGCCCATGAAGAATGGGCTAAGATACCCATAGGTCGCTGCAAGACACTTGTGTCAAGCTATGCTTCACGCTTGAAAGCTGTCATAACTGGAAAAGGATGTTGTACTAAGTACTAAAAAATAATGTCACTAGGGGGTTGAATAAAACTGATAATGATGTGAGCACAGTAAAGACATTTGTGGTTATTCCATCATAAATATTATGTTATGTTTGTCTAATTTATAAGTGCCTCTTTGATATAATTGTAAATAAGATGACTGATAGGATCAAATTCAATGTCAAACTGGCCAAAACACTTTATTTCAGTGGGGGTTGAATAAATTTGATCACAACTGTAAGTGTAGCCGCTTTATTAATTAAGTGTCGTTCAACATAATGAGAAACTGTATGACAAAATTGTTGTTTATGGCTAAAACCCTACAGAGTCCCTGTATAAAATTATTAGTCCAGAAACACTTCTCTTGTGTCATCACTGGATTTGCAGCGTTTCTGAATATGCAGTGCAGTTCTGAAATGTAGCGTACGCGTTGTCATTTTGATGAATTTGCAGCGCGTTTTGCTTTTATGGCGCATTTTGCTTTTGCAGTGTGATGGGCTTTCAGGGCCACCGTAGCATGCAATTCAACATGCCGCCTGACAGTGTACTACATCATCAGATTGCTTCCGTTGGCAGCGCTACTTAAGACGGGAAATGGAAACGAAGGTTTAATGAATTCTATTGCCCAAACTCATCATCGTCATTGAGGAAAAATGTATTGTGAAACAAATTGATATCGTTTTATCACCCAGCACTAACACCTTCACACTTTAATACCACCTTGTACACATACTTCAACACCACCTCCTACACTTCAACACCACTTTCACTGTTATTGGCAGTGATGTTACTCACAGCTGTGTTGCTGATGGTGATGTTGCTGACTGACGGTAGTGATCTTTTGGGGGGTTAGACTAATATACATAGGGTATAGTTATTTAATATTTATATTTGTATATATATGTGAAAGAGGAGAGTGAAGGGCAATCGTGCCGGTTAGGGAACTGGTCTTGTGACCGGAGGGTCATGGGTTCGATTCCCAGACCTGAGGCCATGACTGAGGTGCCCCTGAGCAAGGCCCTTAATCCTCAATTGCTCACTTGTATAAAAAATGAGATAAAAATGTAAGTCGCTCTGAATAAGGGCATCTGCCAAATGCCATAAAAATGTCAAATGTAAATGAAGGCAGATTTCATCTCTGCAACATATGGTGAATACGACCCTTTCTTTCACAGGGAGCTACCCAGGTGCTTGTGAAGTCTCTAGTCATTTCAAAGCTGGACTAATGTAACTCCCTACTTGTGGTTCTTCCTCTATGGGTCATCAGACTTCTACAACTAATTCAGAATGCTGCAGCATGACTGGTCTTCAATCTCCCCAAGTTTTCACTTGTGACTCCTCTGCTATGCTCTCTTCACTGGCTTCTAGTAGCAGGACACGTCAGATATAAAACCTGGATGCTTGCCTACCAAGTCAAAAATGGACTAGCCCCTCGCTACATAATGTCCATGGTCAAAGACAGATTCATACCATGAGCACTCTTAATCTCAATCAGGGTCTCTTAAAGTCTTAAAATCTCACGGAAGACAAAACTCAAGACTATTCTCTGTCCTGGCTCCAAGATGGTGGAACGATCTTCCATTAGCTACTCTCTGGATGAAACACTCTTAGCCATTTCCAACAATCCCTAACCTGGAAGCCGATCCTGGCAGTTCTGACATCTTAAACAATCACGAGTATAATGTTATCATAATTATTACAAATTATTACAAATATTAAATACAAAAATGTTTCGTACTGTATTCACATATTAGCAAACTGCTATCCCTTACCTGACTGCAATTCTATTACTTATTTTCCTCCTAAAGACAAAGAACTATGCCTTGTTTACTGCTCACTGCAATGCTGCCACCTGCAGGATAGTGGTGGGAAAATATTTCCAGGAACATACAGTGAAAAAATGTCATCTTAAATGTTCAAACAATGTTTTGGTGTCAAAGTAGTAGGAAACACTAGTAGGAAATTCCAGTGTTGCTGCCAAATGTCTCCATATAGACACACACATTAAAGAAACCACAAAATAAGAGGAAGAAACCATGAAGGCTTAGTGTTAAAGGTCTGAGTTGGGAATGAGGTCCGAGTTGTGGTATGAACGGCGGTGTTGGGGGGGGGGGGGGGGGGGGGGGGAGGTATGAATGGCGGTGTTGGGGGGGGTATGAATGGCGGTGTTGGGGGGGGAGAGGTATGAATGGCGGTGTTGGGGGGGGAGAGGTATGAATGGCGGTGTTGGGGGGGGAGAGGTATGAATGGCGGTGTTGGGGGGGGGAGGTATGAATGGCGGTGTTGGGGGGAGAGGTATGAATGGCGGTGTTGGGGGGGAGAGGTATGAATGGCGGTGTTGGGGGGGAGAGGTATGAATGGCGGTGTTGGGGGGGAGAGGTATGAATGGCGGTGTTGAGGGGGAGAGGTATGAATGGTGGTGTTGGGGGGGGGGGGGGGAGGTATGAATGGTGGTGTTGGGTATTGAGTGAGTGTTCTACCTGCGGCTGCTCCTCTTCGCCCCCTCCTCTCCTGCATTGTCCTTCTCCTCCACCGCCGGTCTCCCCGTCTTCAGCTTCTGGGAGATGCGCTTTCGCAATTCAGCCTTCTCTGAACCCACATCATCACCACTGTCATCACTGTTATCCTCTTCCTCGTCAGCTCCCTATACAAAATGTTTAGTCAGATACAACATATCAAAACAGGTTCTTCTATCTGTAGTCTGAAAAAAAATCTCCAAAGAATGTAGGGGCAGGGCTCAGAAATACGTTAGGATGCAACACACATGTTGAAGAATGTTAAATTACAGAAAAACAAACAGATCTGAGTGAGAGGCTCATGTTACAAAAGTGTTTACTAGCTTTGCCAGAGTAATGTACAATCATTACGCATCATATTCTATTGTAAAATGTCTGACATGTAATTACAACATTCCAATATTCACAGCAAAATCAGACTAATTCATTATTGCTGTGAATGGTTAGAGTTCCATTTCTATCTCTCTCAATCTTAATTTGGAAATAACTGAAGCAAACCAAACATCATTAAGGCCACACCTCAGAAACGTCTCCTTGGCTTGTTTTGCTGTGTGAGACAAAGAAACACATTCGTTTTATGTCTGAAATGCCAAAACATTACTCATATCCATACAAACACTACTCATATCCATACTGCTTCCATGGAGTGTGAAGCAAATGGCAGCAAGCAGCAACTACGGCAACACAGGTGGGACAACCTCTCCACAGCGGGTACGGAGCTCAGCTTGGGGTCGTCCTTCAGCAGGTCATGACTGCTTTTACTTCTTCCTTTCATGGTCTGCAAACAGAAAAATTCGAGCACTTTTCAGCTGTAGCCCAGAGCTTCAGGCATCACTCCAAACAAAATTATTTGACAGAAGACGAGCAAACGTCAAAGGTCTCTGACTATGTAGTTACTATATAGCACTATATCTGGGCTATATTCAAAACAAATTTCAAATATGCTTTTGTAGTGAGTCACAGATAAACAGCTTCTGGTTTCAAGCACGCTTGATATATGGGCATTTCTGAAGTGTAAAAGAGTACCTGGCTAACTTGACTGACTACTTCCTCTTCCTCTTCCGCCTCCTCACCAAACGATAGCAGGCTAAAATTCCTGAAAAGAAAGTGTCTTTAGATGAGTCCTGTGACAAGTATGAGCAAATAACAGACACAGTCTCAGGGTCAACAGACAGTGTCGGGGTTAGGAACAGCAGACACGGTGTCGGGGTTAGGAACAGCAGACACGGTGTCGGGGTTAGGAACAGCAGACACGGTGTCGGGGTTAGGAACAGCAGACACGGTGTCGGGGTTAGGAACAGCAGACACGGTGTCGGGGTTAGGAACAGCAGACACGGTGTCGGGGTTAGGGTTAGGAACAGTTTCAAAAGTTAAGATTTAAGTTTTTGAGATTTAAGAAGAGCAGGTTTTTCAAACCACTCCTGTCTGGGATACAGTGCGCCCTGAGACACGCCCCTCCTTACTTTGTTGCTCTGGATTGAGACTTCTTTCCCTCCTCTTTGACTTTGTCTTTTCTCACTTTTATTTCACGCGGAACGATGTCATCGAAAGGAGAATGTAGCACCTGTTGGGGGAGAAGTTGGGAAGTTTGCTGTGGCAGGATATCAAAGTATAAGCTGCTAAAGGCCCGGTAATCTCTGTGAAGAGCCGGCGGTACCTCTGTGGAGCGGATCTTGTGTGGGTTCGATGGCCGCTCGTCAGCGTCACAGTCCACCTCTGATAACCTCAGCATGTTATACACCGTGTCACCCGTGACCTGAAACCAACAACCAGCTAAATCTCATCTTTTCCACGTTTTCCAAAGGTCATCTTAACATACTAGATTAACTGTAATCACTTTAACACACCAGTTTAACTGATGCACTTATCAGAGTAAAATGGTTGATGTAACCTAAATCTACATGGCTGAAGGTAGACTCTATACACAACAAACCTTTCCAAAAATGGTGTGTTTATTGTTGAGTTCATCAGCCCGTCCCAGAGTGAAGAAAAACTGGCTCCCATTATCATGTGGTCCAGCGTTTGCCATGGCAACCAGACCTCTTCTGTTGAAGCGTAATCTGGAATGAAACTCATCCTATGCAGGCAGAACAAAGACAAACAAATACACATCAAACCTACTGAGCAAAACACGTACAAATACAACAAGAACGGAAAAGTGTTGAGGCTGTACAGCCACTCCAACCATCCACAAGCATACAAAATGCACCATTAAAAACATACTACAAATAGGAAAGGAATTGACAAGCTTTGGCATACGTCTCTGTAGGATTTATTTTTCATTCCTCTAATTAAAATTGTTAAAAATCAGAAGGGCACTGCACAGTCATTTTAGCTACAGTATCTTAGCCACGCTTAGCTATTTTAACCCCTTTTAGCCATGTAGAAATGCTCTGCTGGCTCTAGTTGGGCCACTCCAGGTTTTCCACAATTTTCCACCACTTTTCTTGGCAGTATGTTGTCTTGTTGAAATATAAACCTTCACCCAAGCTTGAGATCTTAAACATTTAGCCTTTAGATTGTCTTTCATTTTTGCTCCATCAGACCAGATAATCTTGCCTTTCATTTTATGAGAGTTGTTGAGATGCATTTTGACAAACTAAAAGCAGGTTCCAATGTGCCTCTTAGTGACGAATAGCTTCTGTCTGGCAACTGTACAATAAAGCCGTCACTAGTGGAGTGCTGGACTGATATAGGGACTTCCCAGCTTCCCACAGGAACTCTGCATCTCATCCATTCAATCATGATCTCGTTCATGGTGGTCATTGGGTCCTTAGTTACCTGTCTGACCAAAACCTGATAATTCCTGATTACTATGTCTGAGCAGTCAGCCATATCTAGGAAGACTGCTGGTGGTTCACAACTTTGTCCATTTGAGAATAACGGAGGCTACCATGCTCTTGGACACTCAATGCTGCAGAAATTCTCCTGAATCTTCCCCCAGACTGTCACCACAGACAGTTCTTCTTGCGCAATGACTTGGTTTTTCCTCTGACACACACAATCAAATATGAGACCTCATACAGACAGGTGTGTACCTCTCAAATCAGTTCCGTTAGGCACAGATGGACTCCAGTGTACATGTATTTCATGGAGCATTAGCTCAGAGTCATAACAAACATTATGGATGGATAATAATTATGGATATAATTGATGGGGTTTTGTTTTAAATACATTTACAACACATTCCAAAAACAGAGAGGGCGGTGTTTTAACCTTAAAAGGTCGGCCATAGATAGACTCTCCACCGGTCCCAGTGCCAGTAGGATCTCCCCCTTGAATAATAAAATCTGGCACCACACGGTGGAATATTGTCCCATCATAGTAACCTAAGACAAAAGCAAGTAACATGGGTTTCACCTTACACAAGTAATAACACTCTGACATTCACTTATTGTTATAGAAGATGTCTGACTTATGCATTACTCTAATTTTTTATATGTTTCCATTCCTGTTGAAGCAGGAGTTTTACCTTCCAAGCATAACTGAATGAAGTTCCTACATGCTTTGGGTGCTTCTTTAGACCACAGCTCTACATCGATGTCACCTGCTGAAGTCTTAATTAACACCTTTAAGGAGAATAAAAACACAGTAAATATGTGGGAGACTAGAAAAACATTTATTTTACATGGCATCCAGTCAAATTACTTTACCTTCCCCAAAACATTAACTCAAAATTTAAGGTTTTTGTACTAACTTAGGTAATCAATATAGTTAATTAGCTACATTATGAACTAAGGCAATTTTATTATTCCTGTCAGCTGTGTTATTACAGAGATGTCACAGAAGTAAAGTGTAAAATGTAACGTAGGCTAACGTACGACTGCTGCCACAAACCTTTCCATTTGTTGGTGGCTCTTGGATGTATATGTTGCTCATGTTGAGAGATTATTACTCTAAATTAACCTTCGACAAAACAGAATCAACAAAGTACCAAAAATTGAGACACGGAAATCGAAATTCCTTTTTAAAAATGCAACGAGCAAAGATATCGATATATGAGAGCGCAGCAGTACCACAGCAGTGGGACTTCTTCTGTGTGATCACTGGTTCTCTTGCCTCCTAGTGTCTCAGATGTATGGAACTAATGTTGAATGTTTGCAGTAAACTCTTTAAAAATTATATTTTATCTTTTAGCACGTTGTAGAATGGATACTGGTAAAAACGTATACGAATTTAGCCAAGCATCTGTAGCAATATGGTCTCCTTCCGTTATGGCGTCCTTTGAGGACTTTTATGAAGGCTCCGCAGGACATGAACGTTTCTCATCGGACTCATTTAGGAGACGGAATAAATACACACGAAGCTAAAGGAAGTGGCTGTGTTTACGAGTCAAGCATTTTCCTTGCAAAATCTCCGTAAAGTGATGCGATGGCTCTTCCAGGTACACATAAATTGTAAAGCTAACATTAATTACGCCCTCACTTTTTGAGGAGGTTAATATTATACTGGTCTGTGAACGTTTATTAAGGTAACTAATGAGTTAGCCAGGTCGCTAGAGGGAACCTGAGAGTAGCTAGTTAATATGGAGTGTCCATGGCACTGAGGACACTGATGTCCTCACACGTCTGTCCCCCAGACGCACCGACATGACTACTGAACTACCTTGTTTCTACTTGCCAGAATTATTACCGATAGCTACGTATGCAGTTTCCGAAAAAAGATCTTGTGAAATTAGATTTTTAAAAATGGATTTTATGCTAGCCATGATATTGTAATGTTATCGTTTAACGTATTTGTAATACATCATATTGTGTTGTAATGTTTTTACTCGGTCTTTTTGTTCCTGCAACACTGGTGTACTTGGCGCCTTTGTGGTGTTAGACTGCCACCGGATGTCGACCGGGGGAGGCCTTGGTGCCTCTGGAGTTTTTTCCCTAGATCTTATCGCCTTTGGCTTATTTATTACAGTACTTTTAATTGATTCTTTATAAAACTTTATAAATCTACTTTGTGGTGACACCTGTTGTAAAGAGAGCTAAACAAATACTTTTGAATGAAATGACCTGGCAACGTTGTAATTGTTGTTCTGGATGCATAAATAACAAATTAGTACTGGCACAATGTAAATACGAGAAGACTAATAACGTGTTATAGAAACTATAGGAGGACATGTTTGGATTATGTACAAATTAGTTATTTTGTTAGAAAATAGTATTTCTTGTCTCTGTGTTGACAGCTTTGTTGTTAATAACTGTCCTTGAACAGGTGTGAGTAAAGAAAACGTTCGAGCTGGTTGCAAAAGATGTGGTTATCGTGAGTATTGTAAATGGGTATTCTGTAAATACATGTTTTAATTGGATGTTTTGGGTATAACATGTCTTAAATGCATATTGTGTGTGTGAAGAGCCAAGTGAACCAAGCTTCGACACATTTCAATGTGAAACCATCTCTTCTGCATCGTCCTCAGCGGGCCACCTGACATTTGAATGTCGTAATTTTGTGCGCGTGGATCCGAGGAAGGACATTGTGTTGGACGTGAGCAGCACCAGCACTGAAGAGAGTGAAGACGAGCAACAGGAAGCTGCCAGTAAGGAGAAGAGCTGTGGGAGCATCCGCTCCAAAGGTGGAGTCCCATCTAACCTGGGAGAGGAGAGGGGGAGAGGATGGGGGGGGTGAAAGTGGAGATGGGGGGGGGGGGGGGGTCTCAAAATATGGTAATGTTTAGGTTGTACTGCAATTTTCAGTACCTGGAGTAAGTGTTCAAAGTTCAAAGCCTTGCAGTGGAACTGAACTTAAATGAAGGCTCTGCACAGTGAGTCCAGACACTGAGATTAATGGAGAATGTGATATGCGTTTCACCTGCAGGTTCTGACAACGACTCAAGAAAAGAGAAATGTAGGAAAAGAAGTAAAGATAGATCCCACCGGAAGGCAAAAAAGAGGTACATGTTTAATAAAGTTAATCAATAAGCTTTTTCCAGCTTCTTTTCTGCTGCTTAAGCCAGAAGCACCTACAGTCTCCAGAACCACATACAGTCACATGTGTTATGAGGCCTATCAGTTTCAGATAGCTACCATAAGTGCTTTGCCTTATATGTTTTGATTCTGGACAGTATTAGGAAACAAACATTAAACTTATCATAGAAATATGGTACTGCTATCACCACAAAAAAACAACAATAATAGCTTGATCAAAACACAATTTCTTATATTTGGTTGAATTAAATACTTTGTAATTTTACATTTAGCAGACGCTCTTATCCAGAGCGACTCACAAAGTGCTTTGCATCCGATCACAGAATTCATCCTAGGAAATAGTATGGATATGCCAGAATTCAAGATACCATTGAGTCAGACTACTACTAAACTACAGGAGTCAATTTCATTACCTACTGTTAGACATTTGCCAAGAAGCACAAATAACCATAGACAGACATACAATTTAAAGAACAACGGTGGTATCAGCTGAGTTAGTGCTCTGGTAAGAACTCAGCAAACAGGTGGGTGGGACAACAAACAGGTGGGAAGCTTGGTTCACTTCAGTCTACGCTTGAAGATAGCAATAGACACTACAGTCCTAGCAGCTAATGGAAGATCGTTCCACCATCTTGGAGCCAAGACGGAGAATAGTCTGGAGCTTTGTCATCCATGACACTTTAAACATGGAGTTTCGAGTCAAGCCAAGCTTGAGGTTCTGAGTGTTCGCTGTACAGAATTTTGTGGCATCAAATCAATAATAACTTCTTGTGATTCCTAATTCATTAAAGCAAAACTGAGGTTTGAGTGCACATTCTGCAGACTGGTCTGTTAGCATTTATATTGCAGGCTTTGAGTCTGGATACCGCAGACATCATAGTCCATTTGCAGAACTATGATAGCAGATTGATTGTTTTTGTGACCTCTGTACATTAGTAGGTTTTTTTTTTTTTACTGTCTCTGAAGAATATTGTGCATGTACCACTGAGTTACTGCTGTTGTTGTCGCGTGGCGTTATTGGTCAAAATGGTGAAGCTTTTATCTCAAGAGGTCTGCTAGAACCATTCTCTGACCTCTTCTGATATTGAGGTTTCTAGCCCCCCTTTTAGGTGCTTTTACAGTAGTTAAGTCTAACGTTGACTTATTTTACTTTATTCTTCATATTCAGTGTGAGTTTTAATCATGAATCTGAATGAACATGGTGTACATTGGCCTCACACTTAATATTGAACCATATTATTCTTATTAATATAAGCTGTATACCATTTTCTTTTGTCTTTCATGGATTGTGTTTCCTTCACGTTTATTCAGGACTTACTCATCCATGGATGAAGAGGAGGAGGAGGAGGAAGAAAAGAGCAGGAAGAAGAAGAAACACAAAAGCCACAAGAAGAAAAGCAAAAAGGAGAAGAAGGAGAAACATAAGCAACGCGTGAAGAAGCACAAGAAGAACAATACACACTCATCCTCGTCCGACAGCTCCAGCTCCTCAGGCACAGACTAGACATGGACACGTCCAGGCATTCCATGAGCTAAGAGGGGACTCTACATTCAGGGTAGCAGCTCTTCCATTCAGAATACCATGCAGTCCAGTGTGTGAACAGTGCCTGTAAGATTGGCACCTGGATGATATCAGAGCCTTGTGTAAATAAAGGTGACTGCTTGTGTGTCATTCTGGTTTTTCCTGAATTAGGGAGAAATGTTCTTGTAAACAAACCTCTTTTCTGTTTGTTTCTTTTTTCTGAGTAGAGGCTGAATATGATCTTTTCACTGTTTTTCATAGTGCATATTGTATGATTTTGTACAGAAGTTAGTCCCTTTACAAGGCTGGTACTGGATTTCTTTTATACAGTGATTGTTGACTTATTTCTTAAGAAGAACAAATCACCTTACAACTTATGGTATACCAGATGTTAATTTTACATATTTTTAACATTTAAATATCAGCATGTAGTGAAATAAATATCAAGTACTGAAGCAGATATTTGAACAAAATTTCCAATCTCTTTCTCTATATTGCTTAAATAGTAATGGTGATAAACAAATTTGCCTGCTTGATAATTTTGTAAAGGCCATGGACATAAATAAAATTTAAAAAATAAAATAGGAGGAGAAGCCAGTTTGTATGAAATAGTAGATGTTAAAATCATTCCATGGAGTTATAAAGGTACCAGAGTAGAATATTCCAATCAGTTTTTTGAATTTCCTAATTTCATTGCTCCTGGGGTATGGTGGTTTAAGGGGAAGGACTTACAAAACAAATAACCTTATAAAACAAATAAGCATCTAGCTACCTACCCTAGCTAGTTATTGATAAGTCCGACTAGCTAGCTAACTAAGTATATGTATACAATGCTAACGTCTGACATTTAAAAATACACAAAAAAGTTTTCCCATTAACATCTAAGGATTTTTACCTCATAAACCAAGTGTCCACATATGTGGACATTATGCAACAATGGCAATACGTTGAACGACGTAGCATGTCAGATTTTTAAGCCGTTCATATAAATTGGGGTGAACAGATTTGGGTTTCTGAAAAGGAGAACATCTTTTTTGCCAGGGGTTGGGGTGGGGTCATCGGTATATGACATGACACAAATGACATGGTGTTTGTGTAAAAATTGCATTTATTGAACAGCACAAAACAACATAGTACACTAAGAAAAACGTACACTAGGGGTGACCTGCAATAGTCGCTGATTCGTATGGAAAGGAAACAGTGCCAATTTGAAAAATAATCACTACTAGGCAAAAATGGAAATGCAAACCACAAAATGCATTGCTTTTCCATACAAACATGCAGAATACGTGCCAAAATGAAATGCAAAAGCACTATTACATTACATTTCAATGCACTTTATCTCTTTATTGAAAAACAATACACACAAATTTGCATTCAAAACCAAAACGCTGAATTTGTGCCAGAATTGCATATAATACAGCTCGAAATGTAATCACGGCACAGATTGCTTTTCACCATACGGTATTTCAGACATTAATGCCTCCTTTAAATGTAATAATCAAGAGATTGATTTAAACACTGATGTGATGAAAACATGCCACAATGAAAAGTAAAAGCTCCAGTGTGTGTGGATTTGTATTTAAGTGAGGTGCCCAAGATTTTTTCTGCCTCTTTGACCACTCGCTGCATGTCTTTCTTGTCCTGTGATGTGCAGCTGGTGAACCAAACTGTGCAGCAGTATGTCAGAAGGCTTTCAATGGTGGCCTTGTAGAAATTGATCCGCAACTGTAAAGGGAGGTGCGCTTGTTGAAGCTTCCTAAGAAAGTACAGTCTTGGTAGCCCAGGTGAGGTCCACAGAAATGTGCACCCCCAGAAACTTAAAGCTCTCCACGCTCTCAACCTCTGCTCCGTTGACGTAGAGAGGTGTTGTTTCGGTGCGTTTGGAGATCTGGGGCCTCATGTACGAACGGTTCGTACGCACAAAAACATTGTGTACGCTATGTTTCACGCAAACGGTCAGATGTACGAAATGTGATTTGAATGTGAGAAAGTGCGTACACCTACGACACCTTCACCTCTGGTGTACGCATGTTTCTAATGTGTTTTCGTCAATTAACGACACTTAGAGGTGATGCATTGAAACTACAACTTTTAAGATATCCTTCACGCACACATTGTAGTAAGCCCTTATTGGGTAAAATAAAGTAAATAAATAAAAAAATTAAACAGTAAATTAATCAGACAATTTCACTGCCTTACTGAAATAATCATTCAACGTGTTTCCACTTAGCCTATATTATAAAAACATGCATAAAATGTTGCACTGGAGTTCTTGGGAGATGGCAGCGTTGGCATTACTGGAAGATATTGCTAATGGCCGAATTCACAAAGAGTGCATTTTCTGTGACCATTATGATTCTTTAGCCCATGATGATGACTGGCTTATAAACCGTTTCAGATTTCCAAGAACTGTCCTCTTGTGTTGAGTTGGGTCCAGTTTTGGAGAGAGAAACGCGAGGAGTTGCGCATTGCCAGAGACAACGCTCGGCTTCCTGGCAACTGGCTCGTTTCAAAGCGAACTGGCAGCCCGGTCTGGGAGATCCCAGTCATCTCTGAGCCGGGCCATGCCAGCTGTTTTGGATGGGATCATCTGCATGTCAGCTAGTTATATAAAGTTCCCATATGAAGCGGTTGACCAGGCAAACATTAAAGCGCAATTTGCAGCGATAATGCAACCCTAATCGGAGCGATCGACTGCACACACATTTCTATAAAGGCACCATCTGAGGAGGAATTTGCTTATGTGAATAGAAAGCACTTTAATTCCATAAACGTGCAAATAATCTGTGATGTAAAAACTTACTAATGTAGTGGCACGTTGGCCTGGATCAACCCAATTGTCACGTCCAGCCCCTCCCTCCTCCTTGGTCCCGCCTAGCTCCCCGCTCCCATTCGTTCCTACCCCTGTCTGTCACGCCCTCGTCATTAATACACACACCTGAGTCTTGTTTCACCGTCTTGTTTTCTGTGTATATAACCCCCCTAGTTTTTCACTCCTGTGTCGGTCATTGTATTTGTGTTTGCCATGTTTCCTGCACGCTCCGGTCTATGCTTCTCTCCGCTAGTGATGGGCAAATGAAGCCTCTTGAAGCAATGAAGCTTTCCAACCCTTTGCTTTGCAAAAAGGTTCGTTACTCGAGGCTTCATTCATCACTCACTAGTGACATCTGCTGGTGAAACTGTAACAGCCTCGTCATTCAGTTGGATCATACTTTCAAAAATGTGTAAATGCAATATTGTCACAAAGTTTCCATCAAACTCATGTTTAGGAACAGGAGAATCATTTAAATCATACTTAATTGTCATGTTTTAATTATTAAAATGATTTGTAGCCAATCTAATCCTTGACCATTAGTGGTTGTGTTGGGTTTTCTTGTATGTCATGAACGTATTTGACAATGAAGATATGTTGTACTTTACTATGGGGAATTGAGTGATTGTTGAGTGACTGAATATTTGGAGTTAGAAACTGATTTTTAAAAAAAACAGAATGTGTTTAAAATAATTGCTTCTTGGGGCTTCTAGATCTGGTTTGGCAGTCATGACCTGGTGGTTAGGGAAGGGAAGTGGTTAGGGAACTGAGCTTGTAATCGGAGGGTCGTGGGTTCGATCCCCAGGCCTGAGGCCATGACTGAGGTGCCCCTTAACCCTCAATTGTTCACTTATATAAAAATGAGATAAAATGTAAGTCGCTCTGGATAAGGGCGTCTGCCAAATGTAAAATGTTTTTAATATTACAAATAAGGTTTGCCTCTTCCAATGGTTTTTAGACTGTTTTTGATGTGTGAATCTGATGTACATCCTGATCAAACAAAAAGAATTTAGAACGTTCCAGATTTTAAATTTAACCACCTACTACAACACGAAGCAACAGGGTTCATAGCGCTTTTATTTAGAAAAACGATACGCAAAATGAAGCAATGACGTGGCCGATGTAATGCGAGGCCTCGTTTGTTGCTGATCACGTGATTTTGCTCAATATGACACAAGCTCCGAAGCGGGGCTTCATCGGACACGCCCCTTTTTACTCGGTACACGCTTCGAAGCCTAGCTTCAGATGTCCCATCACTACTCTCCGCGCTCAGTAGCCTGTACTCTCCCTTCGTTTCTCCTGTGTGCTGGTCTGGTTTGTTCTGTCTTGTCTTCCCTGTTTTAGTTCTCATATCTCTTTGCTGGTTTATGTAGTTGTTCCTTGGTAGTTGTGTTTTCCTTCACATCTTGTATATTTCTCCCTGTCATTCTGTTCCCCTTAGTAGTTAGGTTCTGTTGTAGCCTGTCTTTCGCTTCTAGTTTGTGTATGCATTCCCTGTGCGTTCTAGTCTTCTTGCTTTTTAGTCTTTCAGTTATTTCAGTCCTGTTTGTGTTATGGTTGTCATGCTTTAGTATTGTTTGTTCATCCATTATTGTAGTAGTCCTTCCTGTGGTGTGTCTAAAGTTTCTATTTCTTGCATTGTGTTTTAAGTAGTGTTTCTATTAGTGTGTTTGCTTGGTTGCTATGCTGTCTAGCTTATGTTTGATCTAGTGTGTATTCTCCTGTCCTTAGTTGTTCTCCTGTTCCTTTTGGTCTTTGTTTAAATTAATAAATTACATAGATACTTGCGTTTGTGTCACACCCGCCCTCCCTTGATTCGTTACACCAATGGTTAGTACATCCTTACAAACTGCATGGTTTGGATAAGATTACAAGCTAGCAGAGTGCGTGACGGGTGGCTACTTGGTAAGCAACAAAATTATTTTATTGAGTCGCTGATGCTAGTTAGCGCGTCACTGATATTTTTAGGTGCATTATATTATTCTGATCCCACAACATTTAAAGCTTCACACACGCTATCCCACTCAGACCTTTTGCGTTTTGCCGTAATGCCACAACGTGCCAAACAAACATTTTTTCCGCACTTCTACCTCATTCAGGAGCGTCTCTACTTTCACATTCGGTGAAGTTCCTCTTTTTTCCCCCGTTTAGACATGGTTTGATAGATCAGAGAGCAAACTTCTCCGTTGCAGGGCAAATTTAAATGAATTTGCATATTTATAGAGGGGCGTGTCACCGTGTGCGCTCAATTCTACGTTGATTAGCATGTACAAAAGTAATGTGCATGGATTCCGTCGTACGCACAGTTTGATACATCTGAATTTTTTTATGCCATTTTCTGGATTTGTACGTACGCCAATTTTTAGTAAGAAATCCACGCAAGTCTTTGTACATGAGGCCCCTGGACCTTGCCAGCAAAATATATATCATACATAAACATGATGAGTTTATCCATACAGTTTATCTATCAAAAACATTTTTTTACAATGGTTTATAAAGGACATGGAAGCGAATTGCTCTTTCTGCAGAATTCACCCTGAGAACATTTCCGTTTTCTACCAAATTATGGGAAGATATCTGCAACCTGTCTAGTACCTGTAGTTAACCACATTTATCCCTCTGCTTTGAGCGTGTATTGTTTGGCTTCACTGTCCACTATCCATTTGTGAAAAAAATTGTTATACTGTTTGCCAAATGGCACATCTACAAATGTTTCTTTGTACATATTAAAGTCCGACATTAGCATTGGTATACAATGTATATACCAGGGGTCGGCAACCTTTGAGACATGGAGTGCCAACTTTAACATTTCTAGTCAATGAGTGTGCCACTACCAACAAATAAAATTGGAGCAAGGGGGGGTGGGGGTGTTTGCTGCATGTTGCGTACTGACAGGCACGCTGTCTACATTCTGAACAAGGCTGAACATACATTTTCGTCAGGTAAATGTTCCTTCCCCTGTTTTTGAGGGGTGTTTCTTTATACTAGTGGTATCAATTCCAGGTTCAGAGATTAAAAGTCCTCACCAGGATTTTGCTCAAGCTTGCTAGATTTTCTAATTAGCAATCCAGGTAAAATTAGTGGAATCAACACAATCCAGGAAGCCTGAGCAAAATCCTGGTGAGGACTTTTAATCTCTGAACCTGGAATTGACACCTCTACTTTATACTATCACAAATCGTTTAGGAGAACACTGCAAATAATGTGACGCGGCAAGTATAAACGCAGGTTCGCGCGAGGTGTCAAATCAAATGATCTGCTCCGCGAGCAGGAGCTTAATCGCAAGCAGAAAGGGTGTGACAAATTTTCCTCGCGTAAGCAACTCTCTCCTTGTGCGCAAGAGTAGTTTTGCTCGCGCGAGGAAGCAATCTCTGCGTGCGCAAGAGCATTTTTGCAAAATAAGTTTTCCTCGCACTAAGTGATTTTCTGCGCTCGCCATTTTTGAATTGGATTTGACGCCATAGCCAGCCCTGGCCCACACACACTCCACCACTTACTCAATCCCAGTCAGTCATTGACTGAGATCATGTGCACCTGTCCTAACTTCTCAGTTTATTATTTAAGCCTGCAGGTCCACGTCTTCACATTGCGCCGCCAACAGCGTTAAGGAGGCGTTCCCTGCGAGCTGCATAGACTGCGTTTCTTGAGGTCAACTCTGCGCATCGTTTACTCCTCTAGGTAGTGATGGCAAAAGTGGGGCTTTTGGGAGATCGAATCAAATGAACCAATTGATTCAGAAAATAATTCGATCTTGTGAAACAAGCAATCAGGGCCTTGTGAGCAACCAGGGCCTAAATCCACAACTTTTTCTTAACAGAAACAAAAGTAATGTTTTTTTTTATTTTTATGAAAAATGGAATTAAATATTCCCCCATAGCATAGTGTGTCCCTAAATTTTAGTCATAAAAACATAATTTTGCAGAGAACAGGGTTGTTTTAAGAATGTCATTAAGATGTATTTTTGATGATGATACACTGTTAGTCAGTGGATTGATATATAGCTGACATTATTCATTTTACATTGCAAGGTAGGGAAATGCTTGTGTAATCCTTTATTTATTAAACATTGCAAGTAATCATTTGTAATCTGTAATTACAAGTAATCTGTAAATATTCTGATCTCAGACCAGCTGCTTGAACTTAAGTGCGGACTAAAAAGATTAGAAACATATCGAAACTGCGTGACGTAACGAAACCCGTTTTTGGAACAGTCACATGACTTTCCCCTTTTGATACAGACTTCGAAACAGTGTTCGGAACACCGTGATTCAAATGAATCGATAATCGAAATACAGTTCGATTCCGAGTTTCGAATTTGACATCACTACCTCTAGCCGACTATGGGCCTATACCTGGATGGCTACCCTTTATATTTGTCTTCATGGAAAATAAAGACATTACAGGAAATCACTTGCCCTCTGTGCTCTCGATGCTGACATCAGAAGGTTGAACTCTGAGGTCACAGTTTACGACTAGTCCAGGAACAAAGTCTGAAGAGCTAATATTCATAATCTGAAAAGACAAATTATGGCACATCTAGGACACCGGCTAACCAGATAACATGAGAGTTACACTCATATATGTTATCACACTAATTACACATCATATATACACTCGTGTTTTCAGACTAATAATACACATATTCAGTCATACATGTATTCTCTGTATCAAGACAGCATATAAGAAACAGTGCAAATATGATGTTTGTTTTTTCAGTATCCATGTTTTATAGGGATACAAAACAATAAATATATTGTGTGTGTCATGTCCTGTAATGTCTCACATCCTGTAGTGTATTTTCTTCGACCTTTGACACCCATTCAGCAAAGAGTGAGGTTTGCCCCATGAACATGTTGGTAGAGTAGCTCAGGGGAGTTGCTGATATTCATAACTGTAAAACCATATGGTCTAATCAATTGTTTCAATGAAGAATTTTAACAAATCTGTGTAATTCTGCTATTGTTTCTAACCTTACATGGGCAGAAAACTCACAAAAATGTTCTTAATAATTTTCACTTTTAAATACAGTGTGGTATTTGACAGCAAGACATTGCTATCTTGGTACGGAGGCCCCCTGCCGGCCGGCTCCATCAGAAGTAGCAGTATTCCATGTTGTCCTGTTGTTGTTTTCATCGTGTTCGACCCTCAGGTGGGAGTGGGCCATTAGGGAACCTGACACCTGAGGGTTGTTTGACTGTCTATATACCAGTTGACTGCTGGTTATTGTATCCTTCATTTCTTTTGTTTTTAACATTTGGAACAGGTTTGCGCAATGTAATATCTCCCATCCATTCATTATCTTTACTGCTTAATCCCATTAGTCACGGAGGGGTGTGTGTGTGATGGTGGTGATGGTGGTGGTGGTGGTGGGGGGGGAACCCACACGGGAACAGGGAGAACATGCAAACTCCACACAAAGCGGACCAGACCAAGAATCAAACCCAGAACCTAGTGCAAACCACTATACCACCATACAAAATAAATGAAATTCACGTACCCTTACGTAAAAACAAAACAGTTGTAATAAAATACATTTAAAAAATACTTGAACAGTTGATAAATGAAAACAAACATTTCGTTTTCTTTCAATATTTAACCAAAGTAAACTACCATCAATATCTGTCACTTCTCCACAGGTAAGTCTGTCCTCAAGTATGTTACACTGGTCCCTCAGTGTACTGAAAGTGGTCCTCCAAAGACTGAATGCTACAGACTAACACCACCGTAAACAATGACACTTCCAGTCTATTCATTGTATTGGCATATATGCCAATGCCAGAAATCCCAGAATCTCTGGGTGAAGGCAGGGTACACCATGGGCAGGTTGCCAGTCCACCACATGGCCAACACACACGCACACCTTTAGAGTGATCAATCAACCAACTATGCATGTCTTTGGGACAAAACCAGAGTGCCCAGAGAAAACCCACACAGGCACAGGGAGAACATGCAAACTCCGCACAGAGCAGCCCAGACCGAGAATTGAACCCAGACTGCCTTGCTGTGAGGCGACAGTGCTAACCACCACACCACCAATAATAATTCATTAAAAATCATTAAAAATAATATTCAAACATTTTTTTATCATACATTGTTATTTCCGGATTTTTTAAATTATGTCTCAGTGGACATGCACCTAAGATGAAAATTTCAGACCTCTCCACAATTTCTAAGTGGGAGAACTTGCAAAATCGTAGGGTGTTCAAATACTTATTTTCCTCACTGTACAATATAGTGCAGTGCTTTTATGAATATATTACCTAGTGCTTTATAATGCACCATAAAAAGGGTCATTTGGTTTAACTTGGGTGGGAAAGCTGTAAATTGGGAAAATGACTGTGGGTGTGTGCACAATATACCAACACCGTGAGACTTTAAACCCACCTGACTCATTCTCGTGTCAGTGGATCTTTGTGTATAAAGGACCTCCTGTCTGGTGGCACACATTGGATTGCTTACTTCAACATAATTGTATATTTAACTAGACATCTTTAATCAGGTAAAGCTTGTTCTCAATTTATAATATACAGTACATATTTTTATTAAAATGTGGTGGAATTTGTTTTGTAAACATATGATAGCATACATATAGATTTGTAATAGTGCTTTGACTGCAATTTAAAATCAACAAGTTGCTTAATTTACTATATGATATATCTTTTAACAATAACACTTTATTTTTTAAAGGAACAAAGGCTATCTCTCTCTAAAGGCTAAAATTGCATGATTAAGGTTAAGAATAGCATGGAGATCACCACCCAGCCTCGAGCATTTTCTCCCTCAACCTTCCAGACAGGACTGCTAGACTGCTGTGTTGACTGTAGCACATGTAAGCCAAAACCAAGCCACTCAGTTCTTGGCAACTAGCACTGGTGTTGGAGATCCATCAAGCACTAACCTATCTGACCATCTGCGTTTATTATTGTACTACCTAAGTCTTCTGTGTGTTTTTCACCTATCAGGCTTGTGTGGATTCTTCTGCCTGCCTTGCCTGGGCTGTAACATTGCCAGTCACATGGGGGAGTGCTGCTTGTGTGGTCTGGGTATGCCCATGCGGAGTGTCTACAGAACCAAATACAACATTAAGGTAAGAGGACCAGAGAGCACCTGTAAAACACAGGACATAGGGTCATCCCTCCATCAAACCTTCCTCTTCTGAAGTTCTCAAAATTCCTTTTGGGGCACTTATTTAATATTGCAAAAACTGAATAAATTTTATTGCAGATTTAACCTAAATTAAATTACATATATTTAATTATTGATGATTTTGTTGTCCAGTTGTTCATGGTTTTGTCTCTAGAGGTCTATGTGTACAGATTTCAAGGACTGAGTCGTTCATGGTTTTGTCTCTAGGGGTCTATGTGTGAAGACTACATGGTCTCAGTCTTCTGTTTGCCTTGCTCTACGTGTCAGCTGAAGAGAGACATTGTCAGGAGGAAGGATCAGGAGATCTTCTGAGGTCACATCATGAACCATCTTGCACACACCCCTCGTTAACCATACCTTTCACAAACACAGACCAATCTATAGTTTAATCTCTCCCTTCAGAAACGTTTACACACAATTTTCTCTGCTTTTTACAGATTTGGACGATACTGAGGATCAAATCTGGCTGTTTAATTTGTACTCATTTATCAATTAGTGAACATCAAAGTCTACATAAGGAGTGTATATATATATATATATATATATATATATATATATATATATATATATATATATATATATATATGAGACAAAATCTATTCACATTATACCCGGCCTGTAATACAATTACATCTGGCTCACGAGATCATTTTACATTGATCTATTATTATTGTTATTAATGGCCCAGCGACAACGGCTGCCTTGCCTTACTGGCAACATTTCCACATCATTCAAGTCAAATGTCTGTTACTATCTGCAATCATTTTAAGCTAGCCCTTAACAATGACGAAAAGTAAAGTTGATTCTGAAAACTGTTGATTCTGAGCTGAGTATGTTGTGGCGTCGTGTTCATAGCACTACAGTTGATAATTAGGGAGTATTCATGTTGCTCAAAATGCTCCCGGGTTCCAACTAAGTCACTGTTATGTTGATTTGCTGGCTGGGTTTAAGTAGTCGGTGTGTTTTCAACCGTAAAGTGGTTCTCTCTTTCCTGATACTGTTGTTCTGTTTAATTAAACTGGTATCGTGGTGGGTTCAATAAGTTGTTAAAATGAGCAATTTCCCCCTCCTCTGGCTTCTTCATTTCGCCCTAATACGTTTGACATTTCCGGTTAACTGGTGAGTCTTATTTGTGGAGCTAATGTGGCTGTAATTCAGGAATTTAATCTAAAATGGCACTTCGAGAAAGACATCAGGACAAGCTGAAAAACCTGAATGTAGACCAGAAGCTACAGAGAGTAGAAGAGTTAAAGTTCGGCACATGACCTAAAGTGCGATTTGAGTTTTGGCCCCCGGTGCAATTGCCTTTGACACCCCAGCCATAAACCATTCAAATATTTGCAAATCAACAGATAAATAAGAAAAACTACAGCACATCAAATTTCACAAACATATTTATAACAAAACCAGTACACTGACAGACACCTGAAGAACGCAGGCTTTTACACAAGTTTATTAAGACATGAAATGAACCCATCTCCACAAATTATGGCCAGAATATTATAACATGAGCCTGAAAGCCTTAGATAGGCACTGTGAATCTGTGATCACCACATGTGCTGTAAATATCCAACAACATAAGAGATCAATCAGATGGCTTGCTCTCTGCAGTCTCGTTATTAACAAGTCCTTTAAAAGTGCCTGTTTTTGACCTAAAAGGTGGCAAGATGTCAGAATGTGACTGAATTAATTGAGTGTGAGGTTTACTGGGACATCTGGGCCTCCATAGCTTGTGCTGTCCACTCGGGGGCTGCCTGACTGATCTTCTCCAGTAGATTGTTGACCTGGAAGCATAGTGACTGGATCTGTTTGTCCCACGTGGGTAGCGGCTCTCGCGCTAATAAAACAAACAACGGAATTCTGTTAACACCTGAACTTTCACAGACACACAGTTGCAGTTCAAAGATCCCACTTACTTTCAAAGTGGACAATGCCGTCTATCTGGTCAATAAAGCCATTCATACGGCCCTCTGTAATCATCTGGGAAGCAATCTTTTCTGCCTGCAGAGAAATGGAAACAGGATAATAGAAACAGGATTGCTATCTAGATCTGATTCTTATCTCATACATTTAGTGTGAACAGCAGAAAAAAAAAAACATGTGAGCTGATGTTTCTAGATCTCTCACACACGTTACATATGTAATGCATATACTAGATCCCACAATCACATATTACATGTATTATACATCAAACATATATGCCTCCGCACAAACACCCAGTTTAGCCTGAACAATGTTCATTCAGAAACTGCTCAATAATCAAATCATGGAAGTAATCACAATTTAAAAGACAACGTGAAAAATTAATCTTGCAATATCTGAGGAAAACTGTACATTTAGGTAGCAGCAAGACTTAATCATGTATAATAGATATTAATGGTATGGGTATTTTCCCTGCTGGGGCTCCACTCCTTCTCACAAATTTCACTACTGCTATGAAGGTTGGATATACAGTCTTGAACGTTGGAGATGTCTCGATCTTTGGCTCTACAGCGGAGGTCAGCAGCGCCTTCAGCACCTGGGGCCCTTTTATAAATGGTGCATACGCACGAAAAGAGCACCTGGCCAGAATGAAGAAGTTTTCATCAAGTATGCCAAGTTTTAAGTATTCATGAGGTAATTTGCATGGACCGTTTATGGATAACTGTGGGCAGTAAGGAGGTGGAGTCAGGCTCGTTCCTCTGTGCACATTTTGAAGAACATTATGCAGGCATGAAAATGGGTCAGGGGTTAAAAAGGTGAGAAGACCGGGGGGCGGGGCATGTGACATCATGGGGATACGGCGACGGGGGGCTTTGCTGGTGTACGGGGATACAGCGACAGGTGATGCCAAATATTACGGAGCCCGTAAGGTGACATCATGTAAAAAAATATAATAACGCGTGGCCACATCTTACTAACGCGTGCGAACGAGATAATTAACGTGTGCGAACAAGATAATTAAGTATTACTTTTAGGGGTGGGCATAGATTATTTTTTTTTATCTAGATTAATCTCACTGAAATCTTGAAATTTATCTAGATTAATTTATATTAAAATAGCTCATATGCGTGCTACCCAAGTAATGACTAAAAGTCAGTTTTTGAGATAGGGTTTCTTTATACAGGGGGTGCATTAGACCAGGGGCTCATCTCCTGTTTCCAAAATGCATCAATGACTGCTTGAGGAAGCTGTTCTACTTTGATACTTGAAGAAAAAAAACATGCTCAATAAAATGTAGGGTACTCGTGTTCAACGGTTTATTCAGTTAAACATGAATTTATTACGCCTACATACTGTACATTATAAGGGGTTGATAACATGTTTATTCGGCTAAACATGATATTTGAAATGTAAGCCAACATTTAGTACATTTAACCTCACGGACGTAATTTGGGGGGGTTACGGACACTTTTTCAAAAGCCGGTTTTGGTCCTCTGCAGTTTTAACGGTTAAAAAGAAATATTTAAATAGCGACGAATCTAGCGTTAGGACCATGCAGAAAATGACCGCTCCGAGCTCCGCTCCGGTAACACTTTACCTTCCTAAAAATGAATTTTCCATGAAGCAAACCTGGCGACTTCGTGGCTGCATCCATGTAAACACACGTACGATTTGTAATTCACAGGTTTGAAAACTCGTTCTCGCCCCTACTGTGCAATTTGGTTAGGAATACAGCCGAGCTAAACTATCAAGTTGAAAGTCATCATAGTTTGCTTACCCATTTTGACCCAGTTCCCAACCCAACTTTAAGAACAGATTAACGGCAATAATTTTTAAATCGCCCGATAAGAGTATCAAATTAACGAACGCCGTTAACGGCCCACCACTAATTACTTTATATAAAGCCAGGTTTACCTTCCTTGGGCAGTCAGTTCGCGAACATCCCTGGGATCTGCTTGCTTTGCTGTGAAAAAATAAACTTTGTTGCCGCATGTGAAAGGCGACATTAGTATCTTGTTCCCACGTGTTAATAAGTCGTGGCCACGCGTTATTATTTTTTACATGATGTCACCTTACGGGCTCTGTAAAATATAGTAAAATCCATTAAAAAAAATTTTTTTGACTGTCTTGTCAATGGATTCAATGTATGGAGCCAGATCCGTAAACGAGAAGCCGCTTTCGCCATTCCAGATGGCTCAGTCAAAACCATTACGTCTTAATGAACCAATAAATACATCAGCAGCGAAAATGAGTGTAAAAATACCAGGTTTACGTGTTTTTATTTTCTAACATGGGCTAAAGCACAGGGTAGACTCAAACGACAAGCGTTTACAACTTCATCTTCAACCTTTTCAGCCCTGGCGCGAATGTTATCCTCACACGTCCCTGGATTCACCAGTTACAACTACAGACACACTAGAAAAAAAATCTTGTTTCTCATTTTGTGTCACCGTTAACTACATGGGGTTGACGCGAACTTAATAGGCCCGTCTACCTATTTCACAAGAGCTTGTGGCTAGATCTGACAGTGTTCAACGCTGTAGCGAACGGCAGTAACTTTGTTTTACCGCAAAATATGAAAACGATTGAAACCATTAATAACCCAATTAAATCCACTGGGAAATGTACGATCTGGTAAATGTAGTGGTAAATGTACGATCTGGTAAATGTATTGGTAAATGTACGCTCTTCTGACTTGTCCCCGGTGTAGCACTAGGTCCTGCTTCTCGTCCCGCTTAGCAGTAAATGAATAACATGAATGAAGAACGTTCGTATTATTGAAACGCTATTTGGCCTCTATGAAGGTTCTGGGCGGAAACTGCTGGCCACTGTGTCATTGAAATTGCCGATTTCGGAAGTGCTCTGTTTGCTTATTAAGTCAATATTATAATAAAAAAATACACATATAATCTCTCGACCCCCCCCCCCCCAACAAAAAACTCCTCGGATCTACACGATTCACGTAGGTCACCCTTTTCAACTTCAAAACAGCGAATTTCGCCGAAAGGTGACAGATTTTCATGCCTGATTATGATTTATAAATGAGAAAAATGGCGTTCAGCTGTGGCCATCATGGATGTACCACAGGTGGCACTACACCCAGTCCACTACATCCTGTGGCTTCCACTTCCTCCCTCACCTGCAGGTAACCTTCAGGAACTTCCACACTTGGAACAGACGTTTGGAGCACCTCAGATACACACAGCAGGACACTCCAGTGGGTGCAGGGGCTGAACTGTCCCTTGCTGAAATCCTCTTAACATGCCACCCCCCGACCCTGAGGCAGATTAATCAAGGCACTACAGGAGGGAGCCATTGCTGGTCTGTCCTAGTAGTTGCCTACTGAACCCAAATGGGTTTGAAATGGAGGTCCTGACTCACTCTCTCGTCCGAGTCCTGACTTGTTCTGCGTATTGTTTGCATACATTGACAGAATTATTTTGATCAAATGCAGTCTTACCTTAGCAGGTGGGATCTCTAAAAGTGCTCCTAACTCTTCAAAAGTGATGTTGTTGTACAGTTTGCTAGCAGAGAGAAGGTTGTGCTCAATAACTGCTCGATCCAAGATGCTTGAGCCTGAACAAAAGATGCAAAACAGCTGAAATGTCTCCCTAGTCCACTCCAAATCACTCAGCAGTGCCAGTGGAGCCCATGTCCTCACGCAGCTCATGTCATGGTCCCAGTGCTGCTGTGTAATTTACCATCTGCAGTGGTGGCTTTCTGGTGGGGCATCAGCATGGCGGCAAATTCCTGCAACTGGTTTCCGCGGATGATGCGGTCCAGATACATCTTCTCCAGGATCCCATAGGCCGCCAGCTGCTGACAACGTTCATCTTTGAACAGTGTAGCCAACATACGGGAACGCTGCTGCCCTATGGACCAATAAGAGCCTCTGTGAGCATACAGACCAATCGGGGCCCGGTGTGAGCATTAGGGCTGCCATGATTAGTCGACTAGTCACGACTATGTCGACTACTAAAATAGTCGACGACTAATTTATTAGTCGATGCGTCGTTTTTTTTCCTCTCCAAACTGCTGCGACAGTTTCCACTGCTGCGTCTGCGTTTCTGTCCTTGACGCACATGCGCAGTTTAGTGGAAACCGGGGTAGACAGTTGACGACATCCCAGGACGTTATACAGACAGGCTCTGGTATCGTGGCTACCCGGCTACGGAACTCAAAAGTGCGGGATCATTTTCCGTAGTCGGGTTCCGAAACGCGTGCAATATCTGCAAGGCAGAACTTGCCTTCCACGGCAGCACAACCACGTACCTGAAGCATGTTGTGGCTACTTGTGACAACGATGAATAGGGACAGTCATCTCTGTCATCTAAATTGCTCGTTAGCTGCTAAAGTTACCATAAACAGAGCGTTAACTTAGTACTTACTTATCGCAGGGTTGCCAACTTTTTTTTCGGCGTGAGATATCGGATGTGTGGTGTGTGAGCGTGTGAAGACGGTCAAATGCGTGTGTCTCACTCTCAATGCGTGAGAGTTGGCAACCCTGCTTATCGTGGTAACTGTAAAAGTTAACATTAGTGATGGCGATTGGTTTAATTAGCCTTAGCACGCATTCGTGTATTTTCTGTAACGTCAGTGAGACCAAAACTTTATTTTTGTGAATAACTCCTTAGTTTCAGGTCCCTACCTAATTTGATTTAAATGTAGCGAAGTTTGATGCCAGAGACTAATGAAAGAAAGAAAAACCTAAAAAAAAATTCTTTATTAATGTAGGCCTATTTATTTTTGTGTTTTTTAAGGCAGTGCCTTATCCTTATTTTAATAATTGTTTGTTGCAACAAGCTGCATATTTCATTAAAGGTTTAATGAACTATGATCTTAATTGTTTTTATTTTTAGTTATAGCTGAAATCTAATGATGGTTATATAATAGCAGTTGCATTCTAGTGTGATAAGCTGTATGTTTTATATTCAATTAACGTACAATCCGACTAGTCGACTAATCGTAAAAATTAATCGGTGATTAGTCGACTATTAAAATAATCGTTTGTGGCAGCCCTAGTGAGCATACAGACCAATTGGGGCCCAGTGTGAGCATACAGACCAATCGGGGGCCGGTGTGAGCATACAGACCAATCGGGGGCCGGTGTGAGCATACAGACCAATCGGGGGCCGGTGTGAGCATACAGACCAATCAGAGCCAGTGTGAGCATACAGACCAATCAGGGCCCATGTGAGCATACAGACCAATCAGAGCCGTGTGAGCATACAGACCAATCGGGGCCCGGTGTGAGCATACAGACCAATCAGGGCCCGTGTGAGCATACAGACCAATCAGAGCCGGTGTGAGCATACAGACCAATCAGGGCCCGTGTAAGCATAGTGGTTCAACTGCAAACTTCAACCTGAGGCAAATTCTAAACCACAACTCAATGTTTCTAGAAACAAACAAGACCAAATATTAAATACCTGCAGAGGCCAGAATAGTGCAGTGAAGGGCGTGTTTTAAGGCCTCCAGGCGTTCACTCTCATGGACGATGGATTTGTAGGACAGCTCGTTGTAGCGCTGAGCTGCTTCGATAAACTTCCGTCGGTAGTCCAGAACTCTGGCATAGCATACCTGTAAACACACGGACAAGTGACACACAGGAAACGAGACAGGAACCTTTTAGAGCCAATGATCAATCAGGCTGAAACCTGTTACTCAAACCTGTTACCCCCGCCTCCAAAACTGTATTTGCTATGAATTTTATGAATGACAACGCATTCCATGCTGTACATGTCGCACACCATACATTCTATGATGAAGTGCACTTGCACCTTGTAATGGATCTGCAGCTGTTCATTGGTGGATTCATTCTGCAGTAAAGAGGCACGGTTAATGTAGGCCTCAGCCTGAACAGGGTCATCATCTTCCAGGTAAAGACGGGCAATCTTCAGGTATGTGTCCAGTTTGTAGTCAACATTGTACTGTCTGAAAGCCACAGGAGATATCATATCACACTGTTGCATATTAGGCTGGCAGACAGCACTGTCCATTTCTATGCAGTATCAAAGGCTTTGCTGGGTAAAGCATTACTCACTTCTGCCCTGTCTCCAGTGGAATACCCACTAACACCTGGGCGGCATTTCTCCAGTCCTCTTCCTTTTCGTATATAGTGGCTAGATGCTGTCTAATGGAAGCCACCTGTCACAGTGTTTATTTCATACTAAATGTCATTAAATCAGACCTATTCACTATAACACTGACTAAACAACACAAAATTGATTACATGGACAAATAACCTGGTGAAAGCATTATGTATTGTAAGTAACTGTTAGTCTCACCTGTTCTTCAAAGGAGATGACTCTGGGTTGAATTTTCTCAAGGGTAAAGTGATAAACTGATTTAGCTGTACTGTCAGGTAAATTTGGAAGATGTGTGCAAAAGTCAGTCAGCAACTGCCTGGATATCACCAGACTGACATTCTCGTTCACCACTGCCAGAAGAAAATAAACCTTATTGTTTATACAATTAGAGAGAGTGATATAAAAACTAAATAATTTAATAATAATTAAATAATCACGGTATTCATTTAAATGTAAAGTGTTCTGAGGTATTTACTAGCTTCAACGAATGCTTTCAGGGCCTCAAGTTGTTCTGCATCAGTAAACTGCAGAGCCTTTTCCAGAATCTGACGATATCTAAAATAACGCAATATTACATTGAGAACACATTCATTGTTTGATCAAACCCAAAAAAAAACACATTCATTGTCTGTTCAAACACAAAACTTTGAGCTTATATTTAGATTTATTCTTATTTATTCCCAAGACATGTAGCTAGTTAGCTAGCAAGTTATCTGTCAAGCTAAACAAGTCAACTACTTTAGTATTTGCATTGACATAGCCACCAGAGCATTATTTACTGCATTAAAAAACTGCATATATAGTATATGGCAGATAAGCATAAGTATTAATATAGTTAGCATCGTTATCCAGCGGGCTAGTTACGTTAAAAAGCTACCAAGCTGCATCTGGGTCTACTATGTAAATTTAATTAATGTGCTCATGGTCAGTATTTTGCCCATATGGATAAGCGAAAAAAATTAAGAACCTAAATACATCTCGTCAGATGGGTAACACAATATTGGTGTTTACACTGTGCACATATACCGGACCTGAAGTTATCAGACTGTGAAGCTAACGATAAGCTAACGCTAGCTACAGCTTATGGTTCAAAACACGGGTCTGCTAGCTAGCTAGCCTGCTAACTGTTCTAACATTAACTTTGTAGTCTCACTTTCTGCACCTCGTCGTTAGTGACTGAAACGTTTACGAACAAAACAGAAAATGTAGCGGTAAGTGATAAAGGAGTACGCACTTTCCGGCAAGATCTTTGTGAGAGCCGCTCGAGTTCATGAGCTGGGCAAGCTCCTGCCTCACACCGGACGCCATTTTCCTCGAAAACAAATCAACGTCAACGACTTCGATTTAAACCAAGAGGGTCTCGTGTGTGCCCGAGATCACCGTGGATCAGTCCTCCAAGTCCTACTGACGTCTGTAAATATAGAGGTTCATACACGTATGGACGACAAGTTTCTCCTTTCGTTTCTTCTAAACTTTTGTCAGTACCCGTGCAATGGCTTGGAAATAAATACACCAGGTGTATGGATGAAATGAGAAGTAACCGGTTTATGTGCGGCTTTATTGTAAGTATGTATCCCTGAAGAAAATTGACTGCGCAACGCTAGAGGGCGCACTTCTGGACAAAACAGAAGTTTTTCACCTTTTGGTCAGGATCTTCCTTTAATTCTTAACGACAAGCTAGAGCTTTAAAGCACAGTAGCACATTAAAATAAATTTAAAGTGCAATGAAAACCAATATAGGTCGTTCAAAGTCTCACATATGTTTATTACAACCCCAACTTCAATTCCATAAATTTGACACTATCTGTAACGGAGCTCTGTGTGTGTGGAGCAGAGACCGTATATACACTACCGTTCAAAAGTTTGGGGTCACTTAGAAATGTTCTTATTTTTGAAAGAAAAGCAGTTTTATTTTCAATTTAGCTAACATTAAATGCATCAAAAATACACTCTATACATTATTAATGTGGTAAATGACTATTCTAGCTGTAAACATCTGGTTTTTAATGCAATATCTACATAGATGTATGGAGACCCATTTCCAACAACCATCACTCCAGTGTTCTAATGGTACATTGTGTTTGCTAACTCTGTAAGGAGGCTATATCGGATATTTTGAAAACCCTTGAAAACCCTTGTGCAAGTAGGTTAGCACAGCTGAAAACAGTTTTGCTGATTAGAGAAGCTATAAAACTGACCTTCCTTTGAGCTAGTTGAGAATCTGGAGCATTACAATTGTTGGTTCGATTAAACTCAGAAAATGGCCAGAAAAAAAAAACAACTTTCAATTAAAACTCGACAGTCTATTCTTGTTCTGAGAAATGAAGTCTATTTCATGCGAGACATTGCCAAGAAACTGAAGGTTTCCTACAATGGTGTGTACTACTCCCTTCAGAGGAGAGCACAGACAGGCTCTAACCAGAGAAGGAGGAGAAGTGGCCCCGCTGCACAACTGAGCAAGAAGACAAGTAGTCACCGGTCTGAGTAAAACGGGGCAGCCGGTCGTGTTGGCGCTGCCTCACAACTGGAGCAAACCGGCCACGTCTCAGGGCTCGGTGGACGCCGTCGCCCAGCCGCAGCAGTTCAAGGTGGTGACATCCGGGGCCAGGGCAGAACTGAAGTCTGTGATTGGCGTGCAGACTGTGAGCTCTGCCAGCCAGCTGCTGGGGTCCTCCTCACCCCCTGCAGACCCAGCAAGTGAAGACTGTACAGGTGTGTGTCTGCACGTGTGTGTGTGTTCGCACATGTGTATGTATGCAACTACATGTTTACAGGTAGAACCAGCCCACATTGATTTTGATTAAGCAAAGCTTACCTTGTGGAAGTAACCTCAATTTTACTTTTGTTCAGAGACTCTGTGGTATAAATGTAAATAGCATCAGACTCGAGTGGACTCTGAATGGTTCACTGTGATGAGTCTGACCAGGCCTTGAGTCCGCACTCAGGACAGGTTCCTGGCTCAACTGGGGGACAGCCTCATTATATGATTTCACAGAAGAGTTCTGTTCTTACCGTATGGCGTTTCACTTGTGCGTTGTTGCTGGGCAGAGTTTCCAGCTGTGCACAGCAGCACGAGGCTCTCCATGCACGCTCTGAGCTCATTAAATTAGAGTCTCCAGTTTGAGAAATCAACGCCTCACAGGTCCTCAACTGGCAGCTTCATTAAATAGTACCTGCAAAATGCCAGTGTCAACGTCTACAGTGAAGAGGCGACTCCGGGATGCTGGCCTTCAGGGCAGAGTGGCAAAGAAAAAGCCATATCTGGCTAATAAAAGAAAAAGATTAATATGGGCAAAAGAACACAGACATTAGACAGAGGAAGATTGGAAAAAAGTGTTATGGACAGATGAATCAAAGTTTGAGGTTTTTGGATCACACAGACCAACATTTGTGAGACACAGAACAACTGAAAAGATGCTGGAAGAGTGCCTGACACCATCTGTCAAACATGGTGGAGGTAATGTGATGGTCTGGGGTTGCTTTGGTGCTGGTAAAGTGGGAGATTTGAACAAGGTAGAAGGGATTTTGAATAAGGAAGGCTATCACTCCATTTTGCAACACCATGCCATACCCTGTGGACAGCGCTTGATTGGAGCCCATTTCATCCTGCAACAGGACAATGACCCAAAGCATACCTCCAAATTATGCACAAACTATTTAGAGAAGAAGCAGGCAGACTCCATCGGTAATGGAGTGGCCAGCGCAGTCACCAGATCTCAACCCCATTGAGCTGTTGTGGGAGCAGCTTGACCGTATGGTACGAAAAAAGTGCCCATTAACCCAATCAAACTTGTGGGAGCGGCTTCTGGAAGCATGGGGTGAAATTTCTCCAGATTACCTCAGCAAATTAACAGCTAGAATGCCAAAGGTCTGCAATGCTGTAATTGCTGCTAAGGGAGCATTCTTTGACAAAAGCAAAGTTTAAATTAGAAAATTATTTTAAATAAAAAAAAAACATAAACTTTGAATTTATATCCTAACGAATGTGATCAGAGTTGGGGCGGAGATACTGTCCTGCCTACCGGTTCTAATGCGCATGCTCTGGCTCCAATTTTCATCTACTGCGCAAGTGCATCCAAGATGGTAGCGTCCATGACGCTGGTAGCTTCAAATATTCACAATGGGAGTCAATGGTGACGTATCGTCCATTATATAAACCAGGGGTCGGCAACCTATGGCACGCGTGCCACTGCTGGCTCGCGCCACGCTGGACCAGCATCAGCAAAACAAAGAATGTGACGCGGAAAGTATAAAACGCCTCCACCGTTCGCGCGAGGTGGGCGGAGTCAAGCGCTACGGTCACTCGCGAACATGGACGCAGATGGAAATTCTGAAGTGAGGGGGACCAAGCTGTAGGCTACAATATATACGTTTATGCTTGTAGATGCTAGATTTCAGATGGGGTCAATATAAATCTGGAGGGGACATGTCCCCCCGTCCCCAGTGCCATCTGCGCCCCTGCTCGCGAAAGTATAAACAAGGCTTAAACGTCCGTACTTCCCGGGACATGTCCGTATTTCACGTCCTGTCCAGGGTTTTTTTTAAGTGAGGAAATGTGCTGCTTTTTAAATTACCTTCATTGGACCATTCAATTTTTTATTTACAGGCACTACGGCCGTACGGCGCTGCGTGTGACGTAATCCCTGAGCCACGTCAAGGCTGGATTACTATGGAGTCAAATTAGGGTCTTTAATGGTGACAAAAATAATAATAATATCGCAAATATAAGATTAGCATTTTGCATTTTACGTTCCTAATTTGTTTCTGCAATACTTTCCCTCTTTTGCGTTTCTTTCTTTTCTTTGCGCTTCACATTTTATGTTGCTGCTTTTTTTTGCAATACTTTCTCCCTTTTGCGTTTCTTTCTTTTGTTTGCGCGTCACTGCTTTTCTTTGCGTCTCGCATTTTACGTTCATAATTTTTTTTTGTGCTTCTCTCTTTTCTTTGCTCCGGTTTTACCCTCTGTGTGGGGGCCGGGAAAGAGGCGTGGCCAAGAGCGAAAGGCGTGCTGTGAACGTTCAGCGTCATCAGTTGAACCGTCACACAGCGGCAATTTGGTTACTGGTATCCTCGGTATCATGGCAGACGGTCGCCCAGCTGGACCACAGGTATATGCGTGCAGACATAGACATCAGGTGCTAAAGCACCACCAACTCTGCCCTTTATCAACGAAAGTGCCCTTTTAAAACTTCGTTTAAAAAAAATATATTATTATTATTATTATTAACATTTTACTGAGGTCGGTTTGAAATGATCTTTTGAAAACCTGAGCGAATAAAAACAATGCCCTGAAATGCGCCACCACCTCGCACACACCCAACCTCTCTCTTCCTTTAACACCAGATGCGCTGCAACAGCAGTTCAGTTCAGCGAGTGGAAGGAAGCTGAACTGACGCTGAACATTCATAGTACGCCTTTTGCTCTTGGCCACGCCTCTTTCCCCGCCCCCACACAGAGGGTAAAACCGGAGCAAAGAAAAGAGAGAAGCACAAAAAAAAATTATGAACGTAAAATGCGAGACGCAAAGAAAAGCAATGACGCGCAAACAAAAGAAAGAAACGCAAAAGGGAGAAAGTATTGCAAAAAAAAGCAGCAAAATAAAATGTGAAGCACAAAGAAAAGAAAGAAACGCAAAAGAGGGAAAGTATTGCAGAAACAAATTAGGAACGTAAAATGCAAAATGCTAATCTTATATTTGCGATATTATTATTTTTTCGTCACCATTAAAGACCCTAATTTGACTCCATAGATTACTTATTATGGATTATACTCGAAAGTGACTCCGCACACCTCGAGTGAACCTGCGCGAACGGCGGAGGCGTTTATACTTACGCCGTCACATTCTTTGCAGTGTTGTCCGAAATGATATGTGGTAGTATAAAGAAACACCCCTCAATAACAGGCGAAGGAACATTTACCTGACGAAAATTAATGTTGCACTGTGTTCCAGATTTGAAAAGTGCCCCCCCCCCCCCCCCCCCGGCACACTCATTGACTAAAAATGTTAAAGTTGGCACTCCATGTCTCAAAGGTTGCTGACCCCTGATATATACGGTCCCTGGTGTGGAGTCTGTGTGTCACAGTGATCCGGCCTCTTTGCTCAAGAGAGATCCACATGTCCACGCCCTTCCCTCTCAATCAACAACATATTGACACTCCCTACACCCCTCCCTCCCTCTCAATCACCCTCTGCACCCGTTTCTTGTTGTTGTTTGTCTCCTCTACAATTAAACCCACAGGTGCAGTCCAACAGTGCTGTGCATTTCTAAAGAGTAGTGCTTCCAAGCCACGCTGCTGGTGCTGCTTTATCTGCTCTCCTGGTGCCTTGAGAGAATGTTGTATGCACATATGTACTACAAGTTGTGATAGCAATTAAATTGCTCTTTTTCTGTTCCGTTGTGTCCGTTGCTTTAATGAAAAGTAAAGACATGTTGCTGCCACCTTTGCCCCCTGCTCCCCACATTCAGACACCCCAGGCATCAAACTGGGTTTCCACCCCCATGCTCCCCCCTTTCCGATGACCCATAAAAATAATAACTTTGACTTTTAATAATTTATGAACAAGGATGAGTCAACATAGTTTTGCCAAAAATTTATCAAAAGCTTATAAACAATGTATAAACCACATAATATCAAAAGACTTGGGGACTCAGAAGTCATCAAATGACTCTAATGTCAACAAGACCAAAAGTGCCATTACCTTCTCAAACTTTGAGTTCTTTTTAAATGGACCTGTGTCCACTGGAAATGTCATGTCATCACCTGAGAGACAGAGACGACCAGGTCATTCCCTGAGAGACAGAGACAACCATGTCATCACCTAAAAGACAGTCAGAGACAACCACACAATCACCTGAAAGACAGAGACAACCATGTCATCACCAAAAATATTTAATCTGTTTCTTGCTTTCATTGTGGGTCAATGTTTCATAGTTATGCTTATTGCTGTGCTCTCATTCTTGTCGAAACATTGTGATTCAAATTGTAGCGCTCACCTCTGTGGTCTCTGTCTTGGGGCAACGTTGTTTTTGCATTGTTGTGCTTTCACATTGTAGTACTCTGTCTCATGGTATTTTAGTGTTAGCAAGTCTCGTGGTTTGTGCTCATATTTCCATATTACGTATGCTTTTATTATCAATGTTACTCAGCTTGGTTATTCATGTCGTTTGTGTGTCGCATTCCCTATCTGGTGAAAGAAGGTCACCTGAGGAACCAGGACCATCAGCACAGGAGCTCCAAAAGGCTGTGTTCTCTCTCCATTGCTCTTCTCTCAAATGGTACTGCAACATCAGCAAAATCATCAAGAAAGCACAGCAGATGATGTACTTCCTGTGTCAGCAGAGGCTGTACTTCCTGGGTCAGCTGAGGAAGTTGAATCTACCCCAGAAGCTGATGGTGCAGTTCTACACTGCCACTGTAGAATCTGTTCTCACCGCTTCCTTCACTGTGTGGGGCAGCTCAGCCACTAAACATGACACCCACAGACTGCATTGCATCATCAGGGCTGCAGAGAGGACCATCCCCACCCTGTCGGCTCTGCACACCTCCAGAACCAAGAAGTATGCAGAGAACATCATCTCTGACCCTTCACACCCTGGACATCACCTGCTCCAACGTTTCCCTTCAGGCCGGCATTTTTGTCAACTGAGGACTACAACCACCAGACTACAGAGAAGCTTCTCCCCACACGCCATCACACTCATGAACGGTTGGACATAACAATGTTATTTCCAGACACGGCCTACACCCCAACTCTCCACATCTGGGGACATCGTCTCACTCACTCAGCTCTCTGAATCTTCTACTCCTGCACGGCACAAGATTTATCTGGTGATAGTGACTCCGAAACACTCACCTACAGTCTCAACCAGTGACTCTTCTGCACTCCATATTTATATTTATACTCCTTTTCTAAGGCAGTCTGCATGGAGTCCTTTGCAGATGCACTTAGCACTTTATTGCAACATACAACTCTGCACATGTAAAGTTTACTGGTGTGTGTGTGTGTGTCCAGGTTGTGTAATGTTTGTGTAATGTTGTCAGTTGCTGTGCACTGTGGGCTCCTGTGTCTAAAAACTAATTCCTTGTATGTGTGAGCATACTTGGCAAATAAAGACAGATTCAGATTCTCTAGTTTATGTTTGTTTTATTGTATGATTGTTTCTCAGTCTCAGTATATGTTGTTTGTAACTTCGTTGTATGTGTCGTCAGGTTGTGTTATGGTGTAGTTCGGTTCTTTGTTTATAGCCCCAGCTAAATATGATTTATGTTTCTTGAGAGTGATGTTACATATAAATAAATCCTTTTGAGTTTAAACCCATTTAAAAAAAACCCTTTTAAAACCCCCTTTTGCTATCATTATTTGGAATCGTCCTTCATGCGTGTCTTTGTTTGATATTTGTTTGTCTCATCATGCCACGTGAGATAAGCCCATTTAGCACTAATGCCTGCTCTCTATTACACATGTCTCTGTCTCCATCTACCGTAATATTACACCATGTCTCCCTTCATTCTTACTTCCTACAACTAATTAACCCTCCACAGTCTTCTTTGCTGAATTGCAACAAGTTAAGTAGTTATAATATTTAAAATTCTGTTTTGTTAAAGTTACGCTAAAAATATTAAATTGTTATCTGTTAATATTGTTAGTATTTTTTTGTTGTTGTTGTTGCTATCAATGACAGTGCTTTTATTATTATTATTATTATTTGAAGTTAAAATGTAAACATTTTCTGTACTTTGGCAATATTGTATTCTATATTGTATTTTATGAAGCCATCTTGACTCAAGAGGTGGAGATACGATGATGGCCAGTTAAAATTGTGGTGAAGTACACTTGTTTTCCAGAGCAACTGGGCAGATGTCCTTCATCAGCTGTTCACACAAATGGCCTCTGAATTAGGGGGAGGAGCAACCAGTTTATATACTGTATGAAAACATTTAAATCAACATTCACTCATGGGGTTCTAAAGTTTCAGGCATGTAGATCAGTTATTTTCTTTTAATTTCCTAATTTCATTGCTGCCATAGAAACAGTGAGACACATTCAGCTCACACTCTTGACAAGCATTTCAGTACTGACGTATCATGCCTAAAATAAGTGGCTGATATACTTAAGCAAATCAGAATCCTCCTGGATGACCCACACATGCACACACACACACACACACACACACACACAAAACACAGGGACTGAAATGAAATATATTATATTAGTATATTATTAATATATACTATATATTAGTATATAATATATTAATTACTGTTTGCCCATTTCAGATGACACTTTGGGACATACACTTAAATTCTATTTAAATTCACTCCTTTTTGTACAGATGTAACTGGGGGAACATTTTTAAATTATGTCTTCAAGAGACGAATCCGGTAAAATTCTAAAATCTGATTAAAGAAGGAATAACCAGTATGAGTGAAAAATGTATGTAACAAAAATAAGTACAGTTTATGCCATAAAATATTTTAATTTCCTTAGTGTAAAGTCCTTCAATTTGTCAGTGGAACGAGAATTTCTTCTGACTAATACAGACTCCTGTGTATAATTAAATCTAATTGAAAACGAATTATTAAACGAAGTATTATGGAGACTGAAAATAATTTCTGATCTTAAGTAGTTATGTACAACGACATTAACGTGTATGCGTTTTGCTTCAGTTAAACTCTTAACGTAAACGGGAAAGAAGTCGTTCGCGGAAGTCGTATTAACGCGTCACATATTGTTTCCTATGAAGGCGTGGCCATATTATGGGATGTTAGAGGTGAAATGGCGCTAGGCGCGGTATTTTAAACAATCGTATTCGTCTCTGAAACGTCTGGTCGAAATGGTGCAGTACCCTACTGGACTAGTCCGTGCGTGATTGAAACAAGACGTGTCAAATTTCTAGCAGACCACTGAGACAGAAAGTTCTTCAGAGTGTAAGAATCCCGCTGTGTTCGTCGGTTGTGCTGTGAGGCTGTATGATAGTAGCTAGCTGCTAGCATGCTAACAGTCCGCCGCGCGCACAGCTGATGTCGGCGCTCGAGCGGTGTGTCTGTAGCCTAGCTACACTAGTCTTATGTTTTTAATTTATTTTGTTTAAGTGACATCCAAAAAATTGCAAACAATTACTGTTAATAAGGTCATTTTGGTGAATATTGTCCGTAATGAGTTAATTGATCATTAAAGTAGCTGTAGGTTCGGTGGCCGTTTACCTGACGTTGACAATGTCCCCCACAATGAAGCTGGTGACCTGTTTCTCCATGTTGAACCAGAGCAGACCCCCCCCCCGGGTCCAGAACAGACACCCCCCCCCCCGGGTCCAGAACAGACCCCCCCCCCTTCCGGGTCCAGAGCAGACCCCTCCGGGTCTAGAACAGTCCTCCCCCCGGGTCCAGAACAGACCCCCCTGGTCCAGCAACGCTGACCGTGGTCCTGCTCTTAGTAGTTAAAGTAGCGCTTTGTTTTTGCGCCATATGTTGCACCTGTGAATTTGCTGGTGTGTCTTGATATTTGCATTTGGGCAACTGATGTTTTTGTGGCAGGTTGGTTGTATTGGTGAGGAAATCCCTCTTTAAGTCAAAAGAAAGTAGCAAATGTTTTCAGTTTATTTTCTGGTAAATATTTTTTTGCATGCATTTTCCTTTACTTAAGCAGCCCATATTTTTAACAGAGCATTATATATATATATATATATATAACACTTTGCTATTTGTATTTATTTTTAGCTAGCCCAGTTACATAAACAGTTCTTACAACATACTAAGCTAGTTCTAATAACAAGCTGAACTGGTTACACACTGACATTTCTGACCATGTTTACATGGTTTTGATGGCGAAACCAAACGGATTATGTTATTGTCGCTGGTTTTTTAGAGACATGATTAGACGGTTGGCTACAAAAGGTAGTTATAAACTAACTTGTGTCGGGGGAAGGTGTGTAGTGGGGCTCGTTCAGAAGTTCCTGTTTTTGCGCAGGTTCGGTGCTGGGAGTTTCTCTTATCTGTAGGGTGAAGGAGGAGCGGTCGTGGGCGAGTACACACGACGTGGTGCTGGTGTTTTTCTGCCGTGTGGCCCGTTTTTCTGCCACAGCACCGACCCCCCCCCCCCCTCCCGCTTGTTTCTCGCGTCTCGAAACGAACTGATGACGAGTTGAAAATGGCGGATCTTTCGAAATCCAATCCGGCCTGAAATAACACCGTCGCCCTCGGCACTTGTGTAGCTAGGACTGTTATCAGTGCCGCCACTTCCATCCTGTATGTATACGTGTTTTACCACCTTTTATTTGGTCTAATCGCTGCATAATGTTGCAGTTTACACGGTCGATCGCTGGTAAATTCGGAACCCGACTGTCACATATTTGGTAGCCGTAGCGCACTGCTGAGCTAGGACAGATTGTTTCTTGGACGTTAAGAGGCCTAGAGTGCTGTCCATCGTATCTTAATGTCGCGTTTAAAGTCTAAGCATGTACTGGTAGTGTGTATTAAAGGAAATTCCTCAAAGGCGTGCTTTACAGGTGACGTATCTTTTGCGTGTTTATGGTACCAGATGTCCGAGGTGCGTTGCGCACCTTCGTGAACTTCACAGGCGAGCTGAGCAGCTCCGTGTGTGACAGCTCGTTCCCTTCTCGCCTACATTCATATTACTGTTAATCTTGCTTCCTCTGCTAGCTAACCAAATACTCACTTGGGTATTACAAAACACTGCTTAAGGCGGTGCGTTCATGTATACTGGTGTATATCCTGCGTTTTCGAATAACCCGCCTTGTGGTCTTCCTAACGAAAGCTTGGTTTTGGCTTTAAACAGTTCATCGGGAAGACTGTGAGCGCTGTAGTCGACTGTGTGGTTATTACAGTCCTTGAGAAGCGTATAATTATGTGCTTCCACAGATAGAAATGCTGTTAGCCAACTTGCTTGTGTACATAACCGGATTGAAGTGCTGTTTTCATATTTGATTGAATCTGTTTTGCTTTACTAGTGTTTAAAGCACAGATTCATGTACTGTATAAGCAAGTAAACCTTTGTAGACTGAGTGACAACAGAATATGTCCTGTGTAATTATATCAAGTGGCAAATATAACTTGCAGATGAAGGCAATAATCGTGTTACACAATAGAAATAGAACATTGTCAGAGGAGTATGTGTTTGTTGATACTTCTTGTTACATTATTGGTATTTTGGTTATCTTTCAGTACTGATGACTAATCTGCACATTTGTTCTACTGTTCTTTCCATTTTCATGTTTTATAGTAATAATATACCATTATGCACCCTCCAAGTACATAAGTGCTAGCTATTTATGAATGAAAACTAGTAATGCCCACCAGCATTATTAAAGATTCAAACTGACTCCGTCTAGCTAGCTTTGGTAGCACTTTTAGCTGTAACTTTTAGTAAGTAATTTCATGACTGGCAGTCACCCTTCCAATGTGGTAATTTCTTTGTTTCAGTGAGGAGTCTGTAGAGTGCCTGTGAGGATGGATGTGGTGTCGCCTGATCTGAACAGCATCCTCCCCGATGAGATCATGGACACGGAGGCCATCGCAATGGAGGAAGACCCCTCTGAGCCCCCAACACCATCCACCCACTGTCAGCCCCAGCCGCCTCACGTTCCTATGGAAACGGAGGTGCCTGAAATTGTCAGCTTGTGTTCGCCAACGCAGAAGACCCAAGCTCTGACCACCTCCACCACCACAGACTCGACTCTGTGCCGAATCAGCTCTGGGACACAGCTTCTTCTCGCCTCGTCTTCCTCCGCCGACCTTAAGCCCACCGCCAAACCCAGCAGTCCCGCTGCGGGACAGAGTATCCCTAAGCTCTCTGTCCCGCTCACGCTCCCAGCCAACCACCAGCTAATCCTCAACAAGGTGGCTGCCTCCCCGGCCTCGGAGGGCAAGCCTCTGGGCACCACTGTCCTAAAGCAGGAAGGCCACAAACTATTAGTCACCGGTTTGAGTAAAACGGGGCAGCCGGTCGTGTTGGCGCTGCCTCACAACTGGAGCAAACCGGCCACGTCTCAGGGCTCGGTGGACGCCGTCGCCCAGCCGCAGCAGTTCAAGGTGGTGACATCCGGGGCCAGGGCAGAACTGAAGTCTGTGATTGGCGTGCAGGCTGTGAGCTCTGCCAGCCAGCTGCTGGGGTCCTCCTCACCTCTGCAGACCCAGCAAGTGAAGACTGTACAGGTGTGTGTCTGCACGTGTGTGTGTGTTCGCACATGTGTATGTATGCAACTACATGTTTACAGGTAGAACCAGCCCACATTGATTTTGATTAAGCAGAGCTTACCTTGTGGAAGTAACCTCAATTTTACTTTTGTTCAGAGACTGTGGTATTAATGTAAATTGCATCACACTCGAGTGGACTCTGAATGGTTCACTGTGATGAGTCTGACCAGGCCTTGAATCCGCACTCAGGACAGGTTCCTGGCTCAACTGGGGGACGGCCTCATTATATGATTTCACAGAAGAGTTCTGTTCTTACCGTATGGCGTTTCACTTGTGCGTTGTTGCTGGGCAGAGTTTCCAGCTGTGCACAGCAGCACGAGGCTCTCCATGCACGCTCTGAGCTCATTAAATTTGCACAGACACATGGGACATGATGTTAATGTGGTCACATGGCTATGATAACGTTGTCACGTGGCTATATCCATCTATGAAAAATGTAATTTCAATGTTACTTCACAACAGCATGTCGAAGCAGCCACAATGAACCAATCACACAAGCAGTGTTTATTAAAGCAGAGTAATTGGCAAAAGATTTGTTTCGACAGACACGGGTTATTTACTTCACTATAGTCTGCTGGAGTTTCCTACCTAATGTATTTACCTTGTAGTAAAGCTGTCTGAAAAACTACCTGTTTTCTTGCTACACAATAACAGTTCATTACCACATTTAGAAATTAATAAATTTTGCCTTTTTACAAGCTTTGAGTGTTCAAAACTTTTGTGTTTGTTGTTTAAATCTTCTTCACTGTGATTCTGTTTTCATGATCGTAAAATGTTTATAATGTATTTGGGTCTTTGATGTGTTTCTATCAGTTTACAAAGAAGCCGCCAGTCTCTACGGCAGGGCCCATGATAACAAAGCTGATCATCACCAAAGCCCTGACCAACAAGGCACTGGCCAGCCCCGGGGCCACGCCTCCCTCCGTCACAGGTGACTCCCCAGCAGCTATATGGACATGGACCTTCTGGCTCTGTCTCACATGCATATCACATGTCTGCATGCACAAGGCTGAAGTTTATGCAAAAATCAAGATTATATCATTCTTTCTACACATGCAGAAATGTACTTTTTAGAAAAATATTCAACACATCTAGCTTAAATAAGTTTGAGCTAGATGTGTTGGTCTCTCTCACTGTCTGCTGCACACACCGTGCTGTTCCTGCCTGTTTCACCAGGAGAAACCAACACTGCTGACTGGATGAAACTAAATTAATCCACCAGCATCTCACCTGTCCAACACTGCAGTTTTCCACTCTTGTTCAGTGCTGTATGGATTCTTGAGGCTCCTGTTCCTGTCCTCCTTTCATATAGGGAGGGTCCTTACCCAGAGTGCACCGGGGACCCCGCCCCGGAGCGTCACGCTTGGGGAGACCGTCACCACGGCAGCCCAGAGCATTGCCAGCAGCAGTAAAGTGGCCATCTCTCCCCTCAAGTCTCCTAGCAAGGTGGGACTCTTCAGCCACTCCCTCAGGGCTCTCGAACCATAGCCTCTGGTGGTTTCTGTTTGTTGAACTGTGTGTGACGACTTCTTATGGTTACAGTGTGTTCAGCGTATTTGAATAAGTAGTCGGTTTTATAATGCTTACTTATCAGCATTTATAAGATTATCATTTCAAATCCAAAATTTCACACAGACAAAAGATATTATTTGACAATAAATAAAATCAAATTTATTTGTATAGCGCTTTTCACAACACATGTTGTCACAAAGCAGCTTTACAATCTTTACATAAATAAATTTGAGTCTTTGGAATTAAAAGCACTGTTAAGTGTTCCAGGAGCACTTTTGCAGAGCCTGCAAGGGCTGTTTCACCAGCCGCTCGTCACATCCACGTTCTCGTTAAACCGCTCCGTATCCACGGATGTTTGTTTTTGACATGCCGTTCTCTGTGTTGACGGTGGCGCGTAGCTGACTGTGGTGTCGGTGGCCCCGCCCTCTCCTCAGAAGCCCGTGGCTCTCCCGCTGAACGTGACTCTGGGCCAGCAGATCCTCACCGTGCAGCCAACGGCCGCAGCCTCACCCGCCAAAGCAGGAGCCGGGCCGTCCACAGCCCAGGTGCCCTGCAACTAACGTTCACATCCTTAGTGCTGTGTGAAGGCAAAAAGCTGAAGTATTGAATCATTTGTTAAATACTAGAAATTCTATTAGAAAAAAATTCTGTTTTCTTATAGAAAAAGTTAAATGAATTTTTTTTGTTTTTGTTTATATATCATTTGTGTTGAAGGGCCCCATTGACTCTGGTCTCCTCACAGGCAGTGAAGCCGGTGCAGACGGTGGCAGTAGGTGGGGTTAGCACGCCTCAGTTCAAGACCATCATTCCCCTGACCACGCCCCCTAACGTGCAGCAAATCCAAGTGCCTGGCAGCCGCTTCCACTATGTGCGCCTAGTCACAACCACCACCGGAGGCAGCGCAGCACAGACCACCAGCCCCAGCATCAACACCAACCCTGCCATCCAACCAGGTGTGCTGCTTCACCACACGCACACACACGCGCGCACATATACACATGCACTCACACGGTATGTATGTATGTATGTATGTATGTATATATATATATATATATGTGTGTTTGTGTGTTTATTGCATAAGCACACATACACAGTATTGCATATGCACACAGTGTTTCATCTGTGCGTACACACACAGTAGTATTGTGTTAGGTGATTATGGTAAGTTCACAGATTCGTTTAAGTCTCATTTATGAGTAACACTTTGCTTCATTCCTTTGTGTGCGAGGGCAGTGATTGTGGTAAATGATTATGGCGTTTGTGGACTGGTGTCCTGTGTTTGCTGTTTTTCCAGCCAAGCCCATAGTGATGAACCCTGCTGCAGTGAGAATGTCTGTCCCCATAGTCCCAGCACAGACTGTCAAACAGGTAACCACTCACTTCTTCATACTGTAACCCAGGTAACCACTCACTACTCCAGTGAGCTCACCAGTGTGTCCATTTTCTGTTTCACGATTTTTGCTCGTGCCACTATGTGTTTGCGATAGAGTTGGGTACATGGGTGTGTCGGAGCAGGCCTAGTGCTGGTTTGTGTGTGTCTTCAGTAAAATCTTCTTTCCGCTCTGCCCTCGGGGTGGTGCTGCTCTTGACAGGTGGTGGCGAAGCCCCTGACGTCAGCGGCCCAGGTGGTCACCGGCACCCAGACGCAGCAACGCCTCATCATGCCTGCTACCCCTTTGCCTCAGATCCAGCCCAGCCTGGCCAACCTGCCCCCGGGCACGGTGCTCACCCCCGCCCCCGGCAACACCAACATGGGATACGCTGTGCTGCCGGCCCAATACGTCACACAGGTACCTGATGTATCTGTCTGTCTGTCTGTGTGTGTGTGTGTGTGTGTGTGGTGACTGAGCTGTGTGATTCTCTTGATGACTGTGTTAGTAAGATGGGGATGCTGACTGTGTGTGTGTGTGTGTGTGTGTGTGTGTGTGTTCCAGCTGCCTCAGTCTGCATTTGTCACTCTGGCCAGCAGCTCGGGTTTCTCCAGCCCCACCTCCCTGCAGACGCAGGCCAGACTTCCCCTCAACGGGTGAGTGAGCGCCACTGCGTGTGCACAGACAGCACTGGCACACGTGAATGCAATTATGAACATGTGATTGAGATCATGCATGCATGATGGTCAGGTGATCTCACCATTTGCAACAGTACACTCCCAGAACTCCACATGTGGTTTGAGAACATGGCTCTTGGAAGCGTGCTGAACATTGTAACGCCTCTATACAATGTCTGGCTCAGTGTGCTTTGACTCAGGAGTCCCATTTTCATGCTCAATTATGTAAAATGGGAGTCTGTCGAAGAGCTAATGCATTATGTTTTGCCCCATTGCAGTTTATCAACATCAGACGCAGCCTCACGACCACGGAAGCCTTGCAACTGCACCAAGTCCCAGTGCCTGAAGCTGTGAGTGTCCGTCTGGTCCAGCCCTGCACTCTGACCTAGCCGATGCTCTCATGCAAAGTGCCTTACAGCTGTGCGCAAGTTTGAGCGCAGTGACTCGTTTAAGGGCCTTAACAGTGCTGGGACTTGAACTGGTAACACTGGCGCCTGCCCAGTACATTTGCATAAAATGACATCCTTTTTACCTGCAGGTACTGTGACTGCTTTGCAAATGGGGAATTTTGTAACAATTGCAACTGTGTCAATTGCTTCAACAACCTTGACCATGAGAGTGAACGTCTCAAAGCTATAAAGGTATTCACACACTTAATTGGTCGAGTAAAGGACGTGCTTTAGATTGCTACACTCTGCACATTTGATCGAGTAACACAAGGAAAATGTAACACTTGGACAGGAGTTTAACATCCGTGAAACGTTTACCCCTGGCAGGCTTGTCTGGACAGAAACCCGGTAGCCTTCAAGCCTAAGATTGGTAAAGGGAAAGAGGGTGAATCGGACAGAAGACACAGCAAAGGCTGCAACTGCAAGAAGTCAGGCTGTCTGAAGAACTACTGCGAGTGTTATGAGGTTAGCGTTCCCGGCACTATGGAGCCGAGCATGGACCACTGGGACCGTGTTCTGAGTTTGAGTTTCACTACAAGTTTCACAGTAATGTGTAGCATAGTAATGTTTTAATGTTTTTTTTATGTTTTAGGTTTAATGTTAACCCAGATTTTCTTCCCCATCTGTGTTCAGGCGAAGATCATGTGTTCGTCTATTTGTAAGTGCGTGGGCTGTAAGAACTTTGAGGAGAGCCCAGAACGCAAGACCCTCATGCACCTGGCCGACGCCGCAGAGGTCCGAGTGCAGCAGCAGACAGCTGCCAAGACCAAACTGTCCTCACAGATCTCAGACCTGCTCACGAGGACCACCCCAGCCATCACCAGTGGAGGAGGAAAGTAAGTAATGCTGTTCCCAGATCTCTTTTGCCGCACCAGCCGTTGGCTTGCTGTATGTCGTTACGCTGTCATGGTTAATACCTTTATTGAGAGCTGAGGGCCACTAGGTGTCAACAATGTGCAGATGAGCTCGTACTGTAAGGTGCTTGGTGGTTTTGGATGGCTCAGTTTGAAGTCCTCCTATCTGACACGCCTCACCGCTCCCCCTCTCTCATTCAGGCTGCCGTACACGTTTGTCACAAAAGAGGTCGCCGAGGCAACGTGCGACTGCCTGCTGGAGCAGGCGGAGCAGGTGGAGCTGTCCAATCAGCCACAGGCGCTGGCTGAGAGGGTGGTCCTGGAGGAGTTCGGCCGCTGTCTGTGCCGAATCATCAGCTCTGCCGCCAAAGCAAAGACGGACTGTCCAATCAACTGCTAAGACTGCCTTTTGCCCCTCCTTCCCTTCCGAGCCAGGCTGAACTGCGCTGCAGGGCTGGTGTTGGGATGTTCTGCCCCACCCCCAGGCCTAAGCTGACCGGAGACTTCGCTGTTACTAGGGCGATGGGGTCCCGGTCTGGGCTCCCTGAGCCCCCAAACTTCTCCTCCGGCTGTAGACATGTATCGTGGGACATGTATCGTGCTGTAGACTCGCCCCACAAGGCTGTGCGTCTGCTGAAGCTAGGGAGGCCGTGGGAGACGGTGCCAGGTGCAGAGAGAGACCTCCCCGTGGACTCTGGTGGTGGCTGAAGGGAGAGTCGTTGGGCCAGGGAAGACGACCCTGTGCAGCAGTGGACAGGTCCACAGGCCCTGCCCCCTCCTGCATCTGCCCCTCCCACTCTGACTTTCCTGTGTGGCCTTGTGCACTTTGCTTAATTGGAGATTAGATTTTAGAGTGATTTTTATGGTAGTGTTTTTTTTACTTTTAAGTTTTTCCTCACAACACAAACTCTTGCTTCTTATTTCAGTCACAATCATGTAATTTCTTTATCTTCTTGAGCAGGACTTTCACTTAAACATTCAATTTCTGTTTTCCTCAAGTTCATTTTCCTTCCGTTTTATTTACCGCTAATAACCTCAGCTGAGTAATCACATGTACATATGTAGCCTATACTGTAGCCTCTTTATAACGCATTTCGAGTGGTTATTTTCTTGTGCTCCTTCCTGACCAGCAGTAACTCTCCAAAAAAGCTGACAGTGTTAAGAGTCCCAGAGCTAGGTAGGGCTTCCTGTTTGGTGACATCACTGGGTTCCTGTTGATGTGCAGGAAGGCTTCACCATTATTGCACATTTTCATTCATTTTAATTTCAAGAATCCCACCGTTCTGCTTCTCCTGTTCTTTGGTGTGAGAGCAGTGGTCTTCAGCCCTACTGCAGCTAACCTTGAGCTGCTCTCCTTTGTCAGGGAGGGTAATTGAGTAATTTGTACTGGAGTTGGTGTTTGTGAGCAGCTTGCTGCCCTTCTGGGGAAAAGCATTAAAACGCAAGGCCAAACTAACCTGTTTACTCGTTCACCCACACAGACACTGGTCTGGAAGGAAGGACCAGCCTGTGCAGGACACACCAACAGGATGTCCCATGAGGTGCCGTGGAACTTACTATTGACAACCCACACATTTTGTAGACACCATTTTTAATTATGTTTCCCTAGTTTTCCACTTCTGTAGTGATTTCTGCCAACCGATGAAATCAAACCCATTAGGAGATTTCAGGGTCTGTGTGTGTAGCATTTTGTTTGTTTTGGGGGTGTTGTGTTTTATAAACCTCATTATTGGTTGCAGTTTTTAAATGAAGAAAGAAGTGGTCATCAGGAGATAGGGGTGACTAGATGTGTGTGTGTGTCTGTGCGTGCATCTGCAGAAGTGCTCGAGAATGCGTGTGTGTATGCACGCACGCTCCTATCGGCCAGTTCATCTTGGTATAGTGATGGTGTGAATGTTTTCGAATCATGATTCGGTTGGCACAGGTGGTCAGTACATTAGTTTACAAACCTCCAACTTTGCATCAAATGAAGTTTTACAAAGTAATCCATTAAACTTGTACCATTCAACAATTTATCGAATAAAGGAAGGTGGTAAATGAAGCTGTTTGACAACCATAACAAGTCTTCAAGTATCTGTTTCCCTCTAGTACATGTACAGAGTGCCTTTTCATGTCCCAGGTCAAATGATTACACTGTGGTTTCTTGAAATAGAGATTTGGTTTTTAATCTTCTTTTTTTCTACATTTTAACTAATGTAATTTGGGCAGTCCGGAAGTTAACATTTTAAAACCATATGAGAGCTTTGCTGGTTTAGTGTGGAGCATCTGAGTATGCTTAATGCTTGTACTTCTGTTCTGAACCATAATGCCATTGTAGAACCTTCTGTTTTCTCCTCTGGTCATCAGCGTATGACTCGTCCTCTGGGGAAAAAGGCCGGGTCGTATCCCCTGCATCAGACTAAGCAAATATCTTTACATCTTCACATAGCCCAAATAAACACATGGAGTTGAACGAGATGTGATGAGTGGTTGGTGGATGCCTTAATTGCCAATCAACACTCAGGACTTTACTGTCTGCTCTGTAAGTGTGTTTACGGATACTGTAGATCGCTGTACATGCTTATGAAACAGTCCACAGGAATGCAGTGGTCTGTATTGCAAAGATGTTCTGACCCTTGACAAATTCTCTACCTTCTGACACTTTTTTGCATCTCCTTGTTAAATATCCTTTTAAAGATTAGAGTAGTATTAATCACTGCCTTGAAGACATTACACAGTTCATCTCCAGAAACTCATGCTGACACTCATGCAGTGTTTGTTTTATGTTGTTTGAAGCATACTAAATTTGAAAGTACTTCACCTGTGCCATCCTGTCCTTGCTTATAATGGGTTATCTTTCAGTGGGTTTATGGAAATTAACATGCTTTTTTTTTCTTTCTTTAAACATTATTTAAGTAAACAAATAAGAGATTTTTGACCGGGAAAACTATTTCAGAATTCTTGCTTCTTTCCAAGTGATCTGACCATTTAATCTTGTAGAAATGTAAATGAAAACTGTAGTGCTCCTTTGTATCTCAATTACAATACAGAATTTCTTTCCCACAAATTAATCCCCTTAGTTCTTATATAAATGTTATATTGTTTGGACGAATGTGAGAAAGGAGAGTTTGTTAACTAGCTCTACAGTCTTGGGTTTGTTAACTGCTATGTGTTTGTGTGACTGTGTGCCTGTATTTCTGTACACTGCAAATCTACGCCCCTGCCCATTTTACCCCATTATTATTGTAAACCTTATTTCCTGTCTAACTATTTAATTTCTCATTTTATTCTGCTTAATATGATACCAAGTATAACTCAAAATTCCTGTCAAGTATTTTGGAAAGTTCCATTTATAATCAGTCTGTTGTAAACGCACTACAAATCAATTATCTTTTACATGAGGATTCACTGTGGTGCTTGTCCAGGTGTCCAGAGGTGATTTATGAGAGGAGCAGATGTTGAGCAGAGACTTAGTCTATAAATATAGGTGAATTTTTATGTCATGTCTGTTTTCTTTTGGAAAATGCAAAACCCTTTTTATGTCAAAGCACCATCCACTTTATCTCTGACTGAAAATAAAATAATGAAAAAAATTATTTGGAGTGAGAATTCTGGCTGAACTTTTATGTGAGGCACAGAGGTCTTTGTCCTAAAAACAGCACGCGGGTGTGTCCTACATTGCTAAGAAATCATGAGGTTCTGGTTTTGTCATTCAGGTGAGGCTTTTCTCCAAAGTGACTTCACATTAGCCAGCCTTCAGTGTGGACCCTTAGGGCAGCTTTAGGAGCCTTAGTAAAGTGAGGTGCCTTACTAAAGAGCAGATTACAAAGTGTTTTACTAAAATTAGTTTTACCAAATGCTTTACTAATGTTCCAGTGTAGTACCAATAAATCGAAGGGCCACACTCAACACCTCTGAAATAAAATTAGATTGATACCACTCCTCTTCTCAAAAGCGTACTCTAGAAACATTAATATAGACGGATCTCTTCCTCACCCAGAACCATTTCCAGGATCCTAATCAAAGTGCCTACAAAGCAGTACATTCAACAGAAACAGCCCTCATTTGCCCAAGAAATTTCATGCTGCCAAACTCATCTGTCTTTGATTCTTCTGGACCTTTTGACTTCTTATCTGGAGTGCCAGCACTATCGGGTAACCTGTCGATTCTCCACTGGTATCCTCCATGGTTCAATGCTAGGACATCAGCTCTTTGTACACTCACTCTCTTGGTGATGTAATATGTTCTCTTGGCTTCTCTTACCACTGCTATATTGATGACACCACCCACCAGGCCCTTTCCATCCCACCCTCTGACACTGGTTTTCCGTTAGATCTCAGCATGGTTGGCTGACATCACTTCTTGGATGACCCACCACTTAAAGGGGCAAAAACAAGCTTCCAGTCCTCACCATAGCATCATTTTGAGAACTCCCTGGTCTCATTGAAGCTGCTTGTAGCTTTTGCGTAATTCTGGACAGCAAACTCACGTTTCAAACCTGACCCAGTTATGCATATATTTCTTTTGCAGCTGATGAAGGATTCCGTCCTTTGTCAACACTCAGGTGTTGGTACTCGTCGTCTGATGTAGTTCTTATGCTCATTTGCCTTCCTTCTAGGCATTAGTAGAGTCTTGTATTAATCAGTTCTCTAGTTCAACGGTATCTTTGATTATAACCTACCGTCCTAAGTAGATGACAACACTTTTGTAAGTCATCATATCATGAAAATGTGATATTTTATCATAGCTTCATATCATGTAAATGTGATATTTTACTGTTTAAATCGCAAAGATAATTTGTGAAACGCAAACACAGTAATCGTCACTTCGGGCTGATAATAAATCGGCAACTGCAAAATGAACCCAGTACTATAGGTGGCGGAGTAGGCCACGTTCATAAGAGAGAAGCCCATCGAGAAAGATGCAAACAAACTTGTCGTTTTGGCGATAAACCATGTTGCTGATATCTAGTTAGCCTAATTAATTCCCCTGAACATATCTGTTAGTTATTGTTCAGAAGTAAAACCCGTAAGATGGCTTCAAATACGTCTGGACAAGGTAAATCTGAATGTTGAGGTTTCACTTGAAACTCGGATCAGTAAAGAAGACGTAGCATTTTGGCTCTGTGTGTAGATCGGTTGGTGTAGCTAGTGGCTAACTTAGCAGTGAGGCTGTGCCTTACTCTGCTGTCAGTTTTAAAACCACGTCTGATCGAGTTTACCGTCAATGCTACAGGGTCATTTAAGAACAGTTCATGAGAAGCCGTTTATCTTATTGTCCACACAGGTTTTCAGAATAAAAACAGGGTCGCTATTTTAGCTGAACTAGACAAGGAAAAGAGACGTCTCATACAAAGCCAGTCCATGAACAGTCCTGGGGCAAGGTAAATATCACCCCACCTTCTGCTTGCTCGAAATGCATGATTTATTTTGGGATCTAAAGGAGTTCAGTTGAATAGTATTTTCAGTATTCTGGTAAACCGTTACAAATGATTTAATACATGAGCACGTTTATTAATGTCCATATAACCGCATCGGGCGTATTTGAACAGACAGCTCACAGCTATGCTGTGGACCTCCATACAGAATTAAAATTAATTCCCAGTGTAGTCTAAAACGTACGGAGCCCGTAAGGTGACATAATGTAAAAAATATAATAACGCGTGGCCACGCCTTATTAACGCGTGCGAACGAGATAATTAAGTATTACTTTATATAAAGCCAGGTTTACCTTCCTTGGGCAGGCAGTTGGTGCACATCCCCTCCTTGGCAGTCAGTTCGCGAACATCCCTGGGATCTGCTTGCTTTGCTGTGAAAATAAACTTTGTTGCCGCGCGTGAAAGGCGACATTAGTATCTCGTTCCCACGCGTTAATAAGTCGTGTCCACGCGTTATGATTTTTTCAACATGATGTCACCTTACGGGCTCCGTAAAAACGTATATCAGTGGTTTACAGTTCCACTTCTCTAACCCAGCTAATTCAAACCAGGTTAATATAAAGCTCTCAAAGAGACAGATCTTACACCAGGGAGAATGTAATTGCCCAATGCAGTGTAAATATTGTTAATATGGTTTCATTTAAAGTATAGATTGAGCTCTCCCACTCCTTAACATATGTTCCTGATTTTCAGATTTTCATTTTGAAGTTCAGAATAACTTTCTTACCTTTCTCTCAGTATCCCACTGTCACGACCAGCTGTAAACAAGGACTTCCGGGACCATGCAGAGCAGCAGCACATAGCAGCTCAGCAAAAAGCAGCCTTACAGGTATGTCCAGACCCCAGACTATTACAGTGACTCTACAGGTATGTCCAGACCCCAGACTATTACAGTGACTCTACAGGTATATCCAGACCCCAGACTATTACAGTGACTCTACAGGTATGTCCAGACCCCAGACTATCACAGTGACTCTACAGGTATATCCAGACCCCAGACTATCACAGTGACTCTACAGGTATGTCCAGACCCCAGACTATCACAGTGACTCTACAGGTATGTCCAGACCCCAGACTATCACAGTGACTCTACAGGTATGTCCAGACCCCAGACTATCACAGTGACTCTACAGGTATGTCCAGACCCCAGACTATCACAGTGACTCTACAGGTATGTCCAGACCCCAGACTATCACAGTGACTCTACAGGTATGTCCAGACCCCAGACTATCACAGTGACTCTACAGGTATGTCCAGACCCCAGACTATCACAGTGACTCTACAGGTATGTCCATACCCCAGATTATTACAGTGACTCTTACAGGTATGTTCATACCCCAGACTATTACAGTGACTCTTCACTTACAAGAGTAGCTAATCACATTTTAAAGCTATATTGAGATTTCTGGGACTGCATGCAAACAGGTCAGTGTTATGAAGATTAAATGTGGTGTGACTGTGTTGTTTCAGCATGCACATGCACATTCTTCAGGCTTCTTCATCACTCAGGATTCCTCCTTCGGAAACCTCATACTCCCCGTGTTGCCCAGGCTTGACCCAGAATGACCCGGAACAGAACCTAAAGGGCTGTGTGTTCACATGAGGTCTTGGAACATCATACCCAAGCCTTTAAGAGGCATTTCCCAGATGTTAGATTGAGGTTTATGCTTACTGTAATGTTTTTATATTTCCTGTACAATAAAGAGTGCTTGATTGTAATTGATGTAGTGCATCATTCATAGGCCTCAAACAGAGTTGACCAACGGTTCCTGTGTTGTTTTAATAGGTAAGGCCTGTTCAGTCTACCCGGGCGCATGGTTTCATTACGGGCTGTAATAGTTTTTTTTTTTTTACCTGTATTTAGCCGGTCATTTGTTTTGGACAGGTTTGTGTTCTTATACTTTCATTCTAACCTTTTAAAACTAGGCTTAGTGCTAGACATTTCTAACATGATTCACAACAGTAACATTTAGTACAAGTCTGGGTATTTATTTTATTTTCTTATTGATGGTCTGATGGCATCATGTAATAATAAAAGACTTAATTCTGTCATAAAGTACAATTAAATTATGCTCTTCACACATCAGGGTCAGCCATTGTAAGCATTCTGCAGAAGTGTTAGCAAACCAGGTTGATTACATAACATGATCACATTACCCCAATAATTCTGTGTCCATGTATCCTCTAAAATATTATCTATACATATATCTATGTAAAGTGTAAAACATCTGATGATGACAAAGGAAATGTGCTCCCTGACAGGTAGGCAGGTTGCGCTTGTGGGTTACCATAGCAAGATGTTCTGGTTTATGACCAGGTCCAGCACTTGCATCCACAACTGCAATATTTCCTCATCAAGGAACCAGGAACACCCAGTAAGCATCCATTCATATGGTACAGTACAGTCAGGGCACTATAAAAACGCAACAAAGACTACAGTACCACATCCAGGAAGATGCAGTAACACACAGCACAGCACAATTTGCTACAGTGACATGTTTCTTGAGGAGGCTGAAAAAAGACCATTTGTCTGCTCAGACTCTTGAGGCTCTACTGGCGTGTCATTGTGTGTCCCGCTGTGTGACCACACAGGACTACAGCTGCTTCAGTGTCCAGTAGGAGGTCCCTGCAGATGAGGAAAAAGTACCTAGCTTCTTTCATCAATGGAGTTCCATGCCTGAACACATCTGACAACACCTCTCACTGCTCATACTCTAGCTCTTCTCTCAGCCCTTGGTTCTTCTCCAGCTCTTCTCTCAGCCCTTTGGTTCTTCTCCAGCTCTTCTTTCAGCCCTTTGGTTCTTCTCCAGCTCTTCTCTCAGCCCTTTGGTTCTTCTCCAGCTCTTCTCAGCCATTTGGTTCTTCTCCAGCTCTTCTCTCAGCCCTTTGGTTCTTCTCCAGCTCTTCTCTCAGCCCTTGGTGTTTCTCCAGCTCTTCTCTCAGCCCTTGGTATTTCAAGCTTTTCATGTTCCATCTTCCTTATGTTGCTAACACATGGTATTGCTACAGCCTCTTCTGCTGTTTGTCCATAACCACTGTGTGTGGTTGGTTAGCCATTTTGTCTGTGTCTGTGTTTGGAAGTCCCACAGGATCTTAGTTGGGTCTGTTTTCTCCACCTTCAGGGGCATGTCTCACATTGATGTTGGAACTTGCAGATTGTGCTCGGCACAGGTGTTTTCTGAATACTATTGGTTATGATGCTGTTATGTACTGGATTGTTTCAGGGGCGTATTTGTACAGCCTGTATCTGGTCGTCCTCCCTCTATTTATCTTATATTCAGAGCTTGTTCTTATGTTGCCACGATTACTGCCTCCATGTATTCCAGTCCAAATTTTTCCAGCCATTGTTTGCACAGCTGCCTTTGTCAGGACCTGTGTCCAAAACACCCTGTTTCTCTGAAAACCTTGTGTGCTTCACTACAATTTGGAATATCTCTATATGTGTGGCCAAAAGTTGAGAATGGCACAAATTTTAGTTTTCACAAAGTTTGCTACATCTGTTTTATGGTGGCAATTTGTATTAACTGTAGATTGTGAAGTGATTACGTGAACTGCAATTAATTGCAATGTCATTCCCTGCCATGAAAATGACGTCATCACAAAAATTACTTCATTTTAGCCCTACAAAATTGCCTGCTAACATAATTTCAGTGAGGATCTCGTTAGCTCAGGAGAAAAGGATAATGAGGACAAGACAGCTGATTTCACTCTGTCATGCTGATTAGAAGAGCAGACTGGTTGCTTTAAAAAGTGGTGCTTTACCATTTTCCATAGTTACCTCCAAGGAAACACATGCAGTCATCATTGAATCAAAAGGGTTTCACAGGCAAGGACAAGGCCAAGCACTGACTAGGCAAGAATGGGTTACCATTACTCAAGATTTTGCCCAGAAGCTCATTTCCAGCATGCTGAGGCGAACTGCAGAAGTCTTAAAGAAGGGTCAACATTGTCAATACTGTCTTTGTTTAACCTGGATGAATTCATCAATAAAAACATTAAAATGTATGGAATGCTTATGTACTTCATTATACCATATAAACATCTGACAAAAGGGTTCTAAAACAAGTTGAGGCAGCAAACTTTGTGAAAACCAACATTTTGTGCATTAAGTACAAAATTAAATATAAATACTATATAGAAGAACTAAAACACTAAAAACTAAGTATAGCATTGTGTAATGTGCATGTAAACAGTGAATATAGTGCAAGTGAAAATGTTCTACGTGTCATGATTTTGGCAGTACAGTCCTGGTGATGCGCTCAGAGCATCTTATCACTCTCTGAAGATCTCTTGTTCTGGGAGCTGCAATTTCCAAACCAGGCAGTGATGCTCCTAGAGAAAACATCCACTGAGGGCAGGAAAGAAGAGTTTCAGCACCACTGAGGAAGTTGACTTTCTTCAACGCCTCTATAGGCATTGCCTTGCCTTCTTTATCAGGGTGGAGATGTGTGTAGTCCATGTCAGGTTCGCAAAGATGTGAACTCAGAGGTACATAAAGCCAATCACTTTGTCGAAAGGAGTTAGCCTGATCAGCAGAGGTGTGTACAAAGTCCTCCTCTTCTGTCTCGCGATGTCCACAGCCATCCCCTTGGTCTTGGAGACATGTATCCTTAAGTTGTTGACATCACACCATGTTGACAGCTGTTCCACCTCACTTAGGTAGGCCTTCTCATTGTCATTGGAGAACAGGCCTACCATTACATCATCTGCAAATTTCACAATGGAGTTGGAGCTGTGAGTGGCTGTACACAGAACATAAGAGAGGATTCAATAAACATCCTTGAGAGACACCGGTGTTAACAATTATGGAGCTGGATGTTAATTACAAAATGCTAAACTATATGAATAAGTTTTCAACCTAGACTTAAAGATTGAGACTGTGTCAGAGTTCCAGACACAATCTGTAAGGTTATTCCGTAGTTGGGGGGCCTTGTAAGAAAAGGCTCTTCTCCCTGCTGTTCACTTATTGGAACTAATAAAAGAGGTCAGCACCCTATGATCTTAATGGATGTGGGTGTTCATAATTGGAGATAATTTCTTGAAGGTAATCAGGAGCAAGCCCATGCAGTGCTTTGTAGGTCAGTATTCAGAATTTTTAAATCAATACGGAATTTAACTGGGAGCCAATGCATGGCTGATAAGTTACTCACTATAGTGTGATGTTGTTAGTTATTCACTATACATGTGGTACATGTGGTACCTGAGAGTACATGTGGTACTGGTGTATTTTGTTTCACTGTATGGTTGGAGTGGCTGTACAGCCTTTGTACAGCTGTACAACACTTTTCCGTTCTTGTTGTATTTGAAGGTATTTGTGCATGTTTTGCTCAGTAGGTTTGATGTGTATTTATTTGTTTGTCTTTGTTCTGTCTGCATAAGATGAGTTTAAATTCCAGATTACACTTCAACAGAAGAGGTCTGGTTGCCATGGTAAACTCTGGACCACATGATAATGGGAGCCAGTTTTTCTTCACTCTGGGTCGGGCTGATGAACTGAACAATAATCACACCATTTTTGGGAAGGTTTGTTGTATATAGAGTCTACCTTCAGCTGTGTAGAATTAGGTTACATCAACCATTTTACTCTGATAAAAATTAACTGATAAATGCATCAGTTAATCTGGTATGTTAAGGTGACCTTTGGAAAACATGTGGAAAAGATGAGATTTAGCTGGTTGTTGGTTTCAGGTCATGGGCGACACGGTGTATAACATGCTGAGGTTATCGGAGGTGGACTGTGAGGTACCGCCGGCTCTTCACAGAGATTACCGGGCCTTTAGCAGCTTTTACTTTGGTATCCTGCCACAGCAAACTTCCCAACTTCTCCCCCAACAGGTGCTACATTCTCCTTTCGATGACATCGTTCCGCGTGAAATAAAAGTGAGAAAAGACAAAGTCAAAGAGGAGGGAAAGAAGTCTCAATCCAGAGCAACAAAGTAAGGAGGGGCGTGTCTCAGGGCGCACTGTATCCCAGACAGGAGTGGTTTGAAAAACCTGCTCTTCTTAAATCCCAAAAACTTCAATCTTAAAAACTTTTGAAACTGTTCCTAACCCCGACACTGTGTCTGCTGTTCCCAGTGGCGGACTTAGCAATTTGGGGGCTCAAGGCGAATTTTGCTAGGGGGCCCATCAACATTAATATGCGAGAAATAAGTCAGCTAATCAGGGGGCCCCTACAGTGGGTTGCAGTGGGAGGGGCCCAAGGCAGTAGCCTAGCCACGCCTCTATGCAAAGACCGCCTCTGGCTGTTCCTAACCCCGACACTGTGTCTGCTGTTCCTAACCTTAACCCGACACTGTCTGCTGACCCTGGCACTGTGTTATTTGCTGATACTTGTCACAGGACTCTTCTAAAGACACTTTATTTTCAGGAATTTTAGCCTGCTATCGTTTGGTGAGGAGGCAGAAGTGGAAGAGGAAGTAATCGGTCAAGTTAGCCAGGTAGTCTTTTATACTTCAGAAATGCCCATATATCAAGCGTGCTTGAAACCAGAACATATCGTGCATATCAAGCCAGCTTGAAACATGTTTATCTGTGATTCACTACAAAAGCATATTTGAAATCTATTTTGAATATAGCCCAGATATAGTGCTATATAGTAACTACATAGTCAGAGACCTTTGACCTTTGCTGGTCTTCTGTCAAATAATTTTGTTTGGAGTGATGCCTGAAGCTCTGGGCGACAGCTGAACAGTGCTCAAATTTTTCTGTTTGCAGACCATGAAAGGAAGAAGTAAAAGCAGTCATGACCTGCTGAAGGACGACCCCAAGCTGAGCTCCGTACCCGCTGTGGAGAGGTTGTCCCACCTGTGTTGCTGTAGTTGCTGCTTGCTGCCATTTGCTTCACACTCCATGGAAGCAGTATGGATATGAGTAGTGTTTGTATGGATATGAGTAATGTTTGTATGGATATGAGTAATGTTTTGGCATTTCAGACATAAAACGAATGTGTTTCTTTTTCTCACACAGCAAAACAAGCCAAGGAGACGTTTCTGAGGTGTGGCCTTAATGATGTTTGGTTTGCTTCAGTTATTTCCAAATTAAGATTGAGAGAGATAGAAATGGAAATCTAACACCACCATTCATACATCTCCCCCCAACACCATCATTCATACCTCTCCCCCCAACACCACCACTCAGACCCCTTCCCAAAACACTACCTATCAGTCCTCATCTCCAATACCATCACTCAGGTATCTCCCACCAACAACACCCCTCATACATCTCCCCCAACACCACCACTCAGACGTTTGTCCCCAACACCACCACTCAGACCTCATCCCCAACTCAGACCTTTAACACTAAGCCTTCATGGTTTCTTCCTTTTATTTTGTGGTTTCTTTAATGTGTGTGTCTATATGGAGACATTTGGCAGCAACACTGGAATTTCCTACTAGTGTTTCCTACTACTTTGACACCAAAACATTGTTTGAACATTTAAGATGACATTTTTTCACTGTATGTTGCTGGAAATATTTTCCCACCACTATCCTACAGGTGGCAGCATTGCAGTGAGCAGTAAACAAGGAATAATTATTTTTCTTTAGGAGGAAAATAAGTAATAGAATTGCAGTCAGGTAAGGGATAGCAGTTTGCTAATATGTGAATACACTAGGAGACATTTTTGTATTTAATCATAAATATTTGTAATAATTGTTATGATAACATTATACTCGTGATCGTTTAAGATGTCAGAACTGCCAGGATCAGCTTCCAGGTTATGGATTGTTGGAAATGGTTTAGAGTGTTTCATCCTGTCACTGGGAATGAAATCTGAATCCTCTCTGCCGTAGCCATCCAGAGAGCACAGAGGCTCCAGCTCTCTGGCTGAGAAGAACGGATAGGTTTCTGTTGCCCATGGAGATGCTGGACAACCCTGGGTATCTCGGCTCACATGCACTAATGCGGACACGTAGACACATGGTCACATGGTGTCTGGTCACATGGTCTCTAGTCAGACACCTGCTGCTGCTCTCTGGAGCAGACATGATGCGCAGATCTAAGAGGATGGGTTTGCCTTACATTTACATTTAGGGCATTTAGCAGAAGCTCTTATCCAAAGCGACTTACAAAGTGATTTGCATCTGTTCACAGCATTCATCATAGATAGTAGCACAGGTAGGCCAGAATTCAAGATACCCTTGAACCACACTACTACTAAACTACAGGAATCATTGTCATTCATTCAGGAAGGAGATATGAAGTCCCACTGGCTCAGAAGAACGTGTAGAGGAGATCTTTTGTTCCTTCGGCAACTACAATTCTGAACTCAAAAATAGGTAGTATTTTAACCTTTATAAGTGGTATATTGTATAAGATGGATTTTTGTTGTGATTTTGTGTATATTTGTGATCTGTAAAGCCATGTCAAAGATGAATTTCTGTTTTCAGACAGACAATAAAGACTTATCTTATTCCCTAGTATTTCGATTAAACAGGCTCACTTTAACAGGAGTTAACCTTTTACCAAGAAGCGCAATTAACCATAGACGGACAGACATACAATTTAAGAACAAGGACAGCAAGTGCTGACTGCTGAGTTACTACTCATTTAACTACTCAGCAAACAGGTGAGTCTTCAGTCTACATTTGAAGACAGCAAGAGACTCTGCAGCCCAAGCAGCTAATGGAAGATCGTTCCACCATCTTGGAGCCAGGACAGTGAATAGTCTTGAATTTTGTCTTCCGTGAGACTTGGAGAGCATGGAGTTTTGGAGTGCTCATGGTATGGATTTGGCTTTTACCATGGACATCATGAAGGGAGGGGCTAGTCCATTTTTGACTTGGTAGTCAGGCATCAAGGTTTTATATCTGATGCGTGCTGCTACTAGAACCCAATGAAGAGAGCGTAGCAGAGGAGTCACAAGTGAAAACTTGGGGAGATAGTGTATTGATGATAGTGTATATGTCTATGCAGGCCCGTTGACAGTCTTGCTGGGGCCCGGGACAAGAAAGTTTCATGGGCCCCCCCCACCCACGTCATTTGAATTTTCTCTGTAGCAGACAATCCTTGTGTTAGGTCATATAGTATATAATATAGCCACACATCAAAGCTGTTTCTGACAGCTTATATTTGACGCGTCGCGAACGGCGCGAGGATTCGCGAGGCGAAAATGAGGTAATCGCAGTGGCTTCGCCCGTGCGCGAGGGCCTCACGCGCTGTCGATTCGCGAGGTCGTGCACCTCTCGAATTTTGTAACTTCGTCATGTTTGCAGGGTGCATACACCTTTACAAGGTGGAATTAAAACACTTGTACGTCACTTTAAAGGTCCATTTCAATATTTTCCAGCACGTTAAACTTAATTAAGTTAAATATTTAAACATACTCGAAATAATTCGCTTTTTATCACATTATTTAATGGTGGTTTATTTCACAACAAACAGATATTTGTTGTGAAACAAAGTAGTTACAATTTCAAGCATTTTCAAGTACTTTAGCCTAAATTCCAGAACTTTTCAAACCTGGAACACAATGCAACTTTAAAATTCGTCAGGTAAATGTTTTTCCTTTCTTTTCTGCGCTCCAGACTTCTGTATTTACTTTAACTATCCACCACTGTATTTCCCGCTGTTGGGCGGGTACCAGCCGGTTACGGTCGCTGGATCAATCCATTTTTCAGTGGGAGGCGGGGGTATGCACTTAAGTGTATGCACTTAATGGAAAATATGCAGATAGGTAAAAAACATATATTTTAGCCATTGAGCTTATTTTGAGTACATTATTTTATATTAATGAAAGATTTCAAGATTATTTAAAAATTATAGACTTTAAATAAAAAATAAATTGCTGGGCTCTTTGATGGGCCCCCCTGGCCCTGGGGCCCGGGACAACAGACCCGGTTGTCCCCCCCTGTCGACGGGGCTGTGTCTATGCACTCTCCTCTTCAGCTCACCCCACAGGTTTTCTTTTGGGTTGAGGTCTGGGGACTGAGATGGCCATGAGAGAAGCTTGATTTTGTGCCTTGTGAAAAAGTAGATTTGAGTAGATTTGGTCACATGTTTAGGGGCATTATCTTGCTGAAAGACCCAGTGACGAGCCATCTTCAGCTTTTGGGCAGAGGCCACCAGATTCTGATTCAAAATGTCCTGATATTTCAAAGATACATGATCCCATGGATCCTTAAAAGGTTCCCAGGTCCTTCGGAGAAGAAACAGGCCTACACTATCACTGATCCTCCCCCATATTTAACAGTGGGCATGTGGTGTTTTTCTGCATACTCATCCTTGGTGTTACACCAGACCCACTTAAGAGTGTTTGTTGCCAAAAAGCTCTATCTTGGTTTCATCTGACCTAGGGCTGGATAATAACTCAATATCAATATATACCACGATAGAAAATGTTTTAAGTTTCAATAATGCTGATATGATTTTTAAACACAAATGCTATTTACAACATTACAATGTTCATAGTTTGTTGCATAGTGATGTACAGCTTGTTGGCATGTAGATAGCACCTGATGGTTGTTTGTGAGACCTCATAATCCCAAGATGCTACCATTAGATTCAATTCTCTTACTTTGAGCTTTGGAGAACTTTTTCATTCTCTTACCATCCTTCTCACTGTGTGTGGTGGCAAGATACACTTGTGTAATACGGAACTGAAGTTCACAGGTGAGTTGCACCATGAAACTACAATTGTACACATTGCTAGAACGTAGCTCACACTGTTTGAAATGGGAGTACCACATACTGAATACTTGTCCTCATAGTATACAGTACAGTATCCAGTATGCAACAAAAGCAAACCATACTAAAGGCTTACGCGAACTTATAATGCTCTGCTTATTTGAGATTAGCGCTTCTGTTGAAATCTAGAAATATTCAACTGTTTATCAGTTTTGAAAAGAAACAAGGAGAGAAGACGGAGTATAAATGCTGAAAATCCTTTCAGAACAGCTACAGTTATAGCCTTCATTATGGAATAGAAGTTTAATGTTAATACAAAACACCTGCTTACCATTATTAGACAGCTAAGAATAGCATAGCACACATTTAGAAATACATGGCTAAATACCAGTAGCCTACAAAATAACCAATATTAATATTTACAGTATTTTGCGATCAACTCGTTCTTGTCCAACAGTGAAATTCAACGTTGCTGAATTGTCATCGAGCCTGTGAAAACTTAAAAAAACTGAAAACAAGATGAATGAAATAAATACATATTGCATACGTACTGCATATAGTTGGTTTCAGTATTATAAAAATACATGATGACAACATGAAGATAGCTCTGTTCGTGTACTGGAATATTTTGTGATAGTAGTACATCATCCGGGAATCTTTTGCGTCATGGGAAAATGTATTGGTCATATACTGATTTGGGACCCAATCAGTCCATACGTAGTATGTAGTACGCTGTAGTAGTATATAGTAGAAAAAGTACTGATGGAAAGCACTGATGTTCATTTTTCAGAAAAGAACATGCTTAAGCATTCTGAGGTGTCAAAGAAAAACACAGTTCTATTCTTCCCATCAACATCCATTCACTGTATAGAAATAAGATGTTTTTAATAACAAAAAATACGCACATGTAAGGGTGGACTAATACCACAAACGTAACTGTGCAGAACCTGACTCAATTCTCCCCAAAATAAAAATAAATGCAGTTATACTGAAAGCACAAGGAAAAAACAAAATTACATTTTAAAATTGTTTATTGTTATTATCTCCAGTGAAACCACCAGCTGTGACGTGATGTAGCCTACACTATATTGCCAAAAGTATTCGCTCACCCATCCAAATGATCAGAATCAGCTGTTTCAATCACTTCCATGGCCACAGGTGTATACAATTAAGCACCTAGGCATGCAGATGTTTTTACAAACATTTGTGAAAGAATGGGTCGCTCTCAAGAGCTCAGTGAATTCCAGCGTACAACTGTGATAGGATGCCACCGGTGCAACAAATCCAGTCGTGAAATTTCCTCGCTCCTAAATATTCCACAGTCAACTGTTAGCTGTATTATAAGAAAATGGAAGTATTTGGGAATGACAGCAACTCAGCCATGAAGTGGTAGGCCACGTAAACTGACAGAGCAGAGACAGTGGATGCTGAAGCACAGTGCTAATAGGTCGCTAACTTTGTGCAGAGTCAATCACTACATCAGTATGTGACCTCATAAATGCGCTTCTGGAAAAATGGTCAAAAATCCCCATAAACACACTCCTAAACCTTGTGGATTAGAAATAGTATGTCACTTAAGGTCATATGTGTGTCAAGGAAGGTGAGCAAATACTTTTGGCAATGTAGTGTCTCTTAACTTTGATATAATACACTATGTAAAACTACTAAGATTAGATATGAAAAGGGACCATGACAATAAGCACAGACTTAGTTTGTGACAAGTGAACATGCATTTTTATGATTATGATCAATACGTTCCTAATTACTGAAACAAGTGCCTTACAGTGAGATCAATACTGGTCACGCAGTCAAAGTTAATACAAGACATACAAAAGGATAATTTCATATGATGTAGTGTGACAATCCATATGAGAAACAAGCAAGTTGGTCAGTGTCAAATCAAGATTTTACTGTTTTTCAACTGTTTACAGGCTGCCAACTACCTACAAAGACAGACGTTGGGTTTGGAGTGGCATGAAAAATCAGGACGGGGCCCTTGGCGAAGGTGACATGTTAAAGACGCGTCCCTGGCAAAGCTTCACTTGCTGACTATGGGTAAAAGCTCCCCTTTTGCCTTCATGGCTTTGATCTTGGCCTTAATGTTGTCGTCCATGGCCTGCCGGCAGCGGACAGCATAGTGGGCGAGTGTCTCCTCTTTCTCGTCCCAGGGAGGGAGGGCGTGAAACACCTCTGGCGCAGCTAGGCTGAGTTCAGCGATGGCCGCCGTGCGGGAAATGGTGTTGCGGTCCACGCCAACACGGTCAAAGGCGACTTTCATGGAGACGCTTCGACGGAATTCCTGCAGGGCGGTCATGTATCGGGCGATCACCCCCACGACATTTTTCACTACAAAGAAGAAAGGGGGGGGGGGGGGGGGGGGCAGTTAGGCAGCTTCATTAAAACATGCTTCGTACATTTAGGATTCTCAAGCGTTCCAGCATGCTGTTCACGGTGCTTCTCATTTCACAGTTGAGTTGTTCTCACATGTAATCTCAGTAGTGGAGTTTAGAAAGACAATTTCTGTTAATTCATTGGCATGTGCAACAGATGCAGTGTTTCTACATCCTTCGAATCAAATACAATTTGTGTCATTTCAGTGTAATATAAAAACTGGTCATCCATTGATCTTCTGTTGCATTCTGTTCATATCCATATTTTACCCATGCTATTGCATGAGCATGGAGCTGACTAGAAAAGAAATCTATATGTAATGAGATTTATGGATTTCCTTTAGTGAGGATTACTGCCACCATGGCCACTTAGCCCAAAACTTACTTCTGACACGAGTGTTCTCCCCATCCCTACTTCTCTTGGAGGAAATCTTGATGGTCCTTTGTCGCTCTAGTGGGTGCAGCTCCACATCCTCAAAGGAGTCAAAGAGTGCTGGTGCCTCAAAGGGAGCCCCTTCTTCAGGGAATGAAGCAATCAGCTGATGAGAGCTCCCTGCCTCCATCTGACTGGAAGGATGACCTCGTCTCTTTTCTGTAAGAAACCCACAGCAGCGGTTAAGCCTGACTCAACCTAGCATGATCAAACTCTCTCCAGTATCATCTTCCAACTCCCCACCACAACTAACACCTGACAAGTCTGGAGGGAAAAGGGCCGTAGCCCAAGTACCATCTGTAGACAGCCCGGATGAACCAGCACATTAGTAAATCTAGTCACACTTTTTGGGTCTTTAATATATACAGTTAGGTTCATATATATTTGGACCCTGACACAAATGTTTTGCCTGTTTACTGAAACATATACAAGTTATAGCTATATAATGGGCATGGACATAAAGTCCAAACTTTCACCTTTCATATGAGCAAATCCACATTAAAATTGATGAGGGGTTTAGGAGTTTCAGTAAACCCTTAACATGTGCTGCCCTGTTTTTAAAGTGACCAAAAGTAATTGGACAATTGATTCAATGCTATTTTATAGACAGGAATGGGCAATTTCTTTGTTATGTTGTTCTCAATTAAGCAGATAAAACGCCTGGAGTTGATTTAAGGTATTGTGCTTGCATTTGGAAGATTTTGCTGTGAAGAAAACATGCGGTCAAAGGAGCTCTCCATGCAAGAGAAACAAGGCGAACGAACACTAACCCTTAAATTCCAAATATATGTATATGGACCTAACTGTATATATAGTAATTTCAAATAAAGCCTCCTGCAGGAAGCAAAACTGTGATGTCCTACACGTCATCTGTGAAAACTGGGAGGAGGGACTTCCTAATAGCAAGAACCAAACTGTTCACAGGGTGTTAATGTCTCCCTGGTCTGAGCCAAACGGTATTGAAGGCAAGGCTGAAGGCCTGCTGTACAGAGACAGTGCAGGAGAACCAGCAGGGAGTGAAGATATATTGCAACTATGGGTCAACAGAATTTTCGCTTTCATCTTATGAAGTTATGAGTCTAGCATTCACTTTATACACTCTGCTGCATTTGAGCCACTAATGGCTCCTTTTAATAATCTCTCAGTCTTTAACATTGCCTCACCTGGCCGCAACTGGTCCTGAAGAAATTCACAGATGAGCTCAGCCTTCTTGGTGAGTTCCTGCTGCAGGAGCTCCTTGTCCTGCTTCAGACTGCTGATGGTCTCCCCGAGGAGCACACTCTTACTGCGCTCCGCCTGCAGCAGAGCCTTCAGCCGCTCCACCTCGTACACCACAGGACCTGCTGTTGCTGAAACAAACCCGCACAGCTTTACCTCACATACCGCACCATGACGCCAAATCAGAATACAGGTAAAGTCTTGCGACGTCACAAGGAACACAGAAGCTTACACCTTGATATTTAAAGAAGGTACATACAGTGAGGAAAATAAGTATTTGAACACCCTGAGACTTTGCAAGTTCTCCCACTTAGAAATCATGGAGGGGTCTGAAATTTTCATCTTGGGTGCATGTTCACTGTGAGAGAAAAAAAATCCAGAAATCACAACATGTTTTTTTAATTATTTATTTGCGTTACTGCTGCAAATAAGTATTTGAAAAACCCTGTTAGTCCACCTGCACTCCACTTATTATACTAAATTAGAAGCACTTGTTTGAGGTCATTAGCTGCATAAAGACACCTGTCCACCCCACACAATCAGTAAGACTCCAACTGCTCAGTAAGACTCCTTGGCTAAGACCAAAGGGATTTGTGGATTTTATTTATTTTTTCGATCGTCTCTCACAGTGAACATGCACCTAAGATGAAACTTTCAGACCCCTCCATGATTTCCAAGTGGGAAAACGTGCAAAGTCACAGGGAGTTCAAATACTTGTTTTCCTCACTGTAAAACTGCCAATGTTTGAAATGACCATTATCCAGAATTAAACATTACTTTAACAAACTCAAATATGCGGTTGGTACAAACCAGGATTGGATTCTGAATCTTTAAAAAATAATAACCCCCCATCCTTCATCAGTAAATAGTGTTAGACCTGAAAGTATGAATGACACCTTATAAACCTGTTGTATAATGAGCAAGAATGTAAAGGGGTTAATTCACCACCTTCTCATGTAAACCTTCTCTTCCATTTACTTGGTTAGCAAGAGAAACTTATCAAACTAAGGCAATATTCACATTATCAACCTGAAGTGAGTGACATGAAATCATGAAACCAAGCAAATGGAACCTTCAAGCAAATCCGATTCAACAATGTAATGGAAATGCAGCCAGAACATCAAACGTGAACTCTCCCTGTTATGCAACCCACACTCAAATTTCTTTGACATCATAAACCGGATCCAGGTTGACAGCAGTGTTTACATGTAAATCTGGAAGGTCATCACAAAGTCAATGAAAATGTTTCCAAGCTGGCATTTTGTTCCATTTTTATAAGGATTTGTTACAAATGATCTTGAAAAAAAATCCACATGGCTGTTTACAAACAGTTTGAAACATGGAAGAAAAATAAGGGCAAACTATGCTTCATAACCTGTTAATGAATTTAGAAAACAACTTATTTGTTTGGTATAAAAATATGTATGGTTTAAAGCAGTGGTGTTCAAGTCCTCACAGTCCAGGTTGTCCAATGTCCAGGAGCCAGATGTGACAATGTGCACAGTTATACAAATCATTAATCAACACATGATTTCAAACCAGGACTGGATTTGGATTCAAGGTCCAGATTTGAATACCTCTAGTTTAAACCAAATAACAAAAAAATCCTATGCGCATAGGTATATATATTTTAGAACTTCAATAGTTTTATTACAAAATTGTTACAAAAACCACAGATGACGCATTAAATATCAAAATCAAATATTTACACCAAAAATACAAACAAACTTTTTTTCACGTCTTATAATTCTGGCTTGATGGCTTATTGTATACCAGGAGTCTAAGTGTGACCACATCTATCGATCCTACAGCCAGGGACATGTGTCTAACCCAAGGGCCATATCTGCACACTGATAAATGGTTATCTGGCAATATAGAAAAAGCACCCAAGGCTGCACCATGTCCTAGTCTTAAAGGCGTATGTAAACATAAATAAATATAAGAAAGGAAAATGGTACATTTCAATAGTGGCTCCATAGTCATGATAGACCATTTAAAGACGCTGGAGGGCAGACAACTGTATAAGGACCTGCAGGTAAAAAGTGTTAAGACTGTGCTGTGGCTGTACTGTGCTACAAAGTGAATATGTGATTAAAAGTACTGACTTAATGCTGGCTTATAAAAACAACAGTCACACTACAGAAGGACAGTATTTGACTTTGACTGAAAAAAGTAAACAGGAGAAGACATGCAATTACATTTAACTTTGTGAATGCTATGGGTCTCAACACAGGCAGATTCTGAACGCAACATCCCGACAACTGCTACTTAAATGCTTACAAAACAACAACAACAAAAATGTTCAAGAGCAGTAAACAAGAGGGTGGTCTGAACAGTGATCAAGAGAAGTTAGGCCTTTATTTGGATCACATACTTTTACGGACAAAAAATAATGAATACACTGACGTGACTAAACAAACTACTCGGGGACTTCAAAGTGTTCTCAGATGTAGGAAGGCCCTGACTTTTGTGGACTGTGGTAAAGATATGCCTCCTGTGACAACTTCCTCCTCTGACCAGTCCTCAGTCTACACTTGTTAATACAGGCCTTCTTCAACTTGGCAGGCTCCACTGGAGTCCATCCATCCAAACTGGAGCAACGAAGGACATAAGCTGCAACACACACGCACGTACACACACACACACACACACACACATTAAAACAGTGCTCAGATCAACAAAAGAATATCATCAAACACAATCACTGTAAATTATGGGCTTGATTTGTGTACACATGCTGAGACACGTACACATTACTCCGTCCACCGTTCTTCTATCCAGGATTTTTTTCCCAGCTGGCACTTTGCCCCTTTTCCCGAAAGCCACCGCCCCAATGAGATCTTCCTCGCTGAAGAAATGCTCAAACAGGAGGTGGAAGAGTCTCATGCTGTCCTGCCGTGACTCACGATGCATGCATGCCAGTTTGTAGGGGGGCAGGAAGAGGCCAGAACCAGGAAAGAGTTCCTGCTCTGGCTCTCCGAACCTGGGCGGGCTGGGCGCTCCGAACCTGGGCGAACCGGGGCCTCCGATCCTGGGCGAACCGGGGCCTCCGAACCTGGGCGAACCGGGGCCTCCGAACCTGGGCGAACCGGGGCCTCCGAACCTGTGCGGACTGGGGCCTCCGAACCTGGGCGAACTGGGGCCTCCGAACCTGGGTGAACTGGGGCCTCCGAACCTGGGCGAATTGGGGCCTCCGAACCTGGGCGAATTGGGGCCTCCGAACCTGGGCGAATTGGGGCCTCCGAACCTGGGCGAACTGGGGCCTCCGAACCTGGGCGAACTGGGGCCTCCGAACCTGGGCGAACTGGGGCCTCCGAACCTGGGCGAACTGGGGCCTCCGAACCTGGGCGGACTGGACTCAGACGCCCGAGTCCTCTCATGAAACACGAGTATACGGGAAATGACTGCTTGAAGATTTCGTAATGTTACTGGATCTGCACATAAAAACAAGGTACACAGTGTGCACAATTTTAATCAGGCAGATTATTATCTAAGAAATATAGAATGAAAGAAGAAATTCTAGAATGAAAACATAGGGGTCTAATGAAAGCGCCTACTGTTTCCAGATCAACACGAATATCAAATTTGTAAATTCAGTACTGGATTCAGTCATGAATCTCACCTACGCTTGTGATGAACTCTTCAAGTTGTTTTCTTTCATCAAAATTCCTCTCAACTGGACAAAGCTCTGATGTTGAGGGCCAGAACTGTTCTTCTGAATTCAAGGACCCTGAAGCCAGACAGCCTGTTAACACAACCGGTGAGAAAACTTAACACCACTTTACCTTCCACAACAAACTGAATGTTATAGAAATTAAGAGTAATAATTGGTGCGGTGAAAGCATTTAAATGTTATTTTTTTTATCACAAGCAACAATTGGAGTCTCTTCAGCACTGTTTAAATTGGTGCCCAGTGGAAGCCAATGCACCTGTGACATTGAGAGAAGAATACAAACTACAGAGACACGGTGCCTGCACCTCCATAAACCCACACGTTAAAAGGGGTGTTCACACAGAGGAACTGAAATAGCTGTAATCGCAGTTATGCATACTTATCTGTAAGCTAAAAGTTCTCCTTCAAGGATAGCACAAAATACAAATTAGTAAAATTATGAAGTTCCATGATAGATAATAATAGAAATAATTAAAGTACAGCAAGATCAAAATACATCAAAGACATAAATGTAACTAACCATGCTACATTTATTCTTCTTTTCAAGAGCACCTGCAAATCCGATCGTCACTATCCACAAATTATTGAAAATCTGCTGAAGATTCTGCATTTACTTTCAGGCTTCTGGCAAACCCTTATAATCTGTGTAGATTCTGAGTGATTTGCACTACACAACAGTGAGACTGCTCTCTCTGTAAAAGTAGAAAGTGTCCAGAATACACTCACCTTTGATTATCTCTTGATTTGGCGTTATAATTGGCATTGTCCATTTTTCATCTTGACCGAAATTTCAAATATCCACCGAGCCTCTTGAGAGAATGTACTGATCCTTTATTTGAGCGGTGGAGTACAGCTTGGACTGAGTCCGCCTATGCTTGCTTTCTTTCTTTCCTTTCTTAAAATTATTATTAACCAACAGCTGCCCTATTTCCCCCTATTACATAAAAGCTCATTCTTTCTAGGGAATATGCTTTCAAATCAGCCATGACTCTTTCAACATTGGGCTTGTTCTGTCCAAGACTGGACCAATCAAAAGCATGCGTTTATGGTTTGGATACTGGTGTTCAAGGTCTTCCTGTATTTATTATTTTATTTATTTTTAAATTACTAAATGTCAGAAATTTTTTATTGAAATATAAAGGAACACTTTCAAAGTGGCCCAGGAGTTGTTTAATGGAGCATGAAATCAACAGCTTACAGCTTAAAAATGTTTTGGATGCAACAGCCAAATAGAGGCCCATCATCAGAAAGAAAATAAATGTGAGATTTTCTGGTGTAACCGGTTCATAACATATTACAAGAACAAGGATCATCACTGGTAAAGCCCTCACATTATTCATGTGATATTATTACACATTTAAGTAATAAATATGTAGTATGTACTTGTAAGGTTTTTACTAACCTTACAAGGTTAGTAAGAGCAAAGACTCCTGCAATGGGTGTTTTGGGTGCACGTGTTTTCTCAGCAACAGGGTTGGCATTTGGAAAAATTTGGACTGGTATTTGGAAAGGTTCAAATTGTGTTCAAAGCCAACAGTAAATTCATAGCTATGTCTTGAGCTTTGACCAGGCCTCTTGGTTAAAAGGTCAAATACACATACCATGAGTCTTCTAATGTCCATAAACGTAACACGTATCCTACACTTTTATCAAATGCTGCTGACCGCTTCGTCTACGCTCCCCAATGACAGACCTGCTGACCGTCTCATCTACACTCCCCAGTGACAGACCTGCTGACCGTCTTGTCTACACTCGTGACAGACCTGCTGACCGTCTCGTCTACACTCCCCAGTGACAGACATGCTGACCGTCTCGTCTACGCTCCCCAGTGACAGACCTGCTGACCGTCTCATCTACACTCCCCAGTGACAGACCTGCTGACCGTCTTGTCTACACTCCCCAGTGACAGACCTGCTGACCGTCTCGTCTACACTCCCCAGTGACAGACCTGCTGACCATCTCATCTTGCACTCTCCTCTTAGTTCTTGTCTTTTCTCCACTATAAACACTGCTCCTTTCATGACCTGCTTCCGCCTCTCATGCGCGTTACAGACACCAAAAGGTCTTTTTGGAGGTTTTTAATTCAGCATTTCATGACTTGGAGAACATACAGAGAAAGCACTAAAGTACTGTGTATGTGTGTTACACTAGTGTGTATGTATTATACTAATCTGTTACACCATGTGTGTGTTACTCTAGTGTGTTAGCTCATCAGGTTTAGATGAGGCTGGTATGGGTTTGGTTCCAATATTCCCAATCAGGATTGGCTGGCCAGTGAACCATCCACAAGGCGAAAATCATACTGTACATGACACAGCTTACTGGTTAGAGCGAGAAAGCTGGAGTGTAGATTGGGTGGGAGGGGCTTCAACCTTACGACAACAAACCAGCACCACCAGTTTTATCCAGCACCACCCGTTCACATCTGAAGTGGAGCTGGTGGCTCTTTTCGAAATAGCCTACTACATACTACTCACATACTGGTGGGGCCCCAAATCAGAATACAGTATGTGACCAAAATTCATTTTTCCAGTACGTGAAACATCCCCAGATATTGTACTACTTCCATGACAGCTGTCTTTTGTGGTGTACTGAATACCATCATGCAATGCTGCATGTGTTTCCTTAGCAGACTATTTCAGTAATTCCACTAAAAAAGTGAAATTTGTATATTATACTCATTCATTACACACAGACTGACGTATATTTCAAGTGTTTATTTCTTTTAATTTTATGATTATAACTGGCAACTAATGAAAACCCCAAATTCAGTATCTCAGAAAATTAGAATATTACTTAAGACCAATTTAAAAAAAAGGATTTTTAGAAATGTTGGCCAACTTTAAAGTATGAACATTTCATTTGTGAGGCAATATTCCAGTTGAAAATCCTTTTTTATTACATAGTGGAATGTGCTGAGAACAAAATAACAAAAATGATCAATGCAAATCAAAATTATTATCCCATGGAGGTCTAGATTTGGAATCATACTCAAAATCAAAGTGGAAAATCAAATGAGAGGCTGATCCAACTTCCTCAAGACAAGTTAAAATGAGGCTCAGTAGTGTGTGTGGCCTACATGTGCCTGTATGACCTCCCTACAACACCTGGGCATGCTCCTAATGAGGCGGCAGATGTTCTCCTGAAGAATCTCCTCCCAGACCTGGATTAAAGAGTCAGTCAACTCCTGGACAGTCTGTGGTGCAACGTGGTGTTGGTGGATGATGTACCAGATATGCTCAATTAGATTCAGGCAGGCCAGTCCATAGCATCAATGCCTTTATCATGCAGGAACTGTTGACACACTTCAGCCATATGGGGCCTAGCATTGTCACACATCAGAAGGAACCCCGGGCCCACTGCACCAGCATATGGTCTCACAATGGGTCTGAAGATCTCATCCTGGTACCTAATGGCAGTCAGGGTACCTTTGGCTAGCACATGGATGTCTGTGCAGCCCTTCAAAGAAATGTCTCCCCACACCATTACTGACCCACTGCCAAACCAGTCATGCTGAAGGATGTTGCAGGCAGCAGAATGTTCTCCATGGCGTCTCCAGACTCTGTCACATGTGCTCAGTGTGCCAATCGCCCTGCATAGTGTTGGACTGTAAGCACAAGCCCCAATTACAGACGTCGGGCCTTCATACCACCTTCATGGAGTCTGTTTCTGACAGTTTGAGCAGAAACATGGATATCAGTGGCCTGCTGGAGGTCATGTTGCAGGGCTGTTGCAGGGCTCTGGCACTGCTCCTCCTGTTCCTCCTTGCACAAAGGAGGAGGTAGTGGTCCTGCTGCTAGGTTGTTGCCCTTCTACGGCCCCCTCTATATCTCCTGTTGGACTGGCCTGTCTCCTGGTATCTGCTCCATGCTCGGGACACTGTTCTGACAGACACGGCAAACCTTCTTGCCACAGCTCTCACTGATGTGCCATCCTGGATGAGCTGCACTACCTGAGCAACTTCTGTGGGTTTTAGACACCGCATCATGCTACCTCTATGGTGAGAGAACTGACAAAATGCAAAAGTGACCAAAACATCAGCCAGAAAGTATGAGGACAGAGAGAAGGTCTGTAGGAACCACCTGTAGAACCTCTACTTTATAGGGGCTGTCTTGATGACTCTCATTTCTACTTCTTGTCTGTCCCATTTGCACAACAGAAGGTGAAATTGATTCACAATCAGTGTTGCTTCCTAACTGAACAGGTTGGTTTCACAGAAGTGTGGTTGACTTGGAGTTACATTGTGTTGTTTAAGTGTTCCCTTTATTTTTCGAGCAGCGTTTGTGTGCGTGTATGTGTGTGTATATTATATATATATTACATACATACACACACACACCTCAATATAAGCCGCACTATATGCGGCTATAAGCCGCATATATCTGCGGAACTGAATACAGTGAGTCCCCGCTTAACAACGGGTCTGGTTAAAGACAGACTTTTTTTTATTTCAGGCAGTGTGCGGAGGAGCAGTGGCAGCACAGTGGAGTGTTGTGTATAAGCTGAGACAGCGCAGCCTCCACCGCAGCCCATCTCGGCAACGCGATCGCTCTTTCTCACGCTGTACGCACGAGAACATTGTTAGTTTTTTTTCTATACTGTATTTATGATCAAAGCGTATCTAAATCTAGGGTCACGCTAGACTGCTTTACAAACTTACGATGGACTTTTCAGTCTCTAACCCCGTTGTTAAGCGGGGACTCACTGTACATTTAACTGAACTGATCAGTTTCTGAACGGTGCCTGTAGCATTTCATGTGCGACAGTTTTGGCTTTCAGTTGCTGTTGCAAATTCCGTCTCCACTCGTCTATCTGCGCATAAAGACGCTACAGATTATATTGTCGATTTAAGTTTCTATGCATAAATAAGAGCTAGAATTTAATTATCCATCACAGCAAATGGCACGGCATTATCTATGTCCAAAGCCACACTGGCTCAAGGGTGTTCATTATTTTAAATAAAATACACACTAGCTATACCGAAGTTCACCTCTGACAACCTCTGACCAGTATTACAGCAGTATTACAGGTCCTTCTCAAAAACTTTGCATATTGTGATAAAGTTCATTCTTTTCCATAATGTAATGATAAACTTTCATATATTTTAGATTCATTGCACACCAACTGAAATATTTCAGGTCTGTTATTGTTTTAATACTGATGATTTTGGCATACAGCTCATGAAAACCCAAAATTCTCACAAAGTTAGCATATCATGAAAAGGTTCTCTAAATGAGCTATTAACCTAATGATCTAAATCAACGAATTAACTCTAAACACCTGCAAAAGATTCCTGAGGCTTTTAAAAACTCCCAGCCTGGTTCATTACTCAAAACCGCAATCATGGGTAAGACTGCTGACCTGACTGCTGTCCAGAAGGCCATCATTGACACCCTAAAGTAAGACACACAAATTCCTGAACGAATAGGCTGTTCCGAGTGCGCTGTATCAAGGCACCTCAGTGGGAAGTCTGTGGGAAGAAGAGGTGAGCGGACCCTGAGGAATATTGTGGATAAGGGCTGATTCCAGACCTTGGGGGACCTGCAGAAGCAGTAGACTGAGTCTGGAGTAGAAACACCCAGAGCCACCGTGCACAGGCGTGTGCAGGAAATGGGCTACAGGTGCCGCATTCCCAGGTCATGCCACATGCCACAACCAGAAACAGTGGCAGAAGCACCCGACCTGGGCTACAGAGAAGCAGCACTGCAAATTTTGCATGTCATTCGGAAATCAAGGTGCCAGAGTCTGGAGGAAGACTGGGGAGGAGGAAATGCCAAAATGCCTGAAGTCCAGTGTCAAGTACCCACAGTCAATAATGGTCTGGGGTACCATGTCAGCTGCTGGTGTTGGTCCACTGTGTTTTATCAAGGGCAGGGTCAATACAGCTAGCCATCAGGAGATTTTGGAGCACTTCATGCTTCCATCTGCTGAAAAGCTTTATGGAGATGAAGATTTCATTTTTCAGCACAACCTGGCACCTGCTCACAGTGCCAAAATCACTGGTAAATGGTTTACTGACCATGGTATTACTGTGCTCAGTTGGCCTGCCAACTCTCCTGACCTGAACCCCATAGAGAATCTGTGGGATATTGTGAAGAAAAAGTTGAGAGACGCAAGACCCAACACTCTGGATGAGCTTAAGGCCGCTATCGAAGCATCCTGGGCCTCCATAGCACCTCAGCAGTGCCACAGACTGATTGCCTCCATGCCACGCCGCATTGAAGTAGTCATTTCTGCAAAAGGATTCCCGACCAAGTATTGAGTGCATAACTGAACATAATTATTTGAAAATTGACTTTTTTTTTGTATTAAAAACACTTTTCTTTTATTAGTCGGATTAAATATGCTAGTTTTTTAGTTTTTTCTTTACTTTTTTGCCAAAATCATCAATATTAAAACAATAAAAGACTTGAACTACTTTAGTTTTGTGTAATAAATCTAAAATATATGAAAGTCTAATGTTTATCAGTACATTACAGAAAATAAATGAACTTTATCACAATATGCTAATTTTTTTTACAAGGACCTGCATGCCTAAATATCTAGTTAGGACAAAACTAGAGTGCTCAATGAACTAAGTTATAGTCACTGTAACTCCCAAATATCATCTGTAGAGTCTTTATGCAAACGAGGGGATTCGGAATTTGGCACAAAACACGTTGGTTTGAAAAAAATTCTCCGTCGTGCCTGCTGCTTGCATGGGCTAAATGAAATTGACCTACCACCTGATTCACTTTCTGCTCCACCCCCTACGGGTGAAGAAAAATCTACAGAAAAGCCGCACCTCTGTAAAAGCCGCCTGGTTCAAATCGTGGGGAAAAAAGTAGCGGCTAAATAAACACACACACACACACACACACACACACACACACACACACACACACACACACACACACACACACACACACACACACACACACACACACACACACACACACACACTTCAGTTAAAAAAATGAATGAATTTTTAATCTTATTTTTAGGGGTTCTGGGACTCAATTTATGGGTGGTTGAGTGCAAAAAGCACATTAATCAGTTATTTTGTACTGGTATTTAGCCCTTTGGATACCGGTAGTGCTAAATGTGTGCTAGGCTATTCTTAGCTGTCCAAGTAAGTGTTTTGTAAGTGTCTTGTACTAACTTTAAAGTTCTATTCCAAAATGAAAGCATTAACTCGCTGTTATGAAAGGCTTTTCAGCATTTATTCTCCACCTTCTCTTCCTGTTTCTTTTCAAAACAGTCTGATATTTCAGGACTCCAAAAGAAGTGCTCATCTTTGGTGTCACAAAATAAATAGGTGGAGCATTATACATTTGCGTAACCCCGTAGTATGGCTTGCTTGTGTCACATTTTGGAAACTCTACCGTATAACACTACGAGGACCAGTATGCAGTATCCAGTATATACTGAGTGCAGTAGGAAGTACACAGTATGTAGTAGGCCATTTCGAACAAAGCAGTTGTCACTACCCGATTTGAACCAGAAACCCAATTTGGACTATGCATGCACATTATTGAACGTAATTTCTTATATTCTTGCCGCAAGTCTTACGGCAGACACTGCACACTTAAGGCTACCAATCTGGACATTAGTATCTGAGCTACATTAGCTATCCCCAACTGCTCCCCGGGCGCCGGGCTAGGGCTGCCCACCGCTCTGGGCACGTGTAATCCACAGCCCCCTATTAATCACTAGTGTGTGTGTGTGTGTGTTCTAACTGCACAGATGGGTTAAAAGCGGAGGACAAATTTCGATTGCAGTGAAAAAAATCACAGTTGACAAAATATGGCACATTTAGACATTTTTCATTTAGCCATAAGCATTCAGCGTCTGCCATACGACTTGTCAGAAATTACCTTCAATTATACACATGCGCAGTCAAAATTGGGTTTCTGGTTCAAATTTTGTAGTGCTGTTTTTAGAGCCTTTGGAAGAGTGTTTACAGGACATGCTTTATGAATGCACATCGTATATCCAGACCTTGAATGACCTAATTAGAAAGGAACAGACTGGTGTGGCACCCTCTTGGCATTCCCCTGTTGATAATTTCAATGCCATTCTGGACATTGTTTATACTTTAAAAATTGCTTTAATCTAACTGAACATACTGGTTTCAATCTACCAACATTGTTTATCTCTCTCTATTGAAGTGATCAGACAGTGATTAGTGTTGAAACCTGCTTTCTCTTTAGATGATGAGATTTGTGACTGTTTAATGTCAATGTCATGTACATGCACTCACATCTTAACCAATCACGTGATGTCTAAACTGCAAATTCGTAATACAGTCTACAATGATTCTCAGCTGCTTCTTCTGTTCTATAACAGTTCATCATCCACCCGGAGCAAGTCACAAAGAAACAAGGTGGTAAGAGAGTTGGTGCAGATGCATAAGGATAAGGTACATTGACAACTGAACACAACCAAATCAAAACCAAAACCTGCTTGGACTAAAACCAAAACCGGCTACCCTAGTATTGGCCTGTGAATGCATGGTCTAGAATATAAAAGGTGTTTTACCTGTGCCGTCCCCTTTAGATTCCGCACTGAGTGCCTGGGCTGCTAGGATGTCCATCTCGGGGTTGGCCACCACAGCCACATCCCCAAAGGACAGTCCAAAGTCCCCATTAGGAAGGCCTTCAACCAGGTCGCTCCTCCCAGGGCGAATCTGATTGGCTGTGAGATTCAAGTTCATGTGCGCTTTGCTCTGTGAACTGCCTACAGGAGCACGTGGGGGTTTTGACACAGATGGAGAAGGGTTGTCAACAGGCGATGAGGAAACCCCTACTGAATCTCCATCCACTGAGCAAGGCTTATGGACAGCTGACAGTCTGGATGAGGGATGTGTCTGAGAGTTTGGCTTGGGCGACTGGGACGCTATATTACATGGCTGAGCAAGTTCCAGGTCACCAGGAATCTGGGGGTTAGCTACAGTGTAATAGTCTTCTGCTCTCTCCTGCTTGATTTTTTTTGCTTCCGGGTCACTGCAGTCCTCCAGCTCTGGTCCCTTGGTGCCCCTCTTCCTGTGCATCACCCTCGGCTCAGAATCGCCCTCTTCATCCGTGGCAGACGACTCACACACGATGTCAAACAGGTGGTTGTTGTACTCCTCTGTATTGTCATCCATCTCAGATGGCTCACTGCAGTTGGAGAAGTCACAGGAGTCCCGTGTGGGGTCACCCTTGGCCTTGGCTGTGCTGTTCAGGAACCTCTCTGTGGTGCTGGCCTGCATGGCCGCTGCTCCCTGGATCAGAGCATCGGAACTAATGACTCTACTGCCTTGGCAACAGGCTCGCTCCTTATGGGCTGTTTTACAGGAAGATGTTAAGGGCCAGTGGTAGGCGTGGCCTGCTCCGCAACCCCAGAGAGCAGTGAGACTGCCATTGGCGCCTTCTGTAAGCAAGTGCTTCAGGCTGGGGATCAACGTACAGATGGTTCCATGGCTGTGTGCCCACTTTACTAGTTTAGCTAAACCGTCGGCCGAAGTGTGCAGACACTCCTCCATGTTGAGCGTACTCCTGAGAAGGTTCAGAATCGGGTTAAACCTTAATTGTAATCAAAACTAATCTTTACTTATGATAAACAGAAAATCCATACTTTATCTTTCTATGAATGTTAATTAGTTTTGTGCAATAGTTCATTAGATAATGATCAATGAAGAGAGAAAAAATCTGACTTGAAAAAGGACCAGTCTGAGACTGGGCTAAAGCTAATCAACATAGGTTAGAAGAAGTAACGGCATGAGCAGGATTAATGTTACTAGCTAGCTAAACCTTACAGGACCATTTAGTGACGTTAGTGAAAATCCCAAAACTGTATGCTTGTCTTATCCTAAAAGGCTAGTTAGTTAGCTTATAAATAACACAATCGGTGATAACATAACTGTCAAGGAAGCGAAACTTTATCGCGTGTTTATGACACGAACATAACCCTACTACGCTAGAAAACTTACTGGACAACACAGGTGGGACGTTTAGCATATAAGCTAGCTAGCGAGCTACACAAAAACACGTCTAACGCGTTTCCTAACCTGGACACAGTTGTCTACATACCCTCGATAACTACAGGGACACTGGGTTATAGAGAGAAATAACATTAGGTAGCTTTCAACTAGATAGGTAGTTAGCAAGACAGCTAATATTAAATAGTTATTTAGCAGGCTAGCCGGATATCTAGCTAGCTTAGTGCCAATATAAAACAAAGACTTATTGCTAGAGAGATAAAATAAAATAATTACCTTCACACGCGAGAACGTGAGCTTACATATAGTAATTTGTTAGGTTTTCTACAATGTCAAGCACAATCCAGTAACTAGTTCTTTGTATTGGTTTATACACTTTTCTTGAAAAGGACAGCTGTTTTTCCAAAATAAAATGGAATCTTTTTATCCCTCTTTTCTGTGGGGACTTTTACCGAACATATCAGCTCACGTCACGTCCTCTTACGTAGCACCGTGTCGCGTCATGCTTTTAATGAGGCTCCTTTCGTACAGGATTCGTTTCATAATACTGGACAGAGATAACTAGTTATCCATGTTGTTACAAAATAATAACACGCCTTATGATGATCAGAAGTGACCAGCGAGCTAACCAGTGCAGCTTCAGTACTTGTGCCATAAAACTATATTATTACTGAGTGACTTTTGTGAACTGAAATCGATTAATCGAATATCAGCTTTGGAATTAAAGGGTGTGATCAGAGATGAAGATGAGAGAGACATGATCAGTGATGAAGATGAGACAATGTGACCAATGATGAAGATGAGTGTGATCAGTGATGAAGATGAGGGAGACAGTGTGATCAGTGATGAAGATGAGACTGTGGGGTGATGAAGATTAGAGGGATGACACTGTGTCCCCATTTACTTGTTCCACAACAGAACAGAATGGACACAGATGGAGTTCTTCCTGACATAACTAGTGCATGCAATGAAGTTGTCTATATCTTTGCACTTCTTGTTAATTGCACACATTGCATGTGAACATGAGGTCATGTGAAGTCATGTGAAGGTGAGGGTGATTGTTTTCACAGCTAGATACACTATATTGCCAAAAGTATTAACTCACCTTCCTTGACTCACATATGATCTTATGTGACATCCCATTCCTAATCCATAGGGTTCAATATGACATTCATTAAAAAAAAAAAAGGGGCCGTCATGGCCTGGCGGTTAGGGAACTGGTCTTGTGACCGGAGGGTCTTGGGTTCGATTCCCAGACAAGCCATGACTGAGGTGCCCTTGAGCAAGGCACCTAACCCCAACTGCTCCCTGGGCGCTGGGCTAGGGCTGCCCACTGCTCTGGGCATGTGTGATCCACAGCCCCCTAGTAATCACTAGTGTGTGTGTGTGTGTGTGTTCTGACTGCACAGATGGGTTAAAAGCGGAGGACAAATTTCGATTGCCGTGTAAAAATCACAATTGACAAAATATGGCACATTTCATTGGTCCACCTTTTGCAGCTGGACGAGCTTCCTCTTCTGGGAAGGCTGTCCACAAGGTTTAGGTGTGTGTTTATGGGGATTTTTTTGCATTTGTGAGGTCACATACTGATGTTGGAAAAGAAGGCCTGGCTCTCAGTCTCTGCTCAGGCTGTCCACAAGGTTGAGGAGTGTTTTATGGGAATCTTTGACCATTCCCCCAGAAGCACATTTGTGAGGTCACATATTGATGTTGGTCTCCGCTCTAATTCATCCCAAAGGTGTTCTATCGGGATGAGGTCAGGACTCTGTGCAGACCAGTCAAGTTAATCAACACCAGACTCTGCCATCCATATCTTTATGGACCTTGCTTTGTGCACTGGGCTTGGCCCCTTAGTTCCTGTGAAAGGAATTCTGAATGCTTCAGTATACCAAGACGGTTTGGACAATTCCACGCTCCCAACTTTGTGGGAACAGTTTGGAGCTGGCCCCTTCCTCTTCCACCATGACTTGGCACAATGCAGTCAGACCATTCTCCTGGCAACCGCCAAATCAGACTTGTCCATCAGATTGCCAGATGGAGAAGCACGATTCATTACTCCAGAGAACATGCCTCCATTGCTCTAGTCCAGTGGCAGCATACTTTATACCACTACATCTGATGCTTTGCATTGCACTTGGTGACGTATGGCTTGGATGCAGCTGCTCGACAATGGAAACCCATTCCATGAAGCTCTCTGTGCACTGTTCTTGATGTGATCTGAAGGCCACATGAAGTTTGGATGTCCGTAATGAGTGACTGCAGAAAGTTGGCGACCTCTTCCCACTGTGCGCTTCAGCATCCGCTGACCCAGCTGTCACTTTACCTGACCTACAACTTGGTGGCAGAGTTGCTGTAATTCCCAAACACTTCTGTTTTCTTATAATGCAGCTGACAGTTGACTGTGGAATATTTAGGAGCGAGGAAATTTCATAACTGGATTTGTTGCACAGATGGCATCCTATCACCAGTCTTCATGCCTAGCTTAATTTTATACACCTTTGGCCATGGAAGTGATTGGAACTCTGATTCCGATAATTTGGGTGAGCGAATACCCTCTCAAAACTCGCATTTACGTCAAAGTTCCACAAAAGGATGAGGCCTACACAGTTGATTTAAAATCTTTATTTAACTGAAATAATGGTGCAGAGCATCAGAACCACTGTTAATGTAATGAGATCTAACCCTAATAGTAAGACACAATACAATACTCAATAGTAAGAGTATTATAGCTGGAGCTTACTTACATGCTAAATTTGAATAATTATTCATTGAACTATTAAATTCACCAAGTAAGTAATGTTACTGGTCTCCAGTGTCAACTATTATTCAACTAATGCTTTGTGTTGATTTTATAATGAAGTATTTAAATAGAAAGATGACCTTCTAACAAAGTCTGAGATTAGATATGGTGGTAAAACACCAGGCTGTCATTAAGTAGTGAAACGTGTATTTATTAAAACATCCATTCGTGATAAAGCCATTCTTTTTCAAAACAGATCACTTGAACACATTTGTGATTCCACATCCTCTTGTGACGTCTGCAGCCAGACGCTTCTCTGTGATTTAATAAAACTGTGGCAACAGTGCACTGCAATGTAGTGACGTACTACAGTAACGTAGTGTTCGAGACTCGACATCCGCTACAGCTTGGACTTGTTCATCATAGCCATCATCTTCTCCAACTTGATGGCCAATGACATGTCACCTTTGATCTTCAACTTCCCAGACATGAAGGCCATGGTTGGCTTTAGTTTCCCTGGTAACGCATCACACATTAGTGGTAATGCCACTACTCCAGTTACCCGCTACCTCAACACAATTTGCATTTATTTATTTATCCTGCCCAAACCTCCCACCCTTCATTAATCTTGTTTTCAGGATTACACAGCTTGTGACAAAGCTGCTACCATCAGTGCCGCTTAGCTCATGTCTGCCAGGACTGTTCTGGAGTCCAGCCCATCAGCCGGGACCTGCAGGTCCAGTGCTTAGATGAACTTTAAATGTGCTGTAACTGGATAAGCCACCCTGTCCCCAACTATGTTAGTGATGGTCATCAGAATGTAAAAACAGTTCAGCTTAATCCATTTAGAGCAGCATATATAGGAACTAGCAGACAACAGGATCCCTGGCTGTCACTCACCTGTGAACATCTGGACAAAGGCATCACCGTCCATGCTCATTACCACGTCAGCCGTAGCCGGGGGCTCTCCGCTGCCCATGCTGCCACCGCCATTCTTCAGGTCGATGTACCACACCCCTGCGTCCGCCCCTGGAACACCCCACACACCGCAGGTTTCAGCTAGGTGCCATTAGAACAGGGACGAAAAGAGGCAGGTAAGGGACGCACCACTCAGCTCAAATTTGTAAACTCCCTGCGTTGTTTTGACCAACTCTGCACTGATGCTTCCCTTGAGAGTATTAAATATGTCGGCGATGGGTCCTCTGGGGGCTGCAGTACCGCCAGCAGTGAACGCAGGAGTGGCGCCTGTACGTACAAACAAACAAACAAAAACAAAGCCATGGCAAAAGCAGTTAACCCAACTACCTGAATCAAAACAACTTTAATTACAATACCAAACTATCCACCCATCCATTATCTCTACTGCTTTATCCCGTTAGTCGGGGGAGAACCTGCAAACTCCACAAAGAAAGGCCCAGACCGAGAATCAAACCCAGACCCCCTCACTTACCACTAACATCACCATGCCACCCAATACCCAATTACCTAACTCAAAACTACATATTACCAAATAACTCAAATTATTGACTTTTAGCTACACATACGTACCTTGTGAAAATAAGGTTTACAGTGTGTTATTCATGCCAAAAATAAGCATAAAGAAAAACAAATGATAACGAACCATGATCCTCCATCTGTTTCTGAAGCTTCTCTGGCTCTTCGTCCAGAAAGAAGTCAGGAAGCAAAGGATGACCTGGATGTGGAACCCACCACAGTAAACTGGAAACACCCACACACCCTTTGTTGTTCCCTGTTGTTTACTTTTAAACAAAACTTTATCTACCACATTTGGTAAAATGTTAACTTGACCATTATGATATGTTTATACATCTTTCTACGTTTAAATACCATGGGAAAATTACATGGTTTTTTCAAATTTTAAAACAATTACCTGGCTTGACTGCATATACATCGAAGTCTTTAATGCCTTCCTTAATGAGGACGTCCTCATCGATAACAAACTGTCCCGTATAGCTGACAGGCTTGCTGAGGACAGCATAGGCAGCGTCTGCCATTATTTCAACTTTCCGACACTGGTTCACTACTCCTGGCCCTCCCAGCATATCCATAGCAGCCGTCTGAATAGCTGTAACAGACAGGTGACAGACACCGATGCATAGAGTCTGGAACAATAGAAAAACCAACCAACCAACCAACCAACCAACCAACCAACCAAACTCACCTGTTCTGGGCCATAATGCGTTAACAGCAACCGATCCCCTGAATTCTTCAGCCATTCCAAGGACACACATGGACATGCCGTATTTTGCCATTGTGTATGCTGGGCACACAGGAGTAGAGTATCAAAATCCTGAGCCCTTGAATGTAACAGCGGACCCTGTAGAATGGGTTCTCATTTTCTTACCTGTGTGGTTCTTAAACCAGACAGGATTGAGGTTGAGGGGTGGACTGAGGTTGAGGATGTGAGGGTTTTTGCTCTTCAGGAGGTGTGGTATACACAGCTTGGACCTAATTCATTATAATAACAACGATAACAAGGACATTAGTTGGTCAAGCCACGTAGTAACAGACACTAACCACCAAATTATATTAACCAGAACACGCTATTTCACCATAAAATCAAATATAAAATATACTGTAAGTTGCATTAGAATGTACAAACAATTATTAAATCAAATCAAATGTGCTTTTTGTCATGATATAATAAAAAACCTGTTGTCAAATCAATACTGTATATGTAAATGTATCGTTAACATTAATGTATTATTAATTTAAACACACACACACACACATACACACATGAGATTTATAGGGTAGAAAATAGATTGAAAAAAACTGAATTTAAAAAATATAACCGCAACAGCGGGTTCACACACAAATTGGCGGGTTCACACACAAAGACATTTTGGCCTCAATAGGCAAAAAGAAGCCAAAAAGTCCTTTAGACCTAAAACTGAAAAGAAGCTGTTTCAGTGCAAATGTGCAAAAAAAGATTCAACTGAGGGACCAAAGGCACAAAAGGATCAAAATAAATTGTATTGGAAAAATGATTCACATCATAGAACTAAATCACTTGCTGAGATTAGTTTAGTGTGCGTTTCAGTCAGTTTTAGTATTTGGCCAGTAGATGGAGCCCAAGTATCACCATACTGCTATTACAGTGACAAAAAGACATTTTAGTGAAATAAAAGGTTAATTTCTGGTCAGGCAGAACTGTTATAATGGCTTCTATGGTTCAGAAATTATGACAATGTAGGTCAAGCATGGCAGAGCCACAATGATTGATCTTTACCAACAGAGTCTGTAGTTTATGGACATACCAATATTGACATGATTGGATCACAATCCTAGGACTAGTTTGAAAAGTGCCATTTTCAAACAATTGATGAATGGCACAAAACTATGCATTTTTAAATTGGACTTGTAATTGCAAAGTTGTCATGTGTACTGCAAGGAATAAAAATAATTAAGCTACATGTCCCCAAGTGAAAATTTGGAGGAGTTATGCATGATTTTCAAGAATAGTGCCACCTAGTGCCAAATGTTTTGAAACTGCACAGCGCGATGTGGAATCCTGATATATGCATAGTGTTCAAGTTTCATGTCGATTGGCCAATGTTAAGCCTGCCAAATGGCCAAAACCAATTAATTGGCTCATGGCGGCCATGTTTTTTGAGTGATGATGTCATCATTGTGTGCCAGCAGGCAGGTGTAAGTGCATCTTCACGCACTGTGAGGCGGAGACTCTTGGAGCAAGGCCTGGTCTCAAGGAGGGCAGCACAGAAGCCACTTCTCTCCAGAAAAAAGATCAGGGACAGACTGATATTCTGCAAAAGGTACAGGGAGTGGACTGCAGAGGACTGGGGTAAAGTCATTTTCTCTGATGAATCCCCTTTCCGATTGTTTGGGACATCTGGGAAAACAGCTTGTTCGGAGAAGACAAGGTGAGCGCTACCACCAGTCTTGTCATGCCAACTGTAAAGCATCCTGAAACCATTCATGTGTGGAGTTGCTTCTCAGCCAAGGGAATTGGCTCTCTCAGTCTTGCCTAAAAACACAGCCATGAATAAAGAATGGTACCAGAATGTCCTCCGACCATCCAAGAGCAGTTTGGTAATCAATAATGCCTTTTCCAGCATGATGGAGCACCTTGCCATAAAGCAAAGGTGATAACTAAATGGCTCAGGGAACAAAACAGAGATTTTGGGTCCATGGCCTGGAAACTCCCCAGATCTTAATCTCATTGAGAACTTGTGGTCAATCATCAAGAGACGGGTGGACAAACAAAAACCTACACATTCTGACAAAATGCAAGCATTGATTGTGCAAGAATGGACTGCTATCAGTCAGGATTTGGTACAGAAGTTGATTGAGAGCATGCCACGGAGAATTGCAGAGGTCCTGAAGAAGAAGGGTCAACACTGCAAATATTGACTTGCTGCATTAACTCATTCTAACTGTCAATAAAAGCTTTTGTTACTCATAATATGATTGCAATTATATTTCTGTATGTGATAAAAACATCTGACAAACACACATAAAAACCAGAGGGCAGCAGATCATGTGAAAATATAATATTTGTGTCACTCTCAAAACTTTTGGCCATGACTGTATACAGGTAAAGGGAGTAGTGCGATCCGCTGCTTGAATGAAAACACTGCATATAGTTGTGTTTTGATGTATCTAGAAGGGTTTTCCTCGGGTACTCCAGCAAAACTGTAAATTGCTGAACTAGAAAGATACATATTGTGAACAACAAATAAAAAAAAAACTAGGGGTGCACGATATGGACTAGAATTGCGATGTGCGATAACGTTGTTGGATATCCCGATATCGATGTGAACCACGATAAATTAAGATTAAAATACAGAAATGTAGTGTCTCTCTGAACAGCAGCACGTTAATTTGTTTTGTTTTTTACTGTGTAATGAATCCAGAATAATTCCAAATATTTTGCAGGTTTATTCAACAATAGATTCAATCTAGGTTTATACTTTCACGAGTGAGCGACTCCGCACACCTCGTTAACCTCCGCGAACGGCGGAAGCGTTTAATCTTGCCGTGTCACATTCTTTGCAGTGTTGTCCGAAACGATATGTAGGCCTAGTAGTATAAAAAAAACACCCCTCAAATACAGGGGAATGAACTTTTACCTGACCAATTTTAATGTTGCTTTGTGTTTCAGGTTTGAAAAGTGCTGGAATTTAGGCTAAAGTATTTGAAAAGGCTTGAAATTGTAACTACTTCGTTTCACAACAAATATCTGTCTGACTGAACAATTCTCTTGTATTACGTTAACAAATACGAGCCTCTTGTAATTCCAGGACGAAACATGAGAAAACGTGAAGACGTTAAGATTGGGCGTTTTGAAAATAAATATCCATTAAATAATGTGATAAAAAAAGCGAATTATTTCGAATCATTTAGAGTATATGTATAAATATTTAATTCAATAACGTGCTGGGAATTATTGAAATGGACCTTGAAAGTGACATACAAGTGCTTGAATTCCACCTTGTATAGGTGTATGAACCCTGCAAACATGACTGTTCTCATTGCGCCGAGACGCGGCGCGCGCGAACTTTAAATAAATAATAACATTAAATAATGTGATAAAAAAGCGAATTATTTCGAATCATTAGAGTATATGTATAAATATTTAATTCAATAACGTGCTGGGAATTATTGAAATGGACCTTGAAAGTGACATACAAGTGCTTGAATTTCACCTTGTATAGGTGTATGAACCCTGCAAACATGACTGTTCTCATTGCGCCGAGACGTGGCGCGCGCGAACGTACAAAATTCGAGAGGTGCACGACCTCGTGAATCGACAGCGCGCGAGGCAATTGCACACGGGCGAAGCCACCGCGATTACGTTATTTTCGCCTCCCGGACCCTCGCGCCGCATCAAGTGTAAACCAGGCTTAAACCAAATCGCGTGTCTGATGAGCGTGTTCACCCCACTCCAGGGTTGCCAGGTCCTACAAAAGTTTTCCGCACAAAATCTGCGAGTGTAAGTTGTCGGCGGGGGGGGGGGGGGGGGGGTGTTGCGAGTGTGAACTGGAGACAAATTAAGTATTATATCGCGATCGATTCTTAGTGTTGACTTGTAACTTCCGCAGTAGCCCAACTCAAAAGTAGCCCAAAAAACCGCACCCCGCGGCCCCAGAATTTTTACCCGCGGCTGGATTTTCAAACAAGCCCAATTTGGCGTGAAAACCGCGAACCTGGCAACTCTGCCTCACTCTGCCTCTTGCCTACTTACGTCACGTGATCATAGTCTGCAGCGCGAATAGCTCCCTCTATTGCTGGACGAGGATAACGCAATTAGAGTTTGCTGTTATTCAAGGAGTTATCGTGGCTCTTTCGATGTGTTTATCGTGAAACTTCACATCGCGATAACGATAAAAATACGATTAATCGTGCAGCCCTAAAAAAAACCCAGTTGAAAATTAATTCCACAACAAGACTGACTCATGTTTATTCTGACTCACGTCATGTATGTTCCCCTGAGGTTGATACCCAACATAAGGTCCACTTTCTTCATGGGTGTTTCCAGGGTGCCCGTCAGGCTGATTGCACTAGCGTTATTCACCAAGATGTCGATCCCTGATGTCACAAAGCAATCAGAACAGAACATAAGTGACTTGTGGTCCCACATTCTGAATGCCAACACCATCCTTGTCCGACTGGATCTGTTGTGTGTCACTCACCTCCAAATTTTTGCACTGCATTTTCAACAGCAATGCTGACCTGCTTCTCATCCCGAACGTCAACAACACAGGGCAAGGCCTTCCCACCTGCAGCTTCAACTGCCAAACACAGCATCTTTTACGGCGAGATACATACATACATTCACATATATACTGTATTTTCTGGACTATAGAACACACCTCAATATAAGCCACACCTACAAAGTTTTTTAATGGAAAATGATGTATAAGCCGCACTGGGCTAAAAGCCGCATATATCTACTGAACTGAATACATTTAACTGAACTGGGGTGGGTTTCCCGATAACGAACGATCTTAGAAAGTTACAAACAACTTTAAGAACGACGTAACTTTAAGAAAGCCAAATTTACAAGTGTTTCCCAAAAGCCTTCGTAGTCTCCAAATTTATGAACAAGTTCTAAGTAGTTCTTAGTAGACTCCGCCTCTGCATCTGCATTTTTCATTATTACGACGCAAAAGTATCATTAGCAAAATGACAATCATAAAAACTAACAACTAATAAGTGTTGAAATTTCAAGTATAAGAAAAAAGTGAGTAGAACATAAATTATTACCTTTGCAATTCTGACCGATCGTAGGCTTTTATCAAGGCTATAAATAGGGCACACAACCTTTCACACGTTATTCAAAACCATGGCAAACAAGCAGAGAAAATGAAACTTTCTGTCGAGTGAACTGAGCCAAAAACAAAAGTATACTGTTTTCAAAAGCTCGAGGAAGTTCCTCAAATTCAGAAAAAAACAAAACAAAAATGGGACGATATTGCCAAGAATATCAGTGCATGTAGTGGAATTAAGAGATCAGGTATGGCATATGGCATGACTTCTGTAGTGAAGTCAAAAATAAGGGGACAAAACTCAGAAAGGAGAAGGCAAGACTGGTAGAGGTCAAACCGCTGCTGGGTCTGCCAGTAAAGCTGGCATACTATCTCACCGTCGATATGTCCATCGGGGCTCAAGACAGCATCATAACAGAACTGTTCACTACTCTGCTGGAACTAATATTTGCTCATTCTGGACTACCATTCGCCCAGTACAACAAACTGTGTCTTGTTCAGCCAATCTATGCAACTTGCGCTCTTTCCCTTCTACCAACTCCGGTGCTGTTTTGGCACTACTTAATGTTCTCTTACTGTCTAACAAGGGAATGCTACTCCACGAGTTTATACTGGACAGTTGTATTGACATGCTTTTTATAACCGAACCTGGCAACAAGCTGGTGATTTTTATGCTTTGAATCAGGCCACCCCCCCAAACTTTGAATACATTTGTAAACCTCGTTCCTCTGGTAGAGGAGGTGGTCTAGCGGTGATCTTTAATAGCAATTGTAATATTACTGAAGTGAGCCTTACATCTGCTACTTCTTTTGAACATGTTGCTGTTAAATTACCAGGCTCGGTCACTATGATCTTGCTGTATCGTCCACCCAAACTGAATCCAACATTCCTTCTTGAACTGTCTGAACTACTCACTTTGGCCTGCACAGTCTCTCACCGCTTGTTGCTGGTCGGCGACTTTAATATCCATGTTAATACCCAAGATTGCAAAATTGCTTCCGATTTTCTGTCTGTTCTCAAGGGCTTCCAGTTTAAACAACATGTTAATTTTCCTACTCATGACAAAGGTCACACCCTCGACCTAGTTTGTTCCAATTCATTGCCTGTCCTCAATCGTCACTCTCTGTTATTTCCACTTTCGGACCATAAACTTATCCTGTTTACCGCTCCACTGGCCTTTCCCCATCGCTCCATCAAAAAACGTATCTCTTTCCGTAAAACTCAGTCTATTGATCCTCTTCTTCTTAACCAATCTGTTTCTTCCACCTTTCCTGTTGCTACAGCTCCCCCCTCTCCTGAAACACATGCATTAATGTTAAATGCTGCTCTTTCTGCAGCTCTTAATACACTAGCCCCCCAGAAAACTAAAACTGTTACCTTTTCTACTTCCTCTCCCTGGTTCACTGCGGACCTGCGTGCCATGAAGCAAGTTGGTTGTCAACTACAAAGACGCTACAAAAAAATCAAAGCTTACTGTACACGGTGATGCCTACAAGCAGCATTTGTTGGTGTATAGAGATGCTCTTCATATTGCTAAAACAACCTACCTCTCTGATCTCATCAATAATCAGCATAGTCTATACCAACGGCATCTCTCTTCAACAGTTACAAAGCTCTTTAAAACCCCGGACAACACCCTTGTACCCTCTCCCACTCTTTGCAGTGCTTATCCAGAGCGACTTACATTTTTATCTAATTTTTTATACAAGTGAGCAGTTGGGGTTAAGGGCCTTGCTCAGGGGCACCTCAGTCATGGCCGCAGGTCTGGGAATCGAACCCACGACCCTCTGGTCACAAGACCAGTTCCCTACCGCCAGGCCATGACTGCCTTATCATGAGTTACAACTTCTCCCCTGGATCCTCTTCCTACTAACTCACATATGTCAAAGTCAAGGCCCGCGGGGCAGATCCGGCCCACGAATTGATTATCTATGGCCCCCTGGATGATATTTAATTACTATTGGAACCGGCCCGCAGGCCACAGCCGACCGCTGGTGTTTTGCACGCACAAATACTACATTCCCCACAATGCAACGATAGCCCGCGAAGTCACTGTGCGCACAAGCGGCTACATCAGCAGTCAGAGCAGATATCAATGTTCAGGTATCCCCCTCCTCAAAAATGGCTAAACGTAAGGTGGACACTGAGAACAGGGGGTTTCAAGCCAGGTGGGAGGCAGAGTACATGTTCACGGAGGTAAAAGGTAAACCTGTGTGTTTGGCTGTAATGAAAGAATATAATCTGTTAAGAAAAAAAAAGAATTAATTAAAAAATTAATTATAAAAAGAATATATTAAATTTTTTGCCGTTTGCTTGTTGAAAATGTTTTCCCTTGAAGTTACTGACAGAGCCATAACAAAATATTGCTTTATTCATTTAATGTACAGGACATGTGATTTTTCTTTTGAAGGAAGTTTGTTATTATCTGTTTGCCTGTTGAAAAATGTTTTCACTTGAAATTACTAACAGATCCATAAGAAAATATTGCTTTATTCATTTAAGCATTAAATAATAATAGCACAAAGTGTTACGTCTTGGTTCAAGCTATGTGCAATCATTCCAATATGTTTTAATAAACATTGAACCAGTCCGGCCCTCGGCTTGTAGCAAATTTGGTTTTTTGGCCCTCTGTGTATTTGACTTTGACATCCCTGTACTAACTTAACTAAAACCTGTCTACCCACACTGCTTCCCCATCTCACCATTCTCATTAATCAATCACTCCTACTCAGAGAGGTCCCTTCTATCTACAAAAGAGCTGCTGTCACACCCATACTTAAGAAACCTGGTCTTGACCCTTCAGACCTCAACAATTATCGCCCCATCTCTAATCTACCCTTCCTGTCTAAGGCTCTTGAAAGAACTGTGGCCTGCCAATTGCAAGAGTATCTGGAAACCAATAATCTCTTCGAAGCTTTTCAGTCTGGGTTCCGACCCAAATGCCGCTCCACATTTCCCTTCTTGGGAATAGCAACAGCACACTGACAGATGAGGCAAACGCACTTATGACATAGTGAATATGACATGGTGAAATATAGTGAATATGACATGGTGAAAAACAAATCCTCCTCCCATTCTGTATGAAGTGGTTTTAGGCTTTACGCGGACCTGCTACGGCACTCATTTTTATACCCTTTGTTGTATTTAGTTTAAATAAATTGGAGGCTAGCTACGCTGCAAGCTAACAGGTTTGCACGGTTTAACACGCATGCGTAGGGTGTCAAAAGTTCAGATGTCCAATTAGCTACCCTGTATGTCAATCAAAAGACAACGTTCAGTGCAGATGGATGAAAGCCTGTCATTCATCCCCTACTTTTTAATGTCACGCAATCTACCCACACATTCACGATCGACCAGTAGATCGCAATCGACCAGTAGATCGCAATCAACGTATTGGGCACCCCTGCCTTAGATACTACAATAATAGCTTATATTTGAGTCTACAGTCCCTGACATAAGTTCTGTCGCTTATCCATGTTGTGGAAACAAAAGCTTATAACCTGACTTTAAATTCATCGATTGGTTTTAGAAATGACTCATATGAAAGCAGAAACCCTCCCAAATGAGATCTAATTTGCGAAAATATATTTGCTTTACTGCAGAAATATTGATCATTTAATGAAAACAGAAAGGTCAGATTTTTGCAAGACAAAAGTTGTCGCCTTGTCATATAATGCACCCAATCCTAGTTTACAGCCTCACCTGTGCTCACTAATTGATTGGTTAATTAGTGGGTGTGTATAAAAAGAACTCCAGCACCCCAGACCTTCACTTGCACTGCAACTTGACCTCTGACAACATGCCAAAATCCATCCTGCGACCAAAGCCTTGATTATCAAGACGCTGAAGACCAAATCCACTGCAGAGGTGGCTGGCACCTTTAATGTGTCTCAGCGTCAAGTACAAAGAATAAAAAAAAAAAGATTTGAAGAGACTGGAGATGTTTTTGACAATCCCAGGTCCGGCAGACTTCACAAGACAACTGCTCGAGAGGAACGTTTGTTGGTTAGAAAATCCAAAGCCAGTCTCTCTTCCACTGCAGCAGAGCTCCACCAGGCCTGGTCACCTCAAGTCCATGTGTCAACTAGAACAGTTTGTAGGATTCGCTGTCGAAATGGCCTCCATGGTCGAATCAGTGCCCAGAAGCCAGCAATAAACAAAAGGCAGGTAAAAAAATGTGTGGCATTTGCCAAGGCCCACAGCCTGCTAAAGGGTTATACCTACTGGAGCCCGTATGGATCCAAGATTCACCCAGAAAACAGTCAAGTTTGGTGGTGGGAAGATCATGGTCTGGGGTTACATTCAGTATGGGGGTGTACGAAACATTTGCAAGGTGGAAGGCAATATCAATAGCCTAGAATATCAAGAAATATTAGCTACATCTTACATTCCCAATCATAAAAGGGGTCAAATTTTGCAGCAGGATGGTGCACCATCTCATACATCCATCTCTACATCAAAGTTCCTCAAAGCGAAGATGATCAAGGTGCTCCAGGACTGGCCAGCCCAGTCACCAGACATGAACATCATTGAGCATGTTTGGTAGGATGAAAGAGGAAGCTTGGAAGACAAAACCAAAGAATTTTGATGAACTCATCAAAAGGAGGCATGTAAGACTGCATTCTTTGCTATTCCTGATGACTTCATCAATAAATTGTATGAATCATTGTCGAACCGCATGAATGCAGTCCTTCAAGCTCGTGGAAGTCACACAAAATATTAAATATGGCTCTAATAGCACCACAATGTCATTCACCAGTGTTATGAAGCATATATTTGTATATGAAGTGAATTATTTGTTTGATTTTCACCTTAATTTCTGTGGGCAACAAAACTTTTGTCTTGCCAAAATCTGACCTTTCTGTGTTCATTAAATGATCAATATTTCTGCAGTAAATCAAATTTATTTTCGTAAATTAAATCTCATTTGGGAGGGTTTCAGCTTTCATACGAGTCATTTCTAAAACCAATCGATTAATTTGAATTTAAAGTCAGGTTATAAGCTTTTGTTTCCACAACATGGATAAGCGACAGAACTTGTCAGGGACTGTATATCTGAACCCAATGTATTTTATTTTTTCAGATTTTTCACCAAAAACAGGGGAAGGTGTTCCAGGTTTGAAAAGTGCTGGAATTTTGGTTAACGTAGCCTACTAAAAATGCTTGAAATTATAATGGTATTTCGTTTCACAACAAATAGCTGTCTGACTGAATAGTTTGCTTGTATTACGTTTACAAATATATCTACAAATAATACCGCGCAGCAACACAAACGTGATGTCAGGAGATACATTGTTGTTAAAAATGCACTTCCAATAAAGTGAGTATTGGAAAAACTCATTTTGCTGCTGAATGTAATTACTAAAGTAACTTGAAATTTAACGTAGTTACTTTAAAAATCAAGTAATATATAACGTAACTAAGTTACTTTTTAAAGGAGTAATCAGTAATCGGATTACCTTTTCAAGGTAACTAAGCCGTCACTGGTCATTTCAAACAGAGACTAGGTCTTTTACTGCCACAAACATCTCAGAACAAAGTAAACACCCGATTTAATCAGCAAGTGTGAAGTTCACAGGCAATTCTTGCCAAACTTACTTTCTTCTGCGGCTGTGTAGATGGTGCCCGGTAGTTTAGGGTGCGCGTCGGCGGTTTTGGCCGCTACCACGACGTTGGCTCCGTCCCGGGCGGCCTTCAGCGCGATGGCCTTGCCGATGCCCCGACTAGCGCCCGTTATGAACACGGTGCATCCGGACAGCTTTCTGTAGGGACACGAGTGGCTAAAGGCACGCAACACTGCCATGTTCTATGCAAAATATGGGAAAGAACTGAGACAAACAAAAGCTTTAAAGCATAAATTAATTCATATTATATCACCGGATATAGCGTTAGCATTACAATAGTTCTAACTGCAGTGCACCTACACATAACTAACTTAACTACAACTACCGCTACATTATCGCTAGCTAACTAGCCTAACTCTTTCAAGATCGCATATATTGCAAAACTGTATGCATGCAAGTTTGACATGATAGGAAGCTACGTCCGATAGTGCATGTAAGAACACGTCATTTACTATGTTTTACTATGTCGTAGTAGTTAACTACTACACGTTCTTACATTCGTTAGCGACGTAGCTAAACAAATCATTTGTATCCATGAATTCACAGATATGTGGTTAGCTAACGTTATGTAGACGCGCTGTTACAGCAGCTCACCCTGTGTTCTGAAGCATGGTGCACTGTAGCTGCTCTTCATGCACACTGAGATGTGAAGTGACCTACAGCTGCAGCAGCACTCTGACCCTGGGCTCCTCCACCTAGTCTGGATATGCCCTTTAACCTAGTGAAAGACGCCTTCGTGTACACAGTCGGTGCATTTCCGGTCTGCTACTTCTTTGGTAGTTTAAAACGCATTCTAGCAGAAACTCATATTGCTTAGTTTATATAAAATGAAACTAATGTTCGTGATAAAATTCACTCACAAATACGTTTACAGCTTTAAACATGGTACAAAACCAATTTGCTACAGTTTAGTAACTCTCGTGTGCCCTCTACTGGGTCGTGTTTTATTCGTCTGTTAAACAGAATAAAAAGTAAATATTTTATATAATAGGCCTATATAAAAATTATGTATATACTTTTTCTTCTGTTTGTACATACACACACACACACACACACACACACACACACAAAGTGCTTTGTCATCTGTTCAAAGAATGATCAGAATTTGAGATACCCTTGACCCACAATGCTACTAAACTACAGAAGTGCAAATAGACAAGTGCTATCCGGAGTGGTCACACACACACGCACGCACGCACGCATGCACGCACATACACACATACACAATTGTGTTAATTGGGGCTTCAAAATCATTGTCGGATCGCAACGACCGGTCGTTCTGTATAGAGACACTTTAAATGTATTTTAACATTTAGCTACTAATAATACTTCCACAATAGTTCTGTTATTCTACTATTGTGCAGAATTCTACAATAAAATATGGCATTTTTGTGGACACACACATTGCTTGTGCGCACAGGACTGCTGTAAATCTAGTCTAACTGGTGCAACAAGTATACACATGTTTCAGAACCTGTGATTTGTCGAATCTTCTGCCAATGCAAGAATACTGTAAATTACTTAAATATCCCCTGCAAATTCACGCGGATGAAAATCCGGCCCGTTAGTCGAATCAAATTCGAGGTATTAGGTTTGTCACTCGTCTCCTTCACGTAACATTGTTATAATTAGCTTACAAGCTGTTCGTTGCCCTGGCTTGAACGTGGTATTACCACATATGTTCAAACGTTGCTTTGTGTCATACTTCTAAGCACTTTTCAGCGGGTTCACTGAGTAATGCATTAATGCATGTTCGGACCAACGTTGTCCTCGACTTCCATATACCCACGCGCTCGTGCTATTCATCACGATGCCAAACCCCTTATTGATTAACGGATCACAGAAATGGTCACGGGTGCTTCTACTTTGCTTTTATTTTACTTTCTCTATATCGTGGACTGCTCGAACAAATTACTCCATCGTCCTATTATATGCGTTTTGTAATTCTTAAAAGGTGTGTCTGGTTGAAAGGGAGGCCATTTTGTAAAGAGGCGTCTGTACATGCCTGTGTTTTCTGTGTTCACGTCAGTAGCAGGAAGTGTGCCTTTGTGCTTAGGAGTGAAACTGTGCTGGGGACTCGAGCCTTGTTGTAGGAACAGCACCCAAACCCTTTTTGCATTTCCCCCTTACACTGTCATTTTACATCGCCACTGTCTCTTCTGTGCAATGGATGGGTATGTGTATCTATTTGCGTTTTGATTTTCTATATGCATGCGACAAGTGATTCTATTTTAAGACGTTTGTGTTGCTGCTGTATAGAAGCGGGATATTGGGACACCAGGAAAGGTTCTGGGATAACGAAGGACGTAAACATGTAAACTGGTTCTGGTTTTGTCGGGACTTCATTCTCGGGTATAATTGTGGGTGGGTTGCAGACTCCAGGACTGTTTTTTCCAGCTTAGGAGGCCAGATCAACACGAGAACGACAACGGAATACCTGGGTTTAGTCTACGCGTTAAAGTGTTTACTGGTGTTTCAAATACGCGTCTGATATGGGCGCATATCCTACCAACATAAAAGTTGGGTTTAAGGAAGTATCGTGTTTATACATAAGATCCCCATTAAAACGGACTGTGACTAAACCAGCCTTTTCAGATTTTAAAACCAATGTTTCAATATTAGTTGTTTTAATTTGGTTTTCGTTATTTACTGAATAGAGGCTACAAAGCAAGATTTTCGAAGTGATAAGAGGTAAAAGGGCTTCATGCGCTGCCATTTTAAAACCATTAAGGGGCGTTTCTATGAAAACGATCGCGAAAATACATTTTGCTTGAAATAAGCAGCCCCTTAACATTTGCTGTTTGATGTATGAATATGTTCATTATATGTTTTGTGGAATAATACATCTGAACACATTCGTGCTTAATATTTTTAGAGACAAGGCAACCGGATCATTGTTTACAACTCGCGTGCGTGGGAAGAACAGTGATGTGGGCGGGGGCGGCGGGTGGCGCAGGGATTATATTCATATAGATTATATGAATAATATGGATTGCATTAATAAATACTATATTGATAATACAGGTGATATTTATACACATTATATTAATATAGATCATATATTTTAGGGATTTCTGGTTTGTTCAATGTTAGCAGTTTTTACACGAAAATAGTTCTAATCTAGAATAAGTTTAATTTTTTTTCACGCATTTGCATTCTTTGCCGAAAGGAAGACGATTATAATTGTATCGCTTCTAATTAAATATTAGCCTATCCTCTGAATTAGGTAATTTTATCAAACGATAGGCTATGTAGCCTATAATAACGTTCTTTTTTTGTATAAATGTTTTCTCATAAAGACATATGATTCTGACTGGACATTTTCCAAATCCAATAGAAAACTTGTAACTGTATTAGCTACATTGCATCCAAAGAACAAAGCACAGGGACTGCTTCCGACTGTAACCAGTTATCGTCGTGTGCAGGCTATCTATCTTAATACGGACCCCAGGACATACTCCTCGTGACTGTCCTGTTCAGGCTACCTATCTTAATACGGACCTCAGGACATACTCCTCGTGACTGTCCTCTTCGTGGGATTTCAGAGTTCAGTCCGCTATAGCCTTACAGCACATATGTGTTAGGCCAAAATGCTATAATACCACAATCGCAGAACTGAAAGCATTCGATTAATGTGGATTGCATTCGCCGTCTGGGGATTTCCAGACACCAAAACACACAGTCTCTATTAACAGCCTTTACGCAATGTAAGGATGCGCTTATTTAAAAGCAAGCAAATTCCATTTTAAGCGGACCCGCGTTTGCATACGGTGCCTAGACATAAAAAAGTTCTGTAGGTTGGTTAGAACATCTGAGGTTATCCTTGCTGCTTCGCCACTGCATGGTTACTTCATCTAAAGTCAATCAAACAGTTCAAACCTCTGGAAGTAAATAATGTATGATATTAGTGGTCCTGACCGTCTTCCAAATTTGTGACCGGGCTTTATTCATAATTATCTGTCGTCATTGATATAAATGGCTGTACATTATTATTATTATTATTATTATTATTATTATTATTATTATTATTATTATTATTATGAGTGTAAACTATACATATCTATCTATCTATCTATCTATCTATCTATCTATCTATCTATCTATCTATCTATCTATCTATCTATCTATCTATATGTACACACATACACACACACACACACACACAGCATATATAGTGTGTGTGACCTGACCTGGTCTGACTGCTTAAACGTGCTATCAGCTGTAAACTGGCAAAACCTGTCCTTACATCTCATGCCCTCAGCTCACAAACAAGGTGACTTTGCAGTGTAATATACCGTGAATTCAATGATCGTTATACCCACATGTACAAGTTTTGACTTATGGAGCCTTTAAAAGATGTTCCAGTTTAGTGTTGTAGCCCTGTGTAGGGTTGTAGTTCTGTGAAGTGTAATATACTGTGTAATATACTGTGAATTCAATGACCGTTATGCCCACATGTACAAGTTTTGACTTATGGAGCCTCTAATAGATGTTCCAGTTTAGTGTTGTAGCCCTGTGTAGTGTTGTAGTCCTATGTAGTGTTGTTGCCCTGTGTAGGGTTGTAGTTCTGTGAAGTGTTGTAGTTCAGTGTAGTGTTGTAATCCTGCGTAGTGCTGTAGTTCTGTGTAGTGTTGTAGTCCTGTGTGGTGTTGTAGTCCTGTGTATTGTTGTAGTTCTGTGTAGTGCTGTAGTCCTGTGTATTGTTGTAGTTCTGTGTAGTGCTGTAGTCCTGTGTATTGTAGTTCTGTGTAGTGCTGTGGTTCTGTGTAGTGCTGTAGTCCTGTGTATTGTTGTAGTTCTGTGTAGTGCTGTAGTCCTGTGTATTGTTGTAGTTCTGTGTAGTGTTGTAGTCCTGTGTATTGTTGTAGTTCTGTGTAGTGCTGTAGTCCTGTGTAGTGCTGTAGTCCTGTGTAGTGCTGTAGTTCTGTGTAGTGCTGTAGTTCTGTGTAGTGCTGTAGTCCTGTGTATTGTTGTAGTTCTGTGTAGTGCTGTAGTCCTGTGTATTGTTGTAGTTCTGTGTAGTGCTGTAGTTCTGTGTAGTGCTGTAGTCCTGTGTATTGTTGTAGTTCTGTGTAGTGCTGTAGTTCTGTGTAGTGCTGTAGTTCTGTGTAGTGCTGTAGTCCTGTGTAGTGCTGTAGTTCTGTGTAGTGCTGTAGTCCTGTGTATTGTTGTAGTTCTGTGTAGTGCTGTAGTTCTGTGTAGTGCTGTAGTCCTGTGTAGTGCTGTAGTCCTGTGTATTGTTGTAGTTCTGTGTAGTGCTGTAGTCCTGTGTAGTGCTGTAGTTCTGTGTAGTGCTGTAGTCCTGTGTATTGTTGTAGTTCTGTGTAGTGCTGTAGTCCTGTGTATTGTTGTAGTTCTGTGTAGTGCTGTAGTTCTGTGTAGTGCTGTAGTCCTGTGTATTGTTGTAGTCCTGTGTAGTGCTGTAGTCCTGTGTATTGTTGTAGTTCTGTGTAGTGCTGTAGTTCTGTGTAGTGCTGTAGTTCTGTGTAGTGCTGTAGTCCTGTGTAGTGCTGTAGTTCTGTGTAGTGCTGTAGTCCTGTGTATTGTTGTAGTTCTGTGTAGTGCTGTAGTTCTGTGTAGTGCTGTAGTTCTGTGTAGTGTTGTAGTCCTGTGAGGACAATGGTGGAGTGACACAGCCCTTCCTCATCATCTGTCAGGAAGGCCATGCTTTATTCAGGTTCTTGGACCATCTTTCTTTGAGGCAAGGGGTATACAGCAGTCTACATTACACAGAGCAAATAACATTGTGAGTGTCATAAAAGACACAAGGGAGGGGGGCGGGGTGATGCTGAGGGAGACATGGTGGGGGTTGGAGCTGGCAGATGAAGTGTCCTTATCTCCAGCACAGACATGAAGTCTTTGTGCTCATCATAGTGTAGACATGAAATTCTTTATGCTCATCAGATTTTTAGAGATGAAGTTGTCTTCATGCATCTCGGAGTGTAGACATGAAGTTGTCTTTGGCTAAGTAGCTATTCAGCTCGCTCACTGAATGACAATATCAAGTCATACAGGCCCGTTTCCTGAAACAGCATTTTGCCAAAAGGCTCAAACACTTTTGCATCTTTACCATTCAACACAAGGTGTGAGGCTTCCATTGTACAAAGACACAGAAGCTGGAAATATTCTTTCTGAAATGTTATTTTTTTTGAGAAATGCATTTTGAGGTGAGTATCGTGTTTCACACAGCTATTGGAAATGGTTTTGATATAAAAGTTCACAGTGAAATCTTTTAGCTTCAAACATGCACGCGTCTGTTTCTGTTTCTCCATCACTTAATGCTTCACTCACATGCTGTTGTAAAAGTTCTGTGTATTAATGTGTGTGTTATTCTTCATACACATCTGACAGAACAGATGAGCTACCATAAAATTACAGAAATCTGCGTGATTACAGAAATCAGACTTAAATACTGCATGGTACGAGTTGGCATCACCAGCGCTTGGTGAATGTGTTGGCAAGTGATAGGCGGGGCTAATGTTGGGTGGCACAGCCCACTTCTTGAATAAATCTGAGGAATTGGCTGCTGGGTGTGACAGTGGCACATCCATTGTGCTATAATATATAAAATTACTTATGATCAGTAACATTTAGGATTTCAAGGCCAAAATATGCCATAATGGCACATTAAGAATATACTGAAATAATGAATCTGTTGTGCTAAATTTCAGCTGATAACATAGTAAAATTGCATTAGAATTCCTTTCTGGAGCCCCTCGACTGATAACAAGGAGATGGTTCATTAAGGCATCATGCTGGTAAAGGTCTGAAGCTCCTATGAGGTCTGCTGTGTTTCCTCCCAGATAGAGTGGGATGTTGGATATGGATTCAGAGTGTGCTTCACAATGGCAGCAACACACTTGCTTAATGAAGTTTGAAGAACACTGTGGAGGACATGGGATGTTTGGTCATGGGGTGTTTGTTCGTGGGGTGTTTGTTTGTTGGCTGGTTGTTCGTGGGGTGTTTGTTCATGGATTTTATAGTGGTAAACATCTGTCACCCTGCCTGGTGCTTTGCTGTCTGCTATTCAAAAATGTTTCAAGACTTGTAACGGCTTTGCTAGAGAGAGTTTTGCACTCAATGGAGACTGCTGCACCCCTATTGTTCCAACATTGAAACGTCACTATTTCCACCTGCAGTTTCATTGGTTGGCTTCTATGACTACAGTTTCATTGGTAGACTTTCATGACTACAGTTTTCAACATTAAAAAATTAAGGATATATACCAAATTATTTCCAGGTAGACACATTAAGTTATAGAGAAAACCCATCAATTTTTTGTTTTTTCATACGTCTACCACACAGGCTGTGTATTTCCCGCCTGAATTGATTCACGTGGCAAGGCTATGTATAAAGCTTGCTCTGGTGTCTGAACGCACTGGTATTTGTTCACCCTGGTGTTTCACTGTTTCCGCTAGTTCTTGCTTGAGGCCAGCCCATGTTTGAGGCCAGCTCGTGTTTGTACTTGAAGGCTATCAAATTCCTTTCATGTCCAATTGCAACTGCAGCCTTGTGTCGCCAAGTATACTGATGTAAAGATAAAAATATAAAGAAAGTAATGTAAAGATAGTGATGTAAAAGTAGTGATGTAACGATAATAATATAAACAAAGTAATGTAACAAAAGTAATGTAAATACAGTGATGTAAAGTTAATGAGGTAAAGATAGTGATGTGAAGATAGGGATGTAACAATAGTAATTTAAAGACAGTGATGTAAAGGTAATGATGTAAAGGAGAGGTTTGGAATTTTAGCGATGACACTGCAGCACTTGTAGGACTCTCGTTCATGACTGTGGTGAGCATCAGTCAGCCAGTGTGGCTGCCCCGTGCACAGGAAGATATGGTGACATTTCCTTGTTTTGTTGGCCACTTCACTTCCTGGTGTGTGCAAGGGAGAAGGAATGTGGAATGAGTCTTTCTAAGTCTCCTCCAAAATATTCACTCACTCAGCACAATTCATCATCATTCTCTCAGGTCCAATCGCAAGCATTTAAGGTGTAATTTATGCATTGTTAGGCATTATTAGCATAAATGCATTATTACTAAAGCAAGTTTTTTTTTGCAATGGCAAAAAGCAAAGCAGGAAATGAAGGCCAAAGGAGAGCCTGTTGCCATCGGTAACCCTTTCCTTGTTTGTAAAGTCTTTTCAGTTTTTGAACTGTTTTGTGACTCTTTTGATGTGTTTGTGCAGGGAAGTTGAATTTGGCACCGTGTCTTATTTCATGAGGTCCTCCTCTTTCTCAGGGAGATCTGGTTCATCGTGTCGAAGCAGCTCTGTGCAAAGGGTGAGCTCAGGCCTTCTTACCCTCACTGTAGGTGGACGCTTGTGCATCACAGACACAGATTCTGAGTCGGCTTGCCTGACTGCCATGTCCAGACAGGTGTGTCCAGACTTCTGTGTCCAGACAGGTATGTCCAGACAGGTTTGTCCAGACTACTGTGTCCAGTCTACCAGGCCTAATGTGCAGCCATTTTGTAAAAAAAACTTTCTGATCCTTTAGCCTGATGATGAGGTGGATGCTAGTATCCCTCCTTCCCAACACGTACATACACTCATACATAAAAATACTCACTCACACACACACATAAAAATACACACAACAGAGACACACACACCACAGACATGAACACACACACACACACATAAAAATACAAACACACATAATGTCAGGCCCGTGATACCGACCTGTCCGGTTATATCCGTGCCTGCCACACCGGACGGACGGAACTTCGGTACCCAGAATACCGCGGGGGCTCATGTGACCCCCCCCCCCGGCATTCAGACTCACCATCGTACTGATCAAATCAAATCAAAGTTTATTTGTATAGCGCTTTTCACAACACATGTTGTCACAAAGCACTTTACAGGATTTAAAAGGTTAACAATACTATGGGTCCAGAACCCTAATGAGCAAGCCAAAGGCAACAGTGGCGAGGAAAAACTCCCTATACTTTACTGATGGAAATCACCTGTCCCCCTCCCTATAAATACTGGGAACGAGTAGGAACTAATTGCTCAGTAGTTGTTGTGACGCATGCGTCTCTGCGTTCCGTGTGTCCTTCTCTGTGTTTTTTGGATCCGAATATAGTAAGTCTTTAGTTTGGTGATTTGGTGTTCTATTCCAGGATTTCTTTTTCGTTCTGTATGGTTTCTCGACCCTGTCGTGGGTTAGCCTCTGTTTAAATAAATCGTGTTATCATCTGCGAGTGTCTGCTCTTCTGTCTGGTCGTGACACATAAAAACTCATATGCGTGGATATTTATTGTAATGTGCATTATAATATTGCCTATTTTGTTTATTCTATTTCAATTTATAGTGAGGAAAAGAGAACATTTCCCAGAATGCTCTGTTGGAGAAGCAAAAGGTCCTGGTTTATGATGGCTCTGTTCAGAGCCTTTTCAACTCTATTTTCAAGCATTTTAAACAGTGGAACCATTTTGACTTTCAACTCTATTTTCAAGCATTTTAAACAGTGGAACCATTTTTGAATATTTTGCCTTTGTGTGTGAACAAATCATTGATAATCTAGTGGGTATGCATAAATCTGCTCTAACATTTGAAGGGCGGGGTCTAAACCTCCCAGCTAACCCTGGTACTGTTATCAGGCTGGGGTCTTTTTGGAATGAACCAAGATGTTCCAGTCATGTCTTATCATGGATTTGCTACGAATCAGTTGGGAGAAACTCTCAGCTGTGAGAAACTCTGTTTTAGGCCGGTTTCACAAGTGCCAGAAAAGGCCACTGTGAATTCGGAGACTTTAACTCCCCTGAAGATCTCGGTGAGCTCAAGGAAGCTGAGGGGGCATGGCTTCCCAAACATGGAGGGGTGTTTGCTGGGACAGTTTGGACGTTCAACCCCACATCTGAGTCCTGAATAAAACACAGCTGCTTCCATCTGTTGTGTGTTACTGAGTGAGCCTGGCGTCCCCCCTCACACTGAGACATACGATGAAGATCAGCACCAGGGCACTGTGGCATTTTAGGCGCCAGGAGGGTCTACCCCTTGGCCCAGCCGCTGAGCTAATGCGTGCGGTGAACAGTGCCTCGTTGGAAATTACAGGGAGATCGCTTTCGAGACCACACCAGGCATCTCCACCCACCCTGCCCCACCCTGCTCCACCCTCCATGGTCCCACACCACTCTGCTAGATCACTCAGATGCCTCTTTCTCATGGGGCACGTAGTGTGTGCTCTGTCTTAGATTGTCTCCTTGCATCTTTTAACTCCTGGGATTTAAACTCGATGTCACATGACCCTGCTCCTCTGAGCTCGACAGTACAGGCTTTTCCTGCCTTGGACTGGAAGACTTTGACATGGGTGATGAAAACCATATTTATGTTGGACTGGGTTTTCCTTAGCGCACATCACTGAATGTCCAGGGGAAAGCCCTCCAAAGTCAGCGCTTTTGAAGAGTCTGTTTGGCAGTATGCCTGACACACTTCATTTTTCTGTTTTGTAAGATGGGAATGACCATGTTTGTTTTATTTTTTTGTTTGTTTTGTTTTTCTGCAGTAGTATTTTTGAGCTTTTACTGAGACCAATGCTATAAACGTGTGAAGTCCTTTCAGCTTTAGACCTGTTTTGAAAACCCCAACTGATCGATACTGACAGCATAACTTGCAGACTACCGTGTTAGCACAGTGTGTCTGAACTACGGAGAAGGGCACATTTCACACTGCTAAACACTATTGCAGTTACACAGGCCACAGCCAAAGAGACACATCCTTGTTTCTTCTGTTTCTTCTGCTTGCTGTTTTAAACAGACCTTCTTCTCTTCACAGATCTTTCTTGTGACTTTGATGCAGGGTTCATTCTGTGAAGAATGCCACTGTCATATGACTATGAAATCCTGCCTTTACCCCTTAAACACTCTCCTGCCTTTACCCCTTAAACACTCTCCTGCCTTTACCCCTTAAACACTCTCCTGCCTTTACCCCTTATACACTCTCCTGCCTTTACCCCTTAAACACTCTCCTGCCTTTACCCCTTAAACACTCTCCTGTCTTTACCCCTTAAACACTCTCCTGCCTTTACCCCTTAAACACTCTCCTGCCTTTACCCCTTATACACTCTCCTGCCTTTACCCCTTATACACTCTCCTTGCCAAGTTCCCACTGTCTTCCCCATTTTGGCCTCAACTACAGATGTAGTAATGGCCCCACCAGCTTGTTTGTGACCTCAGTATCGATTAGTAGTTTCCTGAATGATTGATGTGTTTCATTTTTCACCCCTTGTGCTTTCCCAGTTAGCTGCATTGTTGTGTTTTCCTCCACTGTGAGTTCTTGCTTCTATGAGCTGTCTCGTCTACTCCAAATCTTCCCTTAGTGTTGTAAGCACACATTGACCTTATTGTGCTAGATCGTAGTGGAAGGAGTCACAACAAAGCTTGGGCTTCATCTTCCCCTGACCTTGTACGCCCAAGGACAGCCCGAGCTGGTCTGACTAGGCCTTTATTTTCATCTTGGTGTCCTGATATTTCTTCGTGCTCCTCTGGTTCTGTTTTGACGGCCGTTATCTTTTTGCTGTCGTTTGGTGTTTTGGTTGATGGCCTTGTTTTGTTCACCCCAAAGAGCTTGGTTGTGATGGTTCTAATACTGTGACACCATGTTTTACCCCAGCATAGCTTTCTGCCCCTCTACCACTTCTCATCTTCTCACCTCAATCCTCTCAAACCCCCAGTCCGCTAGACAAACTCCACCTCAGGTTTTAGGTTTGACATAAGGGGAGTGTTTTACAGCAGGCAGACCTCTGTAGTAGTCTGAGGGGGGGGGGGGGGGGGCTTGAAGCAGATTATATATCACATGGTGGTTCTGAGATGGTTTACTTTCTGATTATTATTAATTTGTTAATTAGTTTCATTTAAAAATTCCTTACTTCTCCATTTCCTCATTGAGTTTCACAATTAGATCTGCCGATTTGCCTTCTACTCAAAAGAGCTTTGCATAGCAGTATAATTAGGGCATTTGCCTTAAGGTGTTCTTCATCACTAGAATACTTCACCTGCCTGTGTGTGGGTGGAGACCAATATATAAGATTGCATGTCCATTGGTCTGTCCCTTGGATAATATCTTTCCATTGTAAAATACTCCAATGAGTGTGGTGACGACTTTGGTAAAATACTTGCGGCGCTGGGCCCTCCCACACTACGAACATTCAGCAGTGTGCTGTTCACAGACAATGAAAGGTTAAATCAATTGTGTTGGAGCAGAGATGTAGTTGAAGAGTTTCACGCAGAATCATTCTGGACAGTATTATTGTCCAAACAACCCTACCGATAATTCTGTAATATTTCCACTTAAAGGTCCTTACAGGAAGGTAGGTGTCGCCAGTCACATGGGTCTTGAAAGTAATGGATCAGTTTGATCTGTGACAGAGAGAATGTCTTTGTATTCAGGACAAATATTTAAATAATTTCCTGTTCTGGGGCCCTGGGGGCAGGCATGTGACCACAGATCCAGACAAAGTTACACCTTTCTGTGTATTTCTTCTTGCTCTGTGACGAAGCAGTAGATGTGTGTGGGGCAAATCCTGGGGCATTCTATTCTATTCTATTCTACTCTGTTCTATACGTGTGACAAGTGTCAGAAACATGGCCGTCACGAGTGCTGGCTGAGTCCTGCTCGTAAACACCAGTGGTGCCAGCGACAGGTGAAACACGACAATACTGCTCGTCACTCCAAACCAGGAAGTGAAACTCTCACTTCTTCATACACACACACACGACAAATCGGAAGATGCCTGAAGATCCCTGAAGAAACACAGCAGCCTGGCTGAAACGCTTGGCTGCAACGTCAGGGTCAGGGGGCAGTATGGCAGAAACATTACTATCATGCTTGATATGGAACATAAGAATTAGATTTTCTGATGTTTGCTGATAAATTGTACACTGTCCACCAACAGAACAGCAATGCACTTTCAAAAAAATATTAATCAATTGTAAGTCAATAATGGTCCATAAAACAGGATCCGATTGGCTATTGTCCAGTCAGCTTTATCTGGATCATGGATTTAATTTGACAGTGTGACATTGTTTGATTATTGGTTCTCTATAAGTTTTTCCTACTGACTCATGCAGTTTGCTAGAAGTACTGACAAAACTTGCAGAATGCTTAAAAAACACTAACAATCTTAACATGTTGTGTTGCTTCTTAATTGTAGTGCTTTATTTTAATATTTTACCCTAGGAGGAAAGAATGTGGTTCCTCTAGGCTACATCTCCCTTTCACCTGAAAACCACCTCCCTGACACCCAGGCAGTTTACACCAGGCCATGGCACAGGCTGCTGTCTGTGCCCCTGTACAGCCTTTGGTACTTGGGCTCCGCTGAGGTGGTGTTGAGGGCACTGGGTGTGTAGTAAAGGGTGAAGCAGTTAAGAGTGGGGGTGGAGGGGTCTCACAGCTCCTCCATGCTAGCTTCTTTCACAGTCGCTTGGCCTTCTCCTTTTTCTCCCCCTCATGTGGCAAAATGCATTGTGGGTAAAAAGGCTGGGCTGCCCAGGCGGATCAGGTGGCCTCTCCTGCCGGTCCTGGGCTGGCAGCTGGGTTGCAGGTCCCCGGTCTTAATTACGCTCGTGCAATATTGACGAGGAAGCGGACACCGAGCTGCAGCCCTTCTTTGCTTTTCTGCCCAGTAACATGAGTTTGCAGTTCCTGTTTCAGGCTGCTGCTTGCTTGGGCTTTTAGTGGGTCATCAGGATAGCGGCCCACCACGTGTCTGTCGTTAATATTTATGCAAAGGCTTCACTGTGCATGTCGGAGGCGAGTGCACACCTGCGATGCTCACATCCCATGCAGTAGGGGTTCGGACAAGTGCGGGTTTTGGGGCACGGTGACGTCAGATGGATGAGGCACTCTTTTGACTCAATGGAGTTCTTTCTGCCATTATGTTTTGTGTTCTTGTCAAATATTTTGCCTGAGCGGAAGGTCTGCTTTCACACTTGTGGATCGTGCTGGTCTGTCGGCGTCTGAGGTGTGATGCAGAGCAGATAACTATCCCAAAACTCTCTGCTCTTTGGGAGAGAAGTTGTAGTTTTCTTCCAGTTTGTTGGGTTGTTGGGTATGGCTTTGGGTGTGGGTCTGCATGTGGGTGTGGCTAAGTGAGAGAGAAGCAGATTGGCAAATGAGGGGAGGTCCTGAGGTCCTGACTGTGATCTCCTCTCCCTCTCACTATGGCTGTGTTCGAAATAGCCTACTACATACTGGATACTGCATACTGCACTCAGTATATACTGGATACTGCATACTGGTCCTCGTAGTAGTATGTAGTACAATTTCCAGTATGAGACAAAAGCAAAACATACTACGGTGTCACGTGAGCATAGCAATGCATGATGGGATGCAGTACACCACGAAGATAGCTCTGTTCGCATACTGGAATATTTTGCGGAAGTAGTAGGTCATCCGGGGATTTGGGGCCCAAGCATTATGCCAGTAGTATGTAGTAGGCTATTTCGAACACAGCCTATGTCTCTACTTCTATGCTCACCTGCTCAGTTTGGCATGACTCCAACATGACCCCAGCAAGACCCTAGATGTGAGTAGGGCTCCCCTACTCACATCTAGGGTCTTGCTGGGGTCATGTTGGAGTCATGCCAAACTGAACAGGTGAGTTCCTGTCTCATTCCTGCCCAACCTGTACCTAGGAAGAGGAAGACCATTGCAGTGTGTGTGTTGGTGTTATTCCACTTTCGTTTGGGTTTAGGTGATGGAGACACAAGTAGGCTGGCGGCCTAACACCAAGAGAAAGTTCAGAGGGGACCAGAGGGGTGGAGGAGAAAAGAGAGCTTTAAGATGAATGCCTCAACTTCCAATTTCAAAGAAGGGAGAGAGGAGGTGAGGGAGGAGAAAAATAGGTAGAGGGAGAAGAGTGAAGGAAGGGAGACAGTGGAAGAGATAGGAAAAATCTGAAACAGATCAGGAGAAACCAGATCAGGAAGATTTGCAGGTGATACGGACTGTAGAAAGAGGACTGTAGTGTTAATGTGAGAGCACAACCACAGCAGACTGTAGTGTTAATGTGAGAGCACAACCACAGCAGACTGTAGTGTTAATGTGAGAGCACAACCACAGCAGACTGTAGTGTTAACGTGAGAGCACAATCACAGCAGACTATAGTGTTAATGTGAGAGCACAATCACAGCAGACTGTAGTGTTAATGTGAGAGCACAACCACAGCAGACTGTAGTGTTAATGTGAGAGCACAACCACAGCAGACTGTAGTGTTAATGTGAGAGCACAACCACAGCAGACTGTAGTGTTAATGTGAGAGCACAACCACAGCAGACTGTAGTGTTAATGTGAGAGCACAATCACAGCAGACTATAGTGTTAATGTGAGAGCACAATCACAGCAGACTATAGTGTTAATGTGAGAGTGTGACCGAAACAGACTGTAGTGTTAATGTGAGAGTATAGCAACAACGGACTGTAGTGTTAATGTGAGAGCACAATCACAGCAGACTATAGTGTTAATGTGAGAGAACAATCACAGCAGACTGTAGTGTTAACGTGAGAGCACAATCACAGCAGACTATAGTGTTAATGTGAGAGAACAATCACAGCAGAGTGTAGTGTTAATGTGAGAGCACAATCACAGCAGACTATAGTGTTAATGTGAGAGCACAATCACAGCAGACTGTAGTGTTAATGTGAGAGCACAACCACAGCAGACTGTAGTGTTAATGTGAGAGCACAATCACAGCAGACTATAGTGTTAATGTGAGAGCACAATCACAGCAGACTATAGTGTTAATGTGAGAGCACAATCACAGCAGACTGTAGTGTTAATGTGAGAGCACAATCACAGTAGACTGTAGTGTTAATGTGAGAGCACAATCACAGTGGACTATAGTGTTAATGTGAGAGAGTGACCGAAACAGACTGTAGTGTTAATATGAAAGCACAATCACAGCAGACTGTAGTGTTAATGTGAGAGCACAATCACAGCAGACTATAGTGTTAATGTGAGAGAACAATCACAGCAGACTGTAGTGTTAATGTGAGAGCACAACCACAGCAGACTGTAGTGTTAATGTGAGAGCACAATCACAGCAGACTATAGTGTTAATGTGAGAGCACAATCACAGCAGACTATAGTGTTAATGTGAGAGCACAATCACAGCAGACTGTAGTGTTAATGTGAGAGCACAATCACAGTAGACTGTAGTGTTAATGTGAGAGCACAATCACAGTGGACTATAGTGTTAATGTGAGAGAGTGACCGAAACAGACTGTAGTGTTAATATGAAAGCACAATCACAGCAGACTGTAGTGTTAATGTGAGAGCACAATCACAGCAGACTATAGTGTTAATGTGAGAGAACAACCACAGCAGACTATAGTGTTAATGTGAGAGCACAATCACAGCAGACTATAGTGTTAATGTGAGAGCAAAATCACAGCAGACTATAGTGTTAATGTGAGAGCAAAATCACAGCAGACTGTAGTGTTAATATGAGAGCACAATCACAGCAGACTGTAGTGTTAATGTGAGAGCACAACCACACCAAACTATAGTGTTAATGTGAGTGTGACCGAAACAGAGTGTAGTGTTAATGTGAGAGTATAGCAACAACGGACTGTAGTGTTAATGTGAGAGCACAACCACAGCGGACTGTAGTGTTAATGTGAGAGCACAATCACAGCAGACTATAATGTTAATGTGAGAGCACAACTACAGCGGACTGTAGTGTTAATGTGAGAGCACAACCACAGCAGACTGTAGTGTTAATATGAGAGCACAACCACACCAAACTATAGTGTTAATGTGAGAGTGTGACCGAAACAGACTGTAGTGTTAATGTGAGAGTATAGCAACAACGGACTGTAGTGTTAATGTGAGAGCACAACCACAGCGGACTGTAGTGTTAATGTGAGAGCACAATCACAGCAGACTATAATGTTAATGTGAGAGCACAACTACAGCGGACTGTAGTGTCAATGTGAGAGTACAACAACAACGGACTGTAGTGTTAATGTGAAAGCGGGACCACAGCGGACTGTAGTGTTAATGTGAAATCAAAACCACAGCGGACAGGAGTGTTAATGTGAAAGCGCGACCACAGCGGACTGTAGTGTTAATGTGCCTGTGTGTTTTGTCAGGCAGACTGGCCCACTGAAAGGCACCATTGTATCTTTGTATTGTGAAATTTGTTTTTGCATTTGTTTTCACATGAAAATGCAGTCAGGCTGATGGGGTGTGATAGGTTGATGGGGTGTGATAGGTTGATGGGGTATGATAGGCTGATGGGGTGTGATAGGTTGATGGGGTGTGAGGTTGATGGGGTGTGATAGGTTGATGGGGTGTGAGGTTGATGGGATGTGATAGGTTGATGGGGTATGATAGGCTGATGGGGTGTGATAGGTTGATGGGGTATGATAGGTTGATGGGGTGTGATAGGTTGATGGGGTGTGAGGTTGATGGGGTGTGATAGGTTGATGGGGTGTGATAGGCTGATGGGGTGTGATAGGTTGATGGGGTATGATAGGTTGATGGGGTGTGATAGGTTGATGGGGTGTGAGGTTGATGGGGTGTGATAGGTTGATGGGGTGTGAGGTTGATGGGGTGTGATAGGCTGATGGGGTGTGATAGGTTGATGGGGTGTGATAGGTTGATGGGGTGTGATAGGCTGATGGGGTGTGATAGGTTGATGGGGTGTGATAGGTTGATGGGGTGTGATAGGCTGATGGGGTGTGATAGGTTGATGGGGTGTGATAGGCTGACGGGCTGTGATGGGCTGACGGACTGTGATAGGCTGACGGGCTGTGATGGGCTGACGGGCTGTGATAAGCTGACGGGCTGTGATGGGCTGACTGGCTGTGTTAGAAGGCTCGTGTTCTTACCTACTATATTTTGTTTGCCCAGTCTGACAGTTCTTAGAGAGCTTCTCTTACTCCTGTGTCTCTGCTGAAAGTCTTCTGCTCTGTTTTGCTCTGGTTCTGAGCGCTCTCTCCTTCCGACTGTCTGTTTCTTGGCTCTCTGTATACATGGGGCTCTGCTCTGGAAGCCTCTGCTCTGGTCGGTAGGGCTGCTTTAATTGGAGGTGCTGCAGGCTGTGTCGGTCCAGTTATATCCGGTTACTGATGAAGGGGGCCAGCCTCAATAATAGATATCCCAGACAATAGAGCTGGCACATGTGAGCCCGCCCACACACACACACACACACACACACACACACACACACACACACACACACACACACACACACACACACACACACACACACACACACAGAGTCAACCTCCCAGTTCGTGAGCATGCTATCTGAACAGCTGTTTCCCTTGTGTCATACACTGTCTCTCCTTCTTAGGAGATTGCTTATCAACCTGTTGCCTGTCCCTGTCCACTTCTGTCTTTTGCACTCTGCTGTCTCTCTGTCTGTGTCTGATGGCCCTGTTGCCCCGGGAGTCTGTTACCAGGACGATGGGCTGATGATTTTCCAGGCTTGAGTCTGGACAGGCGAGTCTTGTGTCCCCCCCCCAGTCCCCCCCCCAGCTCTCCCCATCTCCCTGCAGTTTTACAATCACAGTGTAGCGAGTGTATCTGTACACACACCCTCATGTGCTCTCACTCCCTCTCGTGAAAACGCACACACACACCCCTCCCTTATCTGTCTTCCTGTATGCTGGTGTCTCTCCCTCCCTCTCTCCCTTCCTCCCTCTCTCTCCCTGCCTCTCTCTCTCTCTCTCTCTCTCTCTCTCTCCCTCTCTTCCTTGTGTGGGACTCTCTCCCCTTACTCCTCTTTTGGTCCTGAATGCAACTCTCACTCCCTCTCTCTTTATCTCACACCCACTCATTCCCTCTCTCCCCCTCTCATCTACTCCTCCTGCCTCTACCTTAGCTCTCTCTGCCCTCTATCTCTCTCTCCCTGTCCTGTCACTCGTTTACCCAGAGGACTATCTTGACATGCTGTCAATAACGTGCAGGTACTGTAATCTCGTGTGCGGTTTTGAGCAGTGTGTTGTCTTTTGCCATTACTTATTATCAATTTGTTTGCGTAGACATATCCAATAGATTGTGAGGAGAAAAGAGTGAAACAATTGTCCTCAGTACATCTGCTATTGTACAGACCTCGCTACTCAACACCAGTACTGTTGTCTGTATGGGTGGCTGTGTTTTACCTGAAATTGTAGCTTTAGAAAGGGAATTGTGCCTATGGTTATAACCCATTGGTTATCCATGACAGTTCCTCTTACAAAGGTAATCTGGAATTCATGCCATAATTTCAAATGTTTTAATTGTTTGTAACTAACCCACACGGTAGAGCAGCTGGGTGGTGGAGTTCAGGTGGAGGAGTTGTGATGCTCAGCCTCTCGCATTCTTTTCCCATCGCTCCACCTGTTAACGGAAGGGCGCGGCATTTATGTGATATCGATAGATATGTTGTTTCTAACATTTTTATTAACCTTCATGCCAACATCTGTTTGCAGTGTGGAGAAGGGTTACTACAGGTTAAACAATGCACAAACACCTGAGTCGTGTAAGCACGTACACGTGTGTGTGTGTGTGTGTGTGTGCGTGTGTGTGTGTGTGTGTGTGTGTGTGTGTGTGTGTGTGTGTGTGTGTGTGTGTGTGTGCGCGTGCGATCAGATGCATGATGGAGATATGGGAGTACATCAGAGATGACTAGTCCATTTGGCAGAGTGTACGGTTAATGTGAGCTGCAGAGCTGCTGACCTGCACAGGGTGTTTTTCCCCTTGGAGTTCGCTTAGTGACTTTATTTTAAGTTGTGTTGAAATACACTGCACTGTATTTGAGAAAACAACCTGCTTAGCTATCATGACACACATACTCTCGTATGTCTTCCCCTGGACCTCTTACCACTGTCATCTCACAAAAATTCTTTCTTGTACTGTCTGGCATGGCTTAAACAGATTTTTATTACAGAAGTTTGACTACTTCAGGATAAGAATACACATGGATTTATAGTACAGATTCATGAGACCCAATACCATAACCTCCCTCGTGTTCTCTGTGCACATGTGTATGTGTGTGTGTGTGTGTGTGTGTTTGTACATGCGTATGGTTATAGAAATTACAAAAATTGGGCTGGTTATCACAATGATTATAACTTAAAACGTGGAAAAAAATTGAAAACACAGTAGCTTCCAATTTGCACCATAAATTCATATCACATGAGTACACCTTGAAATGTGCCATCCTCACAAAGGCAGACACGCCAGTGACCTTAATGACTGACCGAACACGCCTTTCCATGGTTTTAGTGGAAAAGTCCACTGCAAGGAAAGTTAATTTCTCATTGATGGTATAAAACATCTGATGCCATTTACCGTATAAAGTGAACACCTAGATCAGATTCTGTGCTCAAAGCTCAACACATCTGCATTG